>NC_091252.1:87507045-87810075 GCF_042477335.2 Ovis canadensis
AACAAATATCCATTGCATGCCCAGTACTGCTGAAGTACTGTGCTGGGCACCCTTTGGCCATACAAAGATAAATTAAACATGAGTATTGACATCAGAAAGTTTGTTCTGCTAGTAAAGCATGTGAATAGTACACAAATAAGTGTAAAAAATGGTAAGGAACAAAATAAATATAAAATGACTTAGAAACTCAGAAGGAGAGAAATTTCCTTCCAACTTGAAGGTTCAGCGAAAGTTCACAGAAGAGGTGTGTAGACAGTATTCTTTTTTTTTAAGAATATTTTTTGATGTGGATCATTTTTAAGATTAATGTATTTTTTATTGAAGGATAATTGCTTTACAGAATTTTGCTGTTTTCTGTCAAACCTCAACATGAATCAGCCATAGGTATACATATGTCCCCTTCCTTTTGAACCTCCCTCCCCATCCCACCCCTCTAGGTTGATACAGAGGATGCGGACCATTTTTTAAAGTCTTTACTGAATTTGTTACAATATTGCTTCTGTTTTATGTTTCAGGTTTTTTTTTCTTTTTTTGGCCCAGAGGCATGTAGGATTTTAGCTCCCCAGTTCAGGTCAATTCAGTTGCTTAGTCATGTCTGACTCTTTGCGACCCCATGGAATGCAGCACGCAGGGCCTCCCTGTCCATCCCCAACTCCCAGAGCTTGCTCAAACTCATGTCCATCAAGTTGGTGATACCGTCCAACCATCTCATCCTCTGTTGTCCCCTTCTCTTCCTGTCTTAGCTCCCCAACCGGGGATCAAATCTAATGCTCTGCATTGGAAGGCAAAGTCTTAACCATCTGGGGAAAGAAGAACTGCATGAGGAAAGTTGTGATGGCATGACAGTAATTCCTAAAAAAACGTGAAGGGATTGAGTTTGACTAGAGAAACAGTCCTCAAGGTGTGGTCCTCAGACCATCAGCATCAGTAGTTCCTGAGAAATTGCTAGACTTGGTAATCCTCAAGATCCAGACTTATTCTATTGAAAACCCTGTTTGGAACTCAGCAAGCTTTAGTGTTACAGGCTCTCCGGGCAATTCTGAGGCATGTTTGAGAGTCATGGCATAAAGATGGGTGCGCCTAGGGGTGCATGGGCTGAGAAACTAGCTTTAAGTGTAAGATTGGAGGACTCCTCTGGAGGCCCAGTGGTTACAACTCCGCATTTCCACTGCAGGGGGCATGGTTTCGATCCCTGGTTGAGGAAGTTCTGTATATGCAGCAGTATACCTCAAAAGGTCTGTTTAGTCAAGGCTATGGTTTTTCCTGTGGTCATGTATGGATCTGAGAGTTGGACTGTGAAGAAGGCTGAGCGCCGAAGAATTGATGCTTTTGAACTGTGGTGTTGGAGAAGACTCTTGAGAGTCCCTTGGACTGCAAGGAGATCCAACCAGTTCATTCTAAAGGAGATCAGCCCTGGGATTTCTTTGGAAGGAATGATGCTAAAGCTGAAACTCCAGTACTTGGGCCACCTCATGTGAAGAGTTGACTCACTGGCAAAGACTCTGATGCTGGGAGGGATTGGGGGCAGGAAGAGAAGGGGACGACAGAGGATGAGATGGCTGGATGGCATCACGGACTCGATGGACGTGAGTTTGAGTGAACTCCAGGAGATGGTGATGGACAGGGAGGCCTGGCGTGCTGGGATTCATGGAGTGGCAAAGAGTTGGACATGACTGAGTGACTGAACTGAACTGAACTGAACCCCAAAACAAAACAAAACCAAAAAAACCTAAGATTGAAAAAAATGGGACTATATCAAACTCAAAATTTTTGGTGTGTCAAATAATGCAGTCAGTGGAGGGTAACAGCAACTTATGAATTGGAAGAAAACATTTGCAAATCATATATCGGATAAGGAGTTAACATCCAGAATGTATAAAGGATTCCACAAGTCAACAACAAAAAAATCACATAATCTGATTTAAAAATAGGCAAAGGACTTGAATAGACAATTTTTCCAAAGGTGATGTGTAAATGACAAACAAGTATATGAAAAGATGGTTAACATTTGTATCAGAGAAGTGAAAATCAAAATCACAATAAAATATAACCTCACACTCATTAGGCTGGCTAACTGAATCTGAGTCTCCTGCACTGCAGGTGAATTCCTTACCACTGAGCCACCTGGGAAGCCTAGGATGGCTACTATCAACTAAAAAAGAGAGATGGAAAGGGAGACAATAACGCGTTAGTGAGTGTGTGGAGAAATGAGAACGCTTGTGTACTATTCACGGGATTATAAAGTGGTGCAACACCTATGGAAAGCAGTGTAGAGGGTCTTCAAAAAATGAAAAACAGAGGTACCACAGCATTCAGCAATTCTAATTCTGAATACAGATCCAAAAGGGTTGAGAACAGGATCTGGAAGAGATTTTTGCACACTTCTGTTCATTGCAACACTACTTACAATAGCCAAGAGGTAGAAGCAACCCAAATACCTATTGTTGGATAAATGAATAAACAAGATGTCATATACACATACAAAGAAATATTATTCAGCCTTAAAAATCTTAGGATACTCTGGGCTTCCCTGGTGGCTCAATGGTGAATAATCCAATGCAGGAGACAGGTTCGATGTCTGGTCCAGAAAGATCCAATGTGCTGTGGGACAGCTAAGCCCATGCACCACAGCTGCTGAAGCCCACACACTCTAGAGTCCATGTTCTAAGTGAAAGTGAAGTTGCCCAGTCGTGTCTGACTCTTTGTGACCCCACGGACTGTAGCCTACCAGCTTCCTCCATCCATGGGGTTTTCCAGGCAAGAATACTGGAGTGGGTTGCCATTTCCTTCTCCAGGAGATCTTCCCGACCAAGGGATTGAACATGGGTCTCCCGCATTGTAGGCAGATGCTTTACCGTCTGAGCTACCCGGGAAGTCCATGTTCTGCAGCAAGAGAAGTCTGTGCACTGAGAAGCCTTCGCCCTACAGCTAGAGAGTACCCCGCACTCACAGTAGAGAAAGCCTGAGTAGCAAAAAAGCCAAAATAAATGATTAATAAACATTTCTTAAAAATCTAGGATATCCTGTGTTTTAGTCACTTAGTGGTGTCCGACTCTTTGCAACCCCATGGACTCCTCTGTCTGTGGGATTCTCCAAACAAGAATACTAGAGTGAGTTGCCATTTCCTTCTCCAGGGAGCCTTCCTGACCCAGAAATCAAACCCAGGCAGATCTGCATTGCAGGCAGATTCTCTACCATCTGAGCTACCAGGGAAGCCCGAAGGATATCCCACCACATGCTATAATATGGATGAAACTTGAGGACATTATGCTAAACTAAGCAAACGAACAAATAGACAAATGTTGTATAATTCCTTTTATGTGAGATATTTCTAAAAGTAGTCAAATTCATAGGAACAGAAAGTTGAATGGTGGTTGCCAGGAGAGGGGAGAAAAAGGAGTTGTTTCATGTGTATAGAATTCCAGATTTGGAAAATGAGAATTTTCTGGAGCTCTGTTTCACAATAACATAAATATATTTAACACTACTGACTCTACACTTAAAATTGACTAAGATGGTAAATTTTATGTGTTTTTCATCATAGTTTTGTTTTTTTAAAGAGAGTTTAGGATAATTGAGGACTTAAATTCTCCCTCCTTTTCCTTCCTTTGGTCTATTATGAGTCTGTTACCCTTTTGTTGGAAAAAAAAAAAATAGTAGCTGTGAACTCTTGTTACTATGACCCTTCACAGCCTGTGTTAAAACCTTCTCTTGGCTGCATTGTCATTAATCTAGGTTTCTTTGGTCAGCTTTCTCGTCTCTTAGTCCCTTTATTCCACTTTTGATGATCCTTTGCCCTCTTCTGTGCTTCTCTTTCTTCCATCTCTTCCTGTGTGTATTAATTGATGTGTTTTGTAGGTCACTGTGTTATTAAGGTCAAGGTCTGTGTCTCTGGAACTTGGATTCAGCTGTCAGCCCTCAGCCTCTAAGACAATTCCTGCCTGAGCTGAAGCTACACCCAGAGGCTGAAAGACTGCAAGGGAGACAAAGACTGGACTGGGACAACTGGGGCAGCTGGAGACAACAGAAACGGTTTCTTCAGGCCTATTTTCCCCAGGTCAAGAAACATGGGAAGTGAGGTAGGGTAAGGAGTGTTCAGAAATAACTTAAAACACCAGCCTTGCACAAAATAAAACATGGGTCAGGAGATGCTGAGTCTATTTCATTATTTTTCACAAAAGGTTCCCCCAGACTTTTCAGTCTCTTGCTAATAGATGCTTGTCCTAAATTCCATTCATTCGCTCTGCATTTGTTTAGTTTTCATTATCTCCTCCACCCGATTGATTACCCTCTTAATTGCCATATCCCTTTTTCTTGCTGGTTCCCTCGGCATTTTTCTGACTAGTTACTCTTGTCCTCATTACAGACCTTTCATTTATTTGGTCATTTATTTGATTGTAACGGAAAGAATGAGATTTGGAATCTGAAGGTTCAGCCCCTGGGAGATGCACAACCTTGAACCAGTAACAGTGGGCCTAGTTCACAATTACCTCCCTGAGTTGTCAGAAAGATGAGAAATTCTTATGCATATGCAAAACTGGAACATAATAACAAGTCAAAAAATGATAGCCATTATTGCTGTTTTATAAAACTCATGCATTTAGCTTGTCTATTTCTTTTATTGGGTTCCATGAGGTTATTTGGCTATAAATAAGGACAACTAACCCTCATTAGGCTTTCCTAGAAGCTCAGTGGTAAAGAATTCGCTGGCCAAATGCTGGAGACACAGGTTCAATCCTTGGTCCTATAAGATCCCCTACAGAAGGAAACCTGCTCCAGTACTCTTGCCTGAGAAATCCCACAGACGGAGGAGCCTGGCAGGCTACAGTCCATGGGGTTGCAAAAGAGTCAGACACGACTTAGCAACTGAACAATAGTAAAAGCCCTTAGTCAGTGATGCTTGCTCTTGAAGTTGTTTTTTCAAGAATAAGGATGGGCTGGACTGAATTGGTCACACGCGCCGTTTTCTCCGCGACCATTGACCAGCATTGTGAGAATGGAGATTTAGATTATTCATGGCAAAAATCAGGGCCAAACTAGCCAGATACTGTAGGGTCTTATCCAACAGCAGAGCTGTTTTCTGTTTGTTTGGTTTGTTTTTTTTAATAACTCATGCCCAGAGAGTCTGTGATTTTGGCCTCTGGCAAGGCTCAGTCACCTACATTTTTAAAGGCTCCTGAGTGATTCTAGTTGCTTAGTCAGCTTTCCCAAATTAGGTAACTCAAATTAGATAATCCCATTCCCAGATGTCAGGTTTCCATCCCATTCTCCCCTTAGAGTTTTTGTACATTCTTCCCTTTAGATGAACTTCCCTTTAGTTATCTACTCCAGACTAGCATGCTCCTGATGCCAGAGTTAAACTGTTGTCCCTCCCAGTTGATAATTTGCAAAGTAAGTGGTTCCACCTGGAAGACAGTGTTTTTCTCAAAGGAAATATTTTGCAGCAAGCGTTCAGCCACTTCCTCCTCTAGGAAGCCATCCCTGATAGCCGGGGCTCAGCTCAGGGCCCTTCTTTGGAAAATGTCCAGTACACATCTCTGGTTTAGCACTTGTCACAGTTCTATTAAAATCAGCCGCTTACAGAGCTGACTCTTCAGGGTCAGGGACCGTGATATTTTCATCTCTGTGCCTCCAGCACTAACCGGTGCCTGAGACACACGAGGTTCCCGGTTTGTGCCCTTTATTGAGCCTCTGCTGTGTGCTACATGCACATTTCCATCCTTACACGAACGGCTTCCACAGTGAGGCCAAAACCGGGCCTCTGACGCGATTTGCATCATGCCCCTCTTTCAGAGTTCTCTCATTTGTAATCCTAATTATCTTTCAAACCGGAAATCTGGGCTTCATCCGGGACTTGTCTTTCTCCCTCCAGCTCATATCCAATTACTCATTCATGCCCTGCTCATTTTCCCTCTTGAAATCTCTCTACCTGTCCCCTTTTATCCTGACCTCGTGGCCACTGTCTTAGTTTCCTGAAATAGTTCCCTTTCCTGAGAGCTAAAAACTCTTCAATGAAACGTCCTTCTCTGCAGGATGGAGAAACAAACTGTTCTATGTGCATACAATGGAACACTACCCAGAGATAAACAGGAAAAAGTACTGACATGTAGGGCGACTCGGAGGAATCTCAAAGACATTTGGGCTGAATAAAAGAAGCCAGTCTTGCAAATGTATATGCTATAAGATTCCATGTCTAGGGCATTCTCAAAAAGACAAAACTACAGTGATGGAGAACAGATCCATCTCTGCTGCCTCCAGCACGTAGCTGCTGGTGGTTGGGGTGGGGAATGGGTGTGCCTACAAAAGGGGTAACACAGGGATTTCGGGGTACATGTAATAGAACTCTTCTTAGCTTGACTGCGGTGATGATTACATGAAGCTCTATGTGTGTTGAAATCCATAACACCATACATCCCCCAAAAGATCCATTTTGGATATGATAATTTAAAAAAATAAAAATAATTATAATAAAAATCCAACCCAAGAATTTATTTGGTTATTTGGCTGTGCCGGGCCTTAGCTGTGGTAGGCAGGATCTTCGATCTTTGTTGCGTCATGTGGGATCTAGTTCTCTGACCAGGGATCAAACCCAGGCCCTTTGAATTGGGAGCACAGAGTCTTAGCCATTGGACTACCAGAGAAGTCCCTGAAAATTCTATTTGTTACTCAATTAACGAATGGAATACATCCATTAAAAATTCTTACAAGTGCAAAAAATACAAAACAGAAACTTTTCAGTAACTCCCTAAAGGCCATCTGAAAATATCCTAACCTTTATAAGATCCCTTGGGTGTAACCCTGGCTTGCCTCTGGGGCCACCCCTCTAACGCCATATTCAGCCCTCACCCTAAACACTCCCAGAACAAGCCCTATGTGCTCCAGTCCTGCCAGTCTGCCTGAAGCTCTGAGATACACCAAGCGCTCTCTCATTCACTCGTCCTTTTGTCCACACTCGTCCCTTTGTCCACACTCGTCCCTAGGTGGATGCCCTCCCTCGTGTCTGTGCAGCTCACTGACTTACCCCTCACCCTATCACCATTCTGGATTCAGCCTGCAACCTGGCCAGGCCCACTTGCCCTGACCCACCCTGCTCCGCCCTTCCTCAGAAATCAGGGGTACCCCAGGCCTGTCTCCAGCTGTTTGTATTGTAATTTTCTGCTCCTTCTACCTACTCCCCAAGGATGGTAAACTTCCAGGGGGCAGAGCTGTGGCTTATCGTGATACTTCCAGTGTTTCACCCCAGGCCTGGGAGGAGTAAACTGTTACAGCTTGAGGAATGAATGAATAAGTGATCTACCCTCATCAGTTCAGTTCAATCCCTCAGTCGTGTCCGACTCTTTGTAACCTGGGACTGCAGCACGCCAGGCCTCCCTGTCCATCACCAGCTCCCAGCATTTACTCAGACTCATGTCCATTGAGTCAGTGATATCATCCAGCCCTCCCATCCTCTGTCGTCCCCTTCACCTCTTGCCTTCAATCTTTCCCAGCATCAGGGTATTTTCAAATGACCTTCAAATGACCATCCATTTCACATCAGGTGATCAAAGTATTGGAGTTTCAACTTCAACATCAGTCCTTCCAATGAACATTCAGGACTGATTTCCTTTAGGATGGACTGATTGGATCTCCTTGCAGTCCAAGGGACTCTCAAGAGACTTTTCCAACACTACAGTTCAAAAGCATCAATTCTTCAGCACTTAGCTTTCTTTATAGTCCAACTCTCACATCCATACATGACTACTGGAAAAACCATAGCCTTGACTAGATGGTCTTTGTTGGCAAAGTAATGTCTCTGCTTTTTAATATGCTATCTAGGTTGGTCATAACTTTTCTTCCAAGGAGTCAGCGTCTTTTAACTTCATGGCTGCAGTCACCATCTGCAGTGATTTTGGAGCCCCCAAAAATAAACTCTGCCACTGTTTCTACTGTTTCTCCATCTATTTGCCATGAAGTGACGGGACCAGATGCCATGATCTTAGTTTTCTGAATGTTGAGTTTTAAGCCAACTTTTTCACTTTCATCAAGAGGCTCTTTAGTTCTTCACTTTCTGGCATAAGGGTGGTGTCATCTGCATATCTGAGGTGATTGATATTTCTCCCGGCAATCTTGATTCCAGCTTGTGCTTCATCCAGCCCAGTGTTTCTCATGATGTACTCTGCATATAAGTTAAGTAAGCAGGGTGACAATACACAGCCTTGACGTACTCCTTTTCCTATTTGGAACCCTTATGGATATGAGCAAAATACATTATCAGGAAATTTGAAAATAGTGTTTAAAGTATTCCATGGCCGGTCCGTTTATAGGGTTCCAAATACAATGGCTACCAATTCTAGGTAATTCCAAAAATTTAGGCAGAATTCCATCTAATTCTGAGTCCACAGAAGGATCAGCGTGGGAAGAAGGGATCAAGACTGACTAAACACATGCTGTGAGTCAGGCACTCGGTTTATACATTAGTCTCTCCATTCATTCTCACGGTGACCCCAGAAGCAGGTATTAACAGCTCCAGCATGCAAATGTGGAACCAAGTTTCCTGCTGGCTTACCCAGGCTTCAAGAGTCAGTAAGTGCTGCAGCTGGTGTTGCAATAATAACAGCAGCTAATGTTTATCTACTGGACTTAAAAGCCTTGCACACTTTATCCCATGGAATCTTTGAACAATCTTGAATGAACTGGGTTTTATATCCCAGTTTCACACGTGAGGACACAGAAAATGAAGACTTAGAGACAAGAAACAGTTCCTCTGAGAGCACACAGTGATAGCACTGGGTCTGACAGCAAAGGCTGTGCTCTGGGCCCCCGTGTGACAGTGTTAGAGGAGACACTGACTGAAACTGCCCACTCTGGCCAGCCACCGACTGCAGCAACCGTTTGCATGAGTTATTTTAGGACAAGAGGTCCTGGTAAGGAACACGGACCTGACAAGCTAACACCAACTGAAAGAATTTGGAAAAGGTCAAAATGAGACACCAGTCCATACGTCCTACCAACCTCCCTGAATCCTTCTTGCTAGAATCTATATTGGCTAAGCAATGAGCACACCACTAGGAAGGAGCGTGAGTCAGAATTGGCCAGAGACAACCCAGAAACTAAGCGGATCACCATAAAACCCAACGCTGTGAACCACGCGACCGAGCAGTTCTCCTGGGTTTCCTTACCCTACTTCTCTCTGCTGGGACACCTCTTCCCAATAAGGTCTGCTGCTTTGGCAGTACATGTTTCTCCTTGGACAATTCATTTTCAAGCGTTAGACAAGAGCCATTGTATATACCTGCCACCCCCTTAAGACTCAGCTGCCTTGTCTCACACTGCTGTTCTCTCTGCCCTTTGACTAATGAGACACACCCAACCTGAACAGGAAAATCCCAGAAAAATCTCATGAATTCACATCACTGTTTTTACTGATGAAGAAAGAACACTTTCCACAAATGGGATCATAAGCAAAGTTGCTGGCATGCTCAGCTGCTCAGTCATGTCTGACTCTTTGTGACCCCATGGACTGTGCCCCAGCAAGATCCCATGTCCATGAAATTTTTCAGGCAAGAATATTGGAGTGGGTTGCCATATCCTCCTCCAGGGGATCTTCCCAACCCAAGGGATCAAACCCACGTCTCCTGAGTCTCCTGCATCGGCAGGCAGATTTTTTACCACTGAGTCACTAGTTAATTTACCTATGGGGACACATTCCTGTTGATTTCTGAACATTTTAATTTAGAAATTACACTAATTTAAAGGGAGTGTTTATAGTCATTGAAACCACAGAGCGAGACCTTGAATGTGTTGGTAGATGTGAGTCCCAGTTATTCTATACATTTTCCGGGGGGAAAGCTTTACCCAGTTTGAATTCAAGAGCAAAAAAAAAAAAAAACAAAAAAAAAAAAACACAAACACCTCATAGCTACTTAGGGTAATCAGTAAGAAAAGGAGTTCAGACTTTCTAAAACAAAGAAATCCAGTTTTGACCTCCTTTTACCCTCTGCTAGTCATCTTAATAATGGCAGTGCTTTGCCAGCTCCCAGCAAGCTTTTGCTTATATGAATTAGCCATATTTTATTATGTCCAAAACACATACTAATAAAGACTGCAGAGCAAAAGGTAAAAATCAAGAGATAAAAGGGGAAGAAGAGACAGTCACGTGTTATAGGCAGAGATGTCTTTTAATGTCTACTCCAGATTGGGTTGGGAGAAACCGTGACTAAGAATAGCTACACAGCAGGGCTTGGTCAGAAGAGCCTGCAGGCGTTGGAAGATGAGGAGGTTGCCTTCTGTTTTAAGTTGCTCTCTTGTGGCTGACACTTAACTGTAATTGAGACTGAGTTCAGGTTTATTTTTTGCTCGTTCCCTGCATCTCGCCCTTGTTCTTGATGAGCTCTGCCCCTGCCCGGTGCCCACCTCACCCTCCTCTCCCAGGGAGCCTGGCTACCCTGCAATCTGGTTCAGTTCCAGCAGGACATCTGCTCAACGCCTCTCTGTCACTGGCAAATCAACTTGCAGGCCACAGGTAGGTTTCTGGAGGATCAGATGAGGATGCTACGACTTAACACAGCTGGGGTAATGTTCATCAGGTAAGGCGCCTCTTGTTCTCGTGTGAAGCTTTATGGCAAAAAGTCCTTCCCTTTCTCATTGGAAATCAGCTGCCAACACAAGTCCTTTAAGAATATTAGTATTGACTTCATCAAGATTCCATTCTGGATCTTTCTGCTGTTATTAAATCAAATCCCCAAAGTGTTGCTTACTCACAGTTCCAGTTTTATACAAGTTCCTAAGAAGTGACTTTCACTGAAGCATAAATGAATGGAGACTGTAGAATCAAATGCTTTTCCAGAACTAAAGAGAGGCCATGTGAACATCAGCTTTTTTTGTGTTGGTTCAGCTCAGTGTATCCCCAGCAAAACATCCTTATAGTTTCTACAACTAACTTTCTTCCCTTTTGAGGCTATATACGCTCCTCTTGAAGAAATTATTAACAATTTATTTCTGCTTTTAAAATTCTTTCATGAAGCTCTGGAATGGCACGGACTGACCATCCCACTCTCCATGTGGCAGTTCTTCTAATGTGTGGGTGGGGCTGACTTCACCCCAGGAAAAGGTAGTCCTGCAGCCCTGGTAGCCTGGTCAAGACTCAATTGACTGTAAACAAGTTTTCAGACTGGCCCCCAGGACCCAAGGAGCGGCTGCTCAATTGCTTCTCAGGGGGAAAGGGAGGCAGGAACCAGACCAGTTCAAGAATGAAGGAAGTTCTCCCGGGTCTCTGTCTCCCTTCAAGGCTGATCCGGGGTCTCTGTGTCTCTCTGTTGTGTCTACTTCATCATTTTCTTGATGCAAAGGTGGTGATTTCGTTGCTGCCAAAATTACTGTGGAATAAGGTAAAATTCCAGGCACAAATGCTGTCATCTTAGACCAAGACTTGGTGCCTCCTGAACTTGGCTGTGTTCTCTGAAATAACCAGAGTGCAGTGGCAGGAAGAGCTGAATTTTCAGGCAGAATAAATGCACGTGCAGAAGTACGAAGGTAAGAAAGACAAGAGCGAATTCCAGGGCTGGTGTGTTAAGGTTGGAATTTGGCCTAATGAGTGAGGTCCAGTGTGAAGGTAGAGAAGAGAAGGGGAAAGAAGTCAGGGCAGACCTGGAAAGGCCTGTGTGCCTGGCTAGGAGTTGAGGGTTCACGCTGCCAATAGTGGGTGGGGGAAGGGGAAGGGTCCTTGGCAAAGTGTTGAGTAAGAAATGTCATGACCTGATTTGCATCTTAGGAAGATTTCCTGCAAAAATTCAAGGCCTCCAAGGCTGAGAGACGGTCAAGAACTATAAGTCTCCTCCCCCAAGCTCACATCAGGTTGTATGTGACAGTGAAAGCAGCTTCCCCAGAGCTCTAAATAGGCACAGACACTACCGTGTAGCACAGGGAACTATACGATCAGTGTTGTGATAATCTATTAGAGCAAAGAATCTGAAAATACATATAAATATAAATATACATATATATATGGGGCTTCCCTGGGGAACTATACTCTCAGTGTTTTGTAATAATCTATAAGAGAAAAGAATCTGAAAATACATATACATATACATATACGTATACATATACATATACATATACGTATACGTATACATATACATATACATATACGTATACATATACGTATACATATACAGGGCTTCCCTGGTGGCTCAGTAGTAGAGAATCCACCTGCCTGTGCAGCAGACGTGGGTTCAATCCCAGGGTCGAAAAGATCCCCTGGAGAAGGAAATAGCAACCCACTCCAGTATTTTTGCCTGGAGAATCCCAGGCACAGAGGGATTGCAAAGAGTCAGACACGACTGAAGTGACTAACATGCATGCATATACAGTCTTTTTCAAATTCTTTTATTATAGGATATTGAATATAGTTCCCTCTGCTGTAGAGTAGGACCTTGTTGTTTATCCATTCTATGTATAATAGTTCACACAGACTGAGGTATTTGAGGTGCCTTCTGGAGGTAGACTTCTGGTTAGGATCTTTTTTTCCTCCACTTTTAAAATTTGTGTATTTAAAACATACAAATACCACTGACCATTTTAACCATTTAAAAACCATTCATAACCGTTCAGTGGCATTGAGTCCTTCATAATGTTGTTCAACCATCACCACTATCCATTTTCAGAATTTTTTCATCATCCCAAACTGAAACTCTGTGCTCACTAAGCAAGGCTTCCACTCCCCTCCACCCCTCAGCCCTGTATCATTCTAATGTCAAACATCCACTAACTGATTCACTTTGCTGTACAGCAGAAACAAACACAACATTGTAAAGCAGCTCTATGCCAATAAAAATTAATTTAAAAAGAATAAAAAGATAAACATCCACTATGTCTAGAATGTAGAGTAACATTAATTTTCACAAACATGCAAATAACCAACTGTGTGTGGCTCTGCTGAAAATGGACATTAGGGCAATTGAACAGGATAGAATTGAAAGGACCTAAATGATAAGGGCATAAGTGATAGCCAGTGAAATGCTGGAGGTGAACAAGTACTAAACTCTCCCAGGAGGCAGAAGTCATCAAGTTTGGTTGTCGGATGAGGGGATGGGAAGACAGTGGGAGTTTGCTTGACTCACAGCTTTCTGGCTTGATGAACTAGTAAGCTATGAAATACAAGAAAAAGACGAACTTTTCAGGAAAGAGAAGTGAGATCATTTTGAAGTACAGGCATACCTTGTTTCACTGCCTTTCAGGGAGATTTCATTTGTACTGAAGGAAGGTCTGTGGCACCCCTGTGTCCAGCAAGTCTGCTGGCACCATTTTCCCAACAGCTTGTGCTTGCTTCTGTGTCTCTGTGTCACATTGCAGTAATTCTCATAATATTTCAGTTTTCTTTATTGTTATGTTTGTTACAGTGATCTGTGAACTGTGATCTTAGATATTATTATTGCAAAAAGAGCGTGCTGAAGGCTCAGGTGATGGCTAGCAGTTTCAGCAATAAGGTATTTTTATTTATTTATTTTTTTATCTTTGGCTGCACTGGGTCTTTGGTGCTGTGCCAGGGCTTTCTCTAGTTGTGGCAGATGGGGGCTACTCTTAGTTGTGTTTGTGTGGGCTCCTCATTGCTGTGATTTCTCTTGTTGTGGGCCACAGGCTCTAGGTGTGTGGGCTTCAGTAGTTGCGGTGCCTGGGCTTAGTTGCTCTGTGGCATGTGGGATCTTCCCAGAGCAGGGTTCAAACCCATGCCCGCTGCATTGGCAGACAGATTCTTAACCACTGGATCACCAGGGAAGTCTAATAAGGTTTTTATTTTTTTTAATCTTTATTGAATTTGCAACAATGTTGTTTCTATTTTATGCTTTGGTTTTTTTGGCCGCAAGGCATGTGGGATTTTAGTTCCCCGACCAGGGATGGAACCACCTGCACTGGAAGATGAAGTCTTCACCCCTGGACCACCAGGGAAGTCCCCCAATAAGATATTTTAAATGAAAGTATGTACATGTCATTTTTTAAAAGACATAATGCTATCACACACTTCATAAACAGTGTAGCATAAACATAACTTTTATAGGCACTGGAAAGCCAAAAGAAGCATGCGATTCATTTTATGGTGATATTCGTTTTATTGCGGTGATCTGGAATCGAGCCCAGGATATCTCCACGGTCTGACTGTACCTCTTGATGTACCAAATGGCAGTCGGATCATCTGTCCTGGATCACAGAAAGGGCCTGGGCTTAGGGCCTTGTTCTGACGTGAAGAGGCTACTAAAGCCGTGGGTGGACTGAGGCACTCAGGACAGAGTGGTGTGTGAGACGAGATCAGGAAAACCCAGCAGAGGCCTGGGGCGGGCCTGGAGGAGCAGCTGCATAGAAGGACGGCGGTCCAAAGTATCTCTGCAGGAGACCAACATGCAGTGGCCTGAGAAAAAATGCCGGGAGGCCACAGAAGAAGAGATTTCCCAAGGGGGAGGGGCGGGGGCGGTCCACAGTGTCAAATTGTACTATGGGAACAAAGATAGGGGCTGAGGCCTGGTCTCTGCGGCAGGCAACCAGGACAAGCAGAGAGCAGCCCACTGCCATGGTGGGGACAGACGCCAGATGGCAGAGAGTTGAGGAATGAGGGAGAGTATGGTGATGATGAATGTGCTATAGAGACTGTTCTTCCAAGAAAGTGGATTGTGCAAGAAAGGCCACGTCTCAGGGCATTGAGCAAATCTTAGAGGTTGTTTTAAGTGTCAAGTAGATTTAAACATTTGTATAAAAGGAAAAGTCAACAGAGGGAAGAGAATTCAGATATGCTGGGGTGGGGGAGGGGTACTGTGTGTGGAACCCACAGAGTGGATTGTAGTGAAAGCGTTAGTCGCTCAGTTGCATCTGACTCTTTGCAACCCCATGGACTGTAGTCCACCAGGCTCCTCTGTCCGTGGGATTATCCAGGCAAGAATACTGGGGTGGGTAGCCATTCCCTCCTCCAGGGGAATCTTCCCGACCTAGGAATTGAACCCGGGTCTCCTGCATTGCAGGCAGATTTCTTACCATCTGAACCACCTGGTGTTCAAATAGGAACCTCTGTCATCTCGCTCTGCTAGGATGCTGGGAGGAGGTGCCCAAACAGCTTTGCTGGAGAATTAACGGAATCTCCATGATGAGGAAGGATAGGAGATGCTGTTTTGGGGAAGGGAGAAATAGGAAAACTCTGATTCTTTTGCAATACATTAACAGTCCCCACCTGGGGAAGTAGTGTTGGACACACACAAAGACACACACCTCCGTTGGTGGGTGGGCACCAGGGTGGTCCATAGGCAGTTCACTGGGGCAGCAGGGACCACGGGCTCCTCATCACAGCTATCTACTGTAGGGGATGCAACAGGAGACAAAAGCACAAGGTCCAGTGTTTACAAATGAAAATAGCAGTTTCACGTCAGAGACTTACTATTTAATTTTGCTGTGAGAATCAAAAAGTGGGTCATCTATTATTAAAGATCACAATGCCCAGTAAGGTCATATCATAGAATCATGGTCTTTGTTAAACTAGAACTGAATATGATTGAAATCTCCCATTTAGGGAATTTCCTGGCGGTCCTGTGGTTAGGACTCTGTACTTCCTTGGCAGGGGGGCAGGGGTTCGATCCCTGGTCAGGGAACTAAGATCCCACAAGGCACTAGGGAAAGAGAAAAAAGAAATCTCATATTTAAAAACCAGAGATGCTGTTGGGGTGGGGGTGGTGGGAGCCGGAGATGTTGAAAATCACTCCTTTCAATGAAAAGAAAGGAGCCTGCACATTTCCACCTAGACCTGGGAGACCTACTTGAATCATCTTCAAGTCAACTTATTGTGTGTTTTACAAATATTGATTTTACTTGCTGCACATATAGTGCTTTGCAGTTCTATCCATGTGGAATAAACGAGCGGCTTCTGCTTGGCCTTCTTGGCAATATCACCCCTTTCACAGCCGACTCCTTACCTTTCCTGATGGCTACTCCATACGCCTCCTATACCTCCAGGAGAACACTTCGGATCTAAGGCTAGTCCACGTTAGAATTGGGTCCTAAAGTGCTGTGCTTAGTCACTCAGTCATGTCCGACTCTTTGTGATCCTGTGGACTATAGCCCACCAGGCTCCTCTGTCCATGGGGATTCTCCAGGCAAGAATACTGGAGTGGGTTGTCATGCCCTCCTCCAGGGGATCTTTCTGACCCAGGGATCGAACCCAGGTCTCCTTCATTGTAGGCAGATTCTTTACCATCTGAGCCACCAGGGAAGCCCTAAAATATTTGGTTTCTCTTTTTCTGTCTGACTCCTCGTGACCCCATGGACTGTAGCCCGCCTACAAGGCTCCTCAGTCCTTGGTATTCTCCAAGCAAGAGTACTGGAGTGAAAGTAAATTGGGTATTTACTTGCTTACTTTAATTTTTAAACTAAGCTGTAGTTATTTGCAACATTATATTAGTTTCAGGTGTACAACAGTGATTTGAAATTTTTTAGAGATTATATTCCATTTAAAGTCATTATTATTAAGAGGTTGGGGTTGGGGGCTTCCCTGGTGACTCAGTAGTAAAGAATGTACCTGCCAACGCAGGAGACTGTGTTGGATCCTGACCTGGCAAGATCCACACGTCTCCCATGCACCGCAACTATTGAGCTTGTGCTCTGGAGCCTGAGAGCCATAACCACTGAGCCCAGGTACCATAATCACTGAGCCCAGGTACCATAGCCACTGAGCCCAGGTACCATAACCACTGAGCCCAGGTACCATAACCACTGAGTCCAGGTACCATAACCACTGAGCCCAGGTACCATAGCCACTGAGCCCAGGTACCGCAACTACTGAAGCCCGAGAGCCTGTGCTCCACAAGAGGGTAGTCCCTCTTGCCACAACTGGAGAAAGCTCTCGCAGCAACAAAGACCCAGCACAGCCAAAAATAAATAAATAAATACAATTTTTTTTTAAGAGGTTGGGACTAACATATATACATATATAACATATATACATATATAACATATATACACACTCAGTTCAATTCAGTTCAGTCGCTCAGTCGTGTCCGACTCTTTGTGACCCCATGAATCGCAGCACACCAGGCCTCCCTGTTCATCACCATCTCCCGGAGTTCACTCAGACTCATGTCCATCGAGTCCGTGATGCCATCCAGCAAAATAGATAAGCCACAAGAACCTACTGTGTAGCACAAGGAACTATACTCAGTATTTTATAATAACCTATAAGGGAAAAAAAATAGATATATATGTATGTATAACAGAATCACTTTGCTGTACCCCTGAAACTAACACAACATTGTCAATCAACTATGCTTTAATAAAAAATTAATTAAAAACTATTATAAAATATTGGCTATGTTTCTTGTGAGTACCCTGGATCTTTGTAGTTTATTTGTTTTATATGTACTTGTTTGTACCTCTTAATCCTCTACCCCTATCCTGCCTCCATGGTATTTAAATGCACATATATTTGCACTCCACTATGAAGTCTGGGGAGAAGGCAATGGCACCCCACTCCAGTACTCTTGCCTGGAAAATCCCATGGACAGAGGAGCCTGGTAGGCTGCAGTCCATGGGGTCGCTAAGGGTCGGGCACGACTGAGCGACTTCACTTTCGCTTTTCACTTTCATGCATTGGAGAAGGAAATGGCAACCCACTCCAGTGTTCTTGCCTGGAGAATCCCAGAGACAGTGGGCCCCCGTCTATGGGGTCACACAGAATCGGACACGACTGAAGCAACTTAGCAGCAGCAGCAGCATGAGGTCTGAAAATAGGTGTTTTAGTGTCATCTTATAAAATTCTGGAGCCTCTCAAACAGCCCCTGGGTATAAGAAAAAGGCCATTATACCTGCAGTACTATTTCAGTTGGTTTGAATCGAGCACTGTTTTTTATTTGCACAGGGAATGATCACAGCTGATCCTGCCTCTGTGGCCACTGCACAGGTCCGCTCTGCAGCCACGTCTTTGTTGGGAAATTGTTCTGGGACTCTGCCTGCCATTTGATAAGCTCATTTCCTGGTTGTACATCTGCCTCTGAGAGTTCAAGCTGGATCTTATTCAGAAACTAAATGACGTGGCAGCCTTGCAGAGTGTGGCCGTCACCAAATCGTGACCTGAGAAACACTTAACTCAGGTAGGTCGAGTGATCACTAGGAATATACGTTTGTTAAAAATCCTAAGTATCTACCATCTTCTCGTATAAGCATCTAAAAATTCTTGGGCTTGCCAATTCAAATTTAGTTTATTTGGGACTTCCCTAGCGGTCCAGTAGTTAAGACTCTGTGCTTCCAGTGCAGGTGGTAAGGGTTCAATCCCTGGTTGGGGAACTAAGATCCTGCATGCCACACTGCGCCACCAAAAGAAAAAAGGAAAATGTAATTTGTCCTTTATACACATAGCATTTTTTTAACACCTTAAAGCAAGGCGTTCCTTATTTCCTACCGTTTCTGAGGATCAGGAACCTGGAAATGGCTTAGCTGTGTGGTTCTGGCTCAGAGTCTCTTGTGAGGTCACGTTGAGGCTGTTGGTCAGGGTTGTCTTCATCCCCAAGCTCATAGGAAGCTGAAGAATCCACTTCCAGTTCCCTCTCTTGGTAACTGGTGAGCATCTTCAGTTCTTAACCAGCGACCGGCACAAGACTTCAGTCCCTCGTTTCATGGACCCTCCATTGGGCTGCTCGCAAGATGGTGGTCTTCTTTTCTCAAACTGAGATTTGAGAGAAACTGACTGAACAAGAGGGTGGGAGCTGGTAGATGTCCACGATGGAAGCCAAGGTTTCTCATACACTAAATCTCAGGAGCGACACCTTCACTTCTGTCGTATGCTGCCAGGCATGCCGTCCAATCCTGGTGACATTGCAAATAGCATTTTGCCTTGTAGTACTAGTGCTCCAAGGTGGTGATTAATAGAAAGAATATATAGATTAAAATATTTAAATAAATAATGTGCATGTATATTGAAACTGAATGCTTTTTTAAAATATAATTGATAGAGTATAATCAAAAAGCCTGGGTAGGGTGTGTGGGGGGAAAGGGCTGGAGATCACTGTCCCAGAAAAGAAGAAATCCTGCTTTGGAAATATTTCCCAGGTGTCATTGTTCTTAGTCTATTAAATGTATCCCCACAATTACTCTTTATGACCCTATAAGGCAGGAATTAGTATTATTCACACTGTAGAGCTGAGCAAAGCAAAGCAGAGAGGTTAAATAACTTTTCGAATGTCACACAGCTACCAAGTGTTGCTGCTGCTGCTGCTAAGTTGCTTCAGTCGTGTCCGACTCTGTGAGACCCCATAGACAGCAGCCCACCAGGCAAGTGTTGAACAAAACGCAAATCCAAGTAAACTAAGTTAAGAAAATTCTCCTGCTCTCCATTCCTCTCAATCTCCTCTAACAACCCAGTTTTCTCTCCCATTAACTATTCTCTTAGACTTTCTTGGATGATGATAAGTCATGGGGAAACAAAAAGGTATAAAATGTGGTCTCATTCTTGGGGAGCTTGTGTGATGTGTGAATGAATTAATAACCAGCCATTAATGCCAGTTATGAATTTCTAGTTATAAAGCACAAGTCACTTTCTATGGACTTAACTGAAGAAAACTGATTTTCCTTACCTTTGTCAAAGAGGTCTCCAGTCTTTTTGATTGTATGTGTGCTTGTGTGCTTAATCGCTTCAGTCCTGTCTGACTCTTTGTGACCCTAAGGACTGTAGCCTGTTAGGCTCCTCTGTCCATGGGATTCCCCAGGCAAGAATACCATGCCCTCCTCCAGGGGATCTTCCCGACCCAGGAATCGAACCCATGTCTCTTTTTTCTTCTGCATTGCAGGCAGATTCTTTTAACCACTGAGCCACCAGGGAAGCCCTCTTGATTGTGTGCTCCATCAGTTTTTAAAACTTGCACATTCATATATTATACACATTTATACTAATTCATAAATATTACACTTACATTGCTATAGAACTTATATGTTAGGTATATCATATCGTGTACTAAAATTGGTAATTTAGATAGGGTGAGCTTAAATACATGTAAATAGAGGTCTCTCTGTTTTCTTCCTGCACTTCATGAGTCCTGAGAACCCGCCTCTTCAGGGCAGGCCTCAGAGATGCACCTTTGTGTCACTCTGAACAGTTGCTCATGGAAGATTCCTGAAGAATCTCAGTCACAGAATTCCCGAGTTTGTAACAGGAGGGAAAAGGGCAGGGCGCAACTTTTGAAAGAAAGACAGAGCCCAAGGACACAACATAAACTGATTAGAATCAAATGGGACTAAGTTGGCAGACAAAACTAGACCTTGATCCTCAATCAGCAAGTGAAATGACCCACCAGAGGTGCCATGACAGTTCAAAGGCACTTAAAAGACAAAAGTGTGGGCGGTGGCCAAGGCTGGAAATCCCCGCCCCTTCCCCAAAATAGTTGCAATAATCCTCCCTCTCATTCAGGCCAGTTCAGTCGCTCAGTCGTGTCCAACTCTGTGACTCCATGGACTGCAGCTCGCCAGTCCCAGTCATTAGCATATGAAATTTACCCAGCTTATAAAAACTAACCACGCCAAATTTCGGGGCACACTCACCCTATTCCATGGCCCACACTCTGTGGAGTGTACTTCTCTCTGAATCTGAATAAATCCACTTCTTACCTATCACTTTGTCGCTCACTGAATTCTTTCTGTGATGAGACATCAAGGACCTGAGCTTCATTAGGTCCTGAAACCAGGTACTGTGGGTTTTGGCTGGGTCTGAGTCCCAGCCATGTGGGTTCAAGATCCAATCTGAGGTAAACAGTTTCAAGTTTGTGGGAAATTATGACTCTAAGGTTCACCTGGAAGAGAGAATCTGAAATGAAGGTGCTCTAATGATCATATCCTTATGATTACTTTCCAAGTAGTTCTCCTCATTCTCTTGGTCTTCAGGGCAGTTTCAGTTTGGTTATTACTATTGTTTCTGTCAATGCTTCCTCTGGGAAAAAAAGTCCTCCATATGGAAGCCTGTAATACAATTGATCTCATTCTTGTTCATGTGTTACTGCTCCACAGACAAAACTGCCACCTACAATTGGTCATGACAGCTCTTTTTGACCCTACATGGTTGGTGAAATAAGTCACTTTCATTTTTTATTTTTCAAATGTCTGCTTATTTATGTACTTGTTTGGTTGTGCCAGGTGTTAGTTGCAGCATGCTAGATTTTTAGCTGTGGCATGTGGGATCTAGCTCCCAGAGCAGGGATCAAACCTGGACCGCCTGCATGGGGAGCCCAGAGTTTTAGCCACTGGACCACTAGGAAAGTCCATAAATCACTTGAAACAAACAAACAAACAAAAAAACCAGGGGAAAAGCCAGATGTGCCAGTTTATGTGTCAGATTTATCAAAAGTATAATTTCATTATCCTTGGGCCCTGCCCAGGTCAGCCCCTTCTCTCTAAGCTCCCCACTTCACCCCCTCCAAAGAGACCCATCATTGTGCTTGCTTCTCTGAGAGTCTAGGGGTTCCAGGACACTTGGCTCAGGCTGCTGGAGGTGCCAGGAAGAGTGAGGAATCCTAGGTAAGTCTCCCCTCAGTGAAGTCCCTCCCTTGTCCTTGGATTCCCTGGGCTGGCAGAGGAATTCTGGAGAACACCAGAGAGGGGGGAGCTCAGGGGGTGGGGCCGGATGGGGACAGATAAGGGACTTCAAATCAGAACAGCAGTTTCTACAGTGAATTATGAACCAGACCAAGGAAAGTTATAAAGAGGGAGTGACGGGACACAAACTGGAACTGCAGTTTAGGAAAGAACTCAGATCTCAGAGCCAAGGCCAAACATTTTTATCAGCTCCACCCACTTTCGCTTCCACTGCGGCTTGGGTGGGAGGGAAGAGACTCCCATTTAGCTATCTGCTTGGCTTTGACTTTTATCTGATAATGCAGTTAAAAGGAGTTGCTTTTGCAACTTACGGCTGAGAAAAATCAGTAACGGATTATCTAATAAAAGCAATCATTCTTCAACTCAATGGCTAATTTGTTCAGACCAAACCCATCTCCCGGAAATCAAAGAAGCCTGGAAGTCAAGGGCCAACTGGAAATTAGCTCCTTGAGCCATTTCTTTTCAGGAATAGGGCAAGTTCAGTGTCTTCCTTCCCACACTGGCAAAGGAGCTATTCAAACTGTTCAAATCTTTAAAAATCCTCTTACCTCTTCTCTCAGCCACCAAATTTAGGCATACCATTATTACGAAAAGAGGTTAAGATGGAATTTTCCTTTGCAAATCTCCAAAGTGTCCAGAAACCATTTTGCTTGAATACAATGAAATGTGGGAAATAAAAAGTCTCAGTTGGATGTTTCTGGGGTAAGTCTAGCTCCACTGCAAAAGTCTGAGTCTTACTCTGCTAAAGAAATCAGCTTCAAATATTTGTAGCTGTCATGTGTTGGCTGAGAGATTTACCATTACTGGTGCTTTTAAAAGATATGATTCTAAAGGGTTATTAATTTCTTAATCTTAGGGAGTGTTTCGTTGCATTGCCTTGCATGTTGCAAATGTTTATACAAAGCAAATATATAATATATAATGGTATTTTAAAAATATGGGCCAAAGAAGGGTGTGGATTTTTCTAAATACAGAAACTATAAACCGTTTAAAGTTCAATTTTGTTTGAGTTAAATTTACCCTAGGAAATTAGCATTTTAAAACCCAAGTGCCTCTCCTCTTTTTTCTTTATCTGACATCCGATATAATATTGCTGGATTCCTATACGTACTTCGCTCACTAAGGCCATGCTAAATGCTGGTGATGAGAGAAGCAGAAAATGGAGGGACCTTTGCAGAAACTATCCTTGAGACTAAGATGTTCCTCTCAGCTCATCTCCCTTGCTTCATTTCTTGTTTGATCTGGTTCCTGTGAGGCCCTTCACAAGCAGGATAATTTGAAAATGATATTGGTCAGGATAATTCTAGGTGGATCTACAACTTCAGTGGCAGATGAAGCTAAGGAGTTAAAAGAACGTATTTACACAGCAGGACACAGTCAGGAAATCTATTGTTTCTGTATTTTATCAAGTCTGATTGTCTGAGTTAACAAGCTTAGAAGCAAAACAAAATACCAACCTACTAACACCATGTGTTAGTCGCTCAGTTGTGCCTGACTCTTTGCAACCCCATGGACTGTAGCTACTGTGTCCATGGAATTCTCCAGGCAAGAATACTGGAGTGGTTTGCCAATCTCTTCAGGGGAACTTCCCGACCTAGGGATCAATCAAACCCATGTCTCCTGCATTGCAGGCAAATTCTTTACTAACACTGAATTGACATCTAATTTGTCTTAGTTTTTATTTTACAGGGCATTTCAAAGGGGCTGGAAAGTTGAGGAAACTGCAAATTAAATAAAAACAGGTATCTTGGACCTTTATTTTAGCCCATTCGAGAATATATATAATTTTTTAAATTAAAAGTTTTAAGTTAATTATAGACATGCAGCAGTTGCAAGAAATAGTACAGAGAGAGCATATATACCTTTCACCCAGTTCCCCCCATGGTAACATCTTATAAAACTGTAGTACACATCACTCAGGATATTGACATCGATACAGTCAAGGTACAGAACGTTCCCAACCCACAAGCAGACTTTTTGTTGCAGTATTTATGGCCATACCCACTCTGTCCTCCCCTACCACCCTTCTCTAACCCTCGCCTACCCCTAGTCTCTTCTTCACTTTTACAATTTTGCATTTCAAGACTGTCATATGATGGAGTCAAACAGTACATAAACTTTTGGGAGGTAATTTCATTGGGACTGGTGGTTTTCTTTCAGCATAATTCTCCGGAGATTTGTCCAGATTGCTGCACGTCTGGGGAGTTCGTTTCTTTTTACTATTGGGCAGCATTTCATGGTGTAGAGACGTACCACAGTTGATTTAACCATTGAATATGTTAAAAGACAGCTGGCTTGTTTTCCTTTGGGGCTACTATAAACACTTAGGCACAGGTTTGGGTGTTAACCTAAGTCTGTAAAGGTCCAAAGTGCAGTTGCTGGGTCCATGTTTTCTACAGAAGCTGGAACGTTTTACATTCTTACCAGCTATGTGTGAGTTCTCTAGCTTTCTGCATCCTCATCAGCATTTGATGTTGTCGCTATTTTTTATTTTAGCTATCCTCACAGTTGAATGATAATATCCATTGTGGTTTTAATTTGCTTTCTCCGAGTTGTACATTTTTTAATGTACTTATTTACCAGGTGTATATCCTTTTAGGTGAAATGTCTCTTCAATTCTTTTGCCCATTTTCTAGCTGGATTTTCTTTTTTTTTTTTAAGTGTTGAGATCTGATAATTCCTTATATAAGTCTTCCTCAACTCACAATGAAGTTACATCCCAATAAACCCATGGTAAGTAGAAAACATCAGAAGTCAAACTTCATTTAATACACTTAAACTTTAGAACATAGTTTTATCTTGTTGTTCAGTTGCTAAGTTGTGTCTGACTCATTGCAACCCCATGTCTGTAGCACCCCAAGCTCCACTATTTCCAGGAATTTGCTCAAATTCATGTTCTTTGCAACCCACTCCACTACTCTTGCCTGGAAAATCCCATGGACAGAGAAGCCTGGAAGGCTTCAGTCCATGGGGTCACGAAGAGTCAGACATGACTGAGTGACTTCGCTTTCACTTTTCACTTTCATGCATTGGAGAAGAAAAAGGCAACCCACTCCAGTGTTCTTGCCTGGAGAATCCCTGGGATCGCAGAGCCTGGTGGGCTGCCATCTATAGGGTCGCACAGAGTCGGACACAACTGAAGTGACTTAGCAGCAGCATGTTCTTTGAGTCAGTGATACAATCTAACCATCTCATCCTCTGTTGCGCCTTCTCCTTTTGCCTTCAATCTTTCTCAGCATCAGGATCTTTCCAATGAGTCAGCTCTTTGCCTCAGGTATCCAAAGTTTTGGAGCGTCAGCTTCAACATCAGTCCTTTCAATTAATATTCAGGGTTGGTTTCCTTTAGGATTGACTGGTTTGATCTTTCTTTAGTCCAAGGGACTCTCAAGAGTCTTCTCCAATACCACAATTCGAAAGCATCAATTCTTCAGTACTTGGTCTAACTCACCTTAAATGTGCTGGGAACTGTGGCTTCTTGCCACTACCCAGTATCACAAGAGGCAGGTACTACATATCACTAACTTAGGGAAAGATCTTCCTGGTGGAAGGGAAGGCTTCCCTAGTGGCTCAGACGGTAAAGTGTCTGCCTGCAACGCAAGAGACCCGGGTTCGATTCCTGGGTTGGGAAGATCCCCTGGAGAAGGAAATGGCAATCCATTCCAGCACTCTTGCCTGGAAAATCCCATGGACGGAGGAACCTGACAGGCTACAGTCCATGGGGTTGCAAACTGTCTGACACGACTGAGCGACTTTACTTTCACTTTCAGGAAAAGATCAAAATTCGAACTACAATTTCTACTGAATGAATATCACTTTCATGCCACCATAAAGTCCAAAAATTGTAACTCGAACCATCTTAAGTCAGTGACCTTCATACATCTAAATACTAATTCTTTATTGGATCTGTGATTTGCAAATATTTGCTCCCAATCTGTAGCTTATCTTTTCAGTCTCTAAAGCTTTTAATTTTGAAGAAGCATAATTTATCAGTTTTTCCTCTTAGAGATGATGCTTTTTGCCTGGGCCTGGATCCCTAGGATTTTCTCCTGTTTTATTTTTTTCCCTAAAAGTATTACAGTCTCATGTTTTACGTTTAAGTTTCTGATCCCTTTTGAGTTAGTCTTTTAAAATAAGATGTGTGCTTTAGGTCAAGGTTAGTTTTTAGCCTATGGAGGTCCAGTTGTTTTAGCATTGTTTGTTAAAAAGACTATTTCCCTCAATTGAATTGCTTTGGAACTTTTGAAAAACTCAGTGGTTCACATTTGTATGGGCTTATTGAAATTTTTATAAAATTATTTTACATTTATTCTAAAAACATTTAGCAAGTCAACTTAAAAGAATGCAAAAAAAAAAGTTAGCTGAACTTATCTGCCTTTCTTCAATTTACTCCTAGTTAAGATGCTTATCAGTTCACACTGATTATTTTCATGACTTGAAGGCATGTGGGTTTTGGCTGATCAAATATTTTTCTATAGTGGTTAAATTCTGAATTTAAGAGCAAATATTCAACATTTCATAACCTAATGGTTTTCTGCCTAGGAATATGATAAGTAGTCTATAATTGAATATAGATGATTTTATATTTATCTATATCTATATACTGAAATAACCATCTTCTTTGGCATGATTTTTAAAAATACAGTCTCACTATAAGATATTCCCACTGTAAAACAAAATTCATTATGCCATGAAACCCTATATTGGGATCCCTTCCAAGTGGATTGATTTTCTTGGAAGAATTAGATTGAATATATATAATTATAATGGTTCTAAAACATAGATTTTCCCGTCTCGTAATATCACTAAAAAAAAAAAAACTGTGCTGAATGGAAATTGCTTTTTTCCCCACATCCTTGCTTATTACAATCGACTATTAATTCCCATCAGGAAGCCAGGTGGAATCAAGAAAACCAGTTCAATTTCAAGGTTCTAAAGCAGTGGTTCTCAGCCTCTGGCTACACATTAGGATAACCTGGGGAACTTTTCAAGCCCCCTACTCCACCCCCTACCCCCCCACCAATACCTATGCGGCACCCTGGGCCAATTAAATCAGAATCTCTGGGTTAGGTATTAGAATTTGCTTGAAGTCCCAGGTTATTCCAGTATGCAGTCATGTTTGAGAACTATTCGTCAATGGTTAAAGTCTCTTCTTTTGTTTATTTCTGTATGAGACATTGTATTACTATAATTATCACTCAGTACTGTGAATGCAGTATACTGGGTTGTCATAATCTACTATGTGAAATTATATCTTTCAGGTTTCACTCTTCCTTGGATAATTTAAAATTTTCTATCATTCTTTTTATTCTGTTGGCAAGAGTAACACATGTTCAATGTAGAAAATTTGGGAAAAGAAACAGGCAACCATAATGAAGGGGAAAAAAGTCATTTTAAATTTCATCATCCAGAAATAATTTAATAATATTCTAGTTTTCTTATTAGGCATATCCACATACATTAACATATATATTCAGCTTTTATTCTTTCAAAATTGAGATGTTACTGTAAATACAGTTTTATAAGTTATTTTAAAAATCTAATAAATGCAAAAAATAGTATCAGTAGCAAAAAGTATGAAATTAATATTGTTTTTGCAATTGTCATAATTTTTACAATTTCACACATATACCTTGATCTGAGTCACGGATATAAACAGGTAATGTATATTCTTTAATAAGTCATTTCACATTGCTATTAATACAAAACAACATTTAAGGCATATGACTACACTTTCCATAATATGTTTCCCTCTAAATTGACAAATTACTGCAATCATATGTAGATTTGGAATTATGGCCAAAAATGCATCACTCCTAGCCAAACTAACAGCTATTATGTAAAGATGATAAATCAATTTTTTTCTAAATCCTTCAACTACTCAGACTAGAATAAGGATATGAACCAGGAAAAATATACAAAGTAAACATAGATTTATTGAATATGGAATAAAACTGCCTTTCTCTAATTCAGATTCAAATGCCAATTTAATTTTTATTCTCTAGATTTCAATGGGAGGAAATAATATTCGATATTGAATACTTAGGAGTCATATAAGCAAAAAAAAAAATTTTTTTAATAAAAATCACCTGTTAGTCAACTATACTCCAATTTAAAAAAAAGCAAAACTATTCCCCAAAAAAGTACAGAGGGAGAAATACTTCCGAACTCATATTATGAGGCCAGCATCACCCTGGTACCAAAAGTAGACAAAGATATTACCCAAAAAGAGAAAATTATAGGCCAGTATCACTGATGAACATGATGCAAAAATGCTCAACAATATATGAGCAATCTGAATTCAATAATACATTAAAAGAATCATACAATATGATCAAATGGGGTATGTAGTTAATACTTCTGTATGTTATATATGAAAGTTAAAGCAGTAGATCCTGAGAGTTCCCATAACATGGAAAAATATTTTTTGTTTGTTCTTTTAAAATTCTGTATCTATATGAGATGATGGAAGTTCACTGAAGTTACTGTGGCAATCATTTCATGATGCATGTAATTCAAATCATGTTGTACATCTTAAACTTACACAGTGCTCTATGTCAATTAAATCTAAATAAAATTGGAAAAATTATAAATCAATCAATCAATAAAAATTAAAATCACAGCAACTAGAGAAAAGCCTACAAAGGAATGAAGACCCAGCACAGCCATAAATAAATAAACCTTAAAAAAAAACAGAATTTCCAAGAGCATAATAACATTCAAAACAATATATCCAAGTGATTGTTCCACTTTTCAAAGTTTCCATTAATTTGGTAGCATAAGCAGATGCAGATTTTGGAATTTTTTAATGTAATTAATTATGTGCCTGATGAACTGGAGAGAAATGTATCTAGTTTCACTACTGGTTTTCTATCTTTCATCCTGATTTATCACAGCTATCCCTTGTAGACATAAGGCATTTGTAGGAGTGACAAGAAGTTGTTTTTTTTTTTTAAAGGCAGCTTATAGAATTGAGATCAGTCCCCAGGAATACAGAATCTAAAGACATGGACCAAGATTAGGATGGGAGCGCTATAAAATGGAATAAAATAGTCAATCTGTCTTGTACACAATTTTAGTAATTCTTGTTTTTTCCACTGGGTTCTTAATCACAAAAAAATAGTTGAAGTATCTTTTAATGTCAAAGACAACGTATAGCAGCTAATATTAAATATTCACAGAGATTTATGTTATTAGAGGAACATAAAAATCTGTCAGTAATTTACAATGTATGTCTCTGTAGTGTCTTTTCTTGAGTAAAAGGTGTTGACTTAAACCAGTTTTCAGCTTTAAAAAGTCCCAAGCATTTTGCCTGGCACTTAACTCAGTACGAGTTTGTTGAATTAATAGGTCAAAATACATTTTTTAATGTTGATTCTCTGGCGGCTCAGACAGTAAAGAATCTGCCTGCAATGCAGGAGACCTGGGTTCGATCCCTACGTTGGGAAGATCCCCTGGAGGAGGGCATGGCAACCCACTCCAGTATTCTTGCCTGGAGAATCCCATGGACAGAAGAGCCTGGTGGGCTACAGTCCATGGGGTCACAAAGAGTCAGACACAAGTGATAGACTAATGCTTGATCTTCCCTGGAGTGAAGAAACTTTCCAGATGCCTTCAGGTACCCTCCATAAATGTGTCCTGAGAAATTCTCTCTTCATATTGGGGAAATCATTTACTATATCTGGGTTCTAGTCACTCCATGGTGGGTGAAGACCAGCTCAATTCAAGAAAATGGAGAAACCAAAGCTATATTGGCTTACTGGGGACTGCTTTTCAATTATATTCATTTATTTATTCATTTATAGTTAGACATATCTTGAGCAAAGTGGTGGGAGCTATGTTAAACTAGTTCTCTGTAAATAATTGCTTCTATAAAGTCTTCCACAGTGGCTGGTACCAGCGGGGGAGATGTGCATTTGTGCTAAGTCATTTCGGTCGTGTCTGACTCTGTGAGACCCTATGGACTATAGCCCACCAGGCTACTCTGTCCACGGGATTCTCCTGGCAAGAATACTGGAGTGTGCCATTCCCTCTTCCAGATCTTCCAAACCCAGGGATCAAACCTATGCCTCTTATGTCTCTTGCATTGGCAGGCAGGATCTTTACCACTAGCACCACCTGCGAAGCTCCCTGGGAGTGGGGTATGTGTATATATAAATGATATGAATGAAAGAATTAACCACTCCCTCAAACAATGCCCCTGGGAAGCCTCATCTCATGGTTCCCTCCCTTTGTTACTTTAGAGTAATCTTGATTTAAGTCAGTTTTAAATCTTGGCCATTTTTAAATCTTGGTAAATGAAACAGGGACTTCTCTGATAGCTCAGTTGGTAAAGAATCTGCCTACAATGTGGGAGACTTGGGTTCAATCCCTGGATTGGGAAGATCTCCTGGAGAAGGGAAAGGCTACCCGCTCCAGTATTCTGGCCTAGAGAGTTCCGTGGACTGCATGGTCCATGGGGTCTCAAAGAGTCGGACATGACCGAGTGATTTTCACTTTCAAATGAAACAGACATATGAATAGCTGGCTTAATACTTAACCCCAAAGCAATATATTCCTTAAAAGTTAGAATAGTAACAATTGCCTGTATACATAATGTATACCTACAGGAGATTGGCTTTTAGCTGGGGGTGCCATGCTGTGAAACCTGGGGAGTGAAAGTGTGGAGTCCTAACCACTGGACCACCAGGGAACTCCCCCGACCTTTAAGCTTAATCTGTATGTTGAACTTTTTCTGTAGTTTCTACATGAGTGTTGGTTTATTAGCTACTCATGAATTGAATACAATTATTAACTTTTCTAGTTTTCTACTTAATAATCAGCAAATGCAGGAGAGCAGGAGTTGGGCTCTTAGATGACTTAGGAATCTTGATGTACGTAATTGCTTCAGAAAAAAATAGACTTTAAGGAAAATAAGTCATAAGCGGTAGTTTCAGGGGAGAAGAGGTGCTAGTGTTATGTGAAACTGTCTGAAGGTTTTGTATAGAGGAAATGATCTGTGGGTTAGAGTGTTGGTTTTAAATTCCGTTTTAAACACTCTAGTAATTATTGTGCTTTCAAGGGGCTGGAGTCAATGTTAACACTTGCAAACTATATTTTGGTGTGCGCACAAGATACCCAGCTATGACTCTAACTTTTATTGGCAAGTCTTGCGTGACCTGTCTTTCTGGAGAAGTAAGCATGCGACAGGCATACAAGTTCAGCCTGCTGTAACGGCAACGTGTATTTGTTTTTGAGAAATCTCAAACTGTTTTTATTAACTCTCTCAGGGAAATGACTACCACCAACTGCCCCCATGGGAGGAGATGCGCAGGGACACCTGCGTCCTGCTGTTTGGAGGAGACAGGGTTGCTGTCGAGAAAACTAGATATCAAGGTAACCGACAGCCGTGGACTGAGAAGTGCAAACTAAAGGCCAGCTGCCCGCCTCTCCACGGCTGCCACCAATGCCAGAAATTCTGAAGGCGTCTCCAAAACTCTTGAAAAGAAAAGCTTGGTGGCTTGACTTGGAGTCTTGAGTGAGAAGCACAGTAATGCTGTGGCAGGCATATAATGGGTACTCGCTAAATACGTGTTGAAAGAGTGAAGGGATGAATAAGATTTGAATACTGTTTTGAAGCACTAAGTAGCATGTCCAATAGGTTGGTACATCCCATTGCTGGGGATGATACATAACAAAACCACTCTTCTTCACAAAAATAGCAAAGAGCAAACGCACACTACTAGGTACAAAATAGATAACCAACTAGGACCTACTATATAGCATAGGGAACTAAACTCAGTATCTTATATAACCTACAGTGGAAAAGAATCAGTGAATTACTTTGCTGTCAGTTCAGTTCAGTTCAGTCGCTCAGTTGTGTCCGACTCTTTGCGACCCCATGAATCGCAGCACGCCAGGCCTCCCTGTCCATCACCAACTCCCAGAGTTCACTCAGACTCACATCCATCGAGTCCGTGATGCTATCCAGCCATCTCATCCTCTGTTGTCCCCTTTTCCTCCTGCCCCCAATCCCTCCTAGCATCAGAGTCTTTTCCAATGAGTCAACTCTTCGCATGAGGTGGCCAAAGTACTGGAGTTTCAGCTTGAGCATCATTCCTTCCAAAGAAATGCCAGGGCTGATCTCCTTCAGAATGGACTCCTTGGATCTCCTTGACACCTAAAACTAACACAACATTGTAAATCAACTTGTAAATAAAATTTTTATTACATTTCAATAACATTTTTTCAAAATTGATGAATAAATCAAAAAATAAAATTAATGAAGCGTCTAAAAAAAAACAAAGAGCAATTCCCCAGTCTGTGAGTAAAATGGAAAGGATTCTTTGGTCAGTCTTAAAACCAAAGGAACTTAATGTGTGTGTTTGTCTGAAGCTCTAACACTTTGACCACCTGGTATGAAGAGCTGACCCACTGGAAAAGATCCTGATGCTGGGAAAGACTGAGGGCAAGAGGAGAAGGGGACAACAGAGGACCAGATAATTAGATGGCATCACCAACTTAATAGACAAGAGTTTGAGCAAGCTCTGGGAGATGGTGAAAGACAGGGAAGCCTGGCATGCTGCAGTCCATGGGGTCACAAGGAGTTGGACACGACTGAGCAACTGAACAACAACAACTTAATGTGTGTTTGTGTGAATCTACAAAGGAGTCCATTATTCTTAATACCTCCTTATCATGGTGCTGTTTCAGGCAGAACAGGAAGTACTAGAACATGCACATTTCTTAAAGTAAGATTTTGCATTTAAAAACTAAGAATCTGAGCATTTCACAGCCTGAAAAGTAAACACAAAGCAAACAATTGCTAGTCTAATCAGACATTGGCAGTGTCTTACTTTGCATGTGGGTTGTACATCCCTGGCTTGAATTTTTGACTTTGCAATCTCTTCTGAAAATTCAGACTAAGTGAGATGTGAAAAGCTTCAAGATTTTCCTAGGAACTGAATAAATATAATCTCACAGAATGGAAAGTTTTGATAGTATTTGTACTACCTAATGATACATTTTCATATGTGCTGACATTAATCATTCTCAGATAGGTTTTAACAGCATTTTTCCTTCTTAACATCCTAGGTGAGGTCTAAATGCACTTTTCACCCACATCCCTGAGAAGAGACAGCACGTTTGAAGCTTCCCACAGAAGGGGAGTAACCTGTTGGGGAGTGGTTCCAAAAGAAGGAATCTGCTTTTCCAACTGCTGCTGAGTCGCTTCAGTCGTGTCCGACTCTGTGCGACCCCAGAGACGGCAGCCTACCAGGCTCCCCAGTCCCTGGGATTCTCCAGGCAAGGCCACTGGAGTGGGTTGCCATTTCCTTCTTTGCTCTTCCAACTATCAGCTGTGAATCTTTGAGGGCCTGATTTAACCTTTCTGGGCCTATTTTCTCTCACTATACTGGTAACCTGAGCACAGTAGGATCTACACTGTAGTACTGCTCTGAGGATGAAATGTGATTGTACATACAAAGTACACTCACAATGTCTGGTACAGAGTAAGTACTCAAATGTTTCCTCAATAATCCAAAATTTAAGTCAAAATGAGTGAAATGCTTAAAAATTCGGAAAACCAACCATTTTGGAAATAGACTGCTTCTTAAATGTCAGATTTCAGAGAAAGTGGCCGCTATGTACTCCTTTCAGATAAACTGATAAATTCAGAAGAATTGTATGTTGGATAACTAACCTGTGGTTCCCCTGCCATTTTACTACATGTAATTAATTAGGCACAGATATTCTGGTGCCCAACTGCTGTTTACATCAATTCTCCTGCCACTGAGTCCCAAATCTGAATATGTATCTAGTATTAGGGGCAATATTCCACAAGTTTCTTAATTTGTAATGAGATTCTGTGAAAACCGAAGGGCTTAGTGGCCGGTTAAAACTGGGCTAATTTTTTTTTTCGGCCCCACTGTCTTCATGCTTACCAACTGGGTGATTCCGTTAACATTTTCATTTAGGTCAAATATATACCGACTGCCTGCTATATTCACACAACAAGCCTTCTTTTCAGGAGTAGGAAGGGACAGAATGCAAGGCCCTGATGCTGTTATTATGGAAAGCTTTTATCTATGGAGAAATACTGACGGCAAATGAACAGATCCGTGTGATCCTGTTTCAGCCGTGCGCAAGCGAGAGGTGGCCTGGGCTCCAGCATCATGCTCTTAAGGACAGGCACATTTCCAGTAACAGTCTCACTTCCCCAGTTTCCCCGGGGAAGGAGGGGAGCGGTGTTGCCGATGGCATCGCCTGATATCACTTGTTCTGGGTGATAGGAGAGCGTGGGGCCGCCTGGCCCACCTCATCCGTGGTCTGATTGCATTAACCTCTTGGTTCCCTGCTCCTGCCACGTGAGGTGCCCTAATATGGTCAGACTCCGGCAGAGCCCAGGAGCGCTTGCCTTTCCCCGGCTCCCGGCGAGGAGGCAGGAACGCATGTTCAGTGGCAAGCAGTCCGAAGGAAGGAAAACGGGGATCTAGGTTCGCATCTGGGCGAGTTGAGAGTGGGCTGCAGCAGAAGCCTTGCCTCAGGTCATCCATCATTTAATAACCACCCCCACCCCCAGAGACTCCGATCTCCCCTGGGAGGGGGGCTCCCTTTTCTCGTTCTCCCCTCACTTTCGGGGAGGCACCTCTGGGTGGACCCCTAGCTGCAGTCCTGATAGGAATGGGAGGCGCCCTGGGGGTCGAGGTGGGCGGCTCGCCAAGGCTCCGGCTGCTCGTCGGGTCCTAGCAGCCTGGGGGGAGATGCTACTGCAAGGCGTGTCTGGGGCTGCGCTCATGTGATGAAGCGAGGGAAAAACAAGGGGGAGGAGGAGGAGGCAAAGAGGTGGCTTTTTTTTTTTTTTTAAAGGAGTTTGCCGCGAGCGCGTCTCCTTCATTCGCAGTCTGGGCGGGTTTGGAGGAGCACGGCGGGAGACTGAGGCGCTCTTGGGACTTTGCGAGTGCACGGCTTTTCTGGCTCTTCTCCGCGTCCCTGCGATTTGGGGAAGGCGTTCACCAAGCGGCTAGCCACCGGAGAACCGCAGACGAGCCATGGGCGCCGGGAGCTCCACCGAGCAGCGGAGCCCGGAGCAGCCGGAGGCGGGGAGCGCGACGCCCGCCGAGCCCGAGCCCAGCGGCGGCGGCTCTGCGGCGGAGGCGGCGCCCGGCACGCCTGGAGACCCGGCCATCGCCCCTGCGGACCCCGCCACCAAGGTAGAGGCGCTCCGGGCCACCTGCCCGGAGGAGGAGGGGAGGGTGGGGCGGGACGGCGGGGGTCTTTGGGGGTAAGGGGAGGGGGGAGGTCCCCTCGATCTCCGCCTCAGTAACTTAACGGCCGGTCCAGCCCATCTGCAAACTCGTGAGCCTGAATCCCTCTTTGTAGGCTTTTCAGGGTTTTAGCGCCGGGGCGGGACCAAAGGATCCGCGAGCGCGGCGAGGGGGGCTCGCATCTTTGTCGTGGGTCTCCAGGGGAGGCGACTGCGCCATCCGCAGTAATAAAATTCGCCCGCTGCCCGCGGCTGAGCCTTTCTCCACGCTCTTCCGGTGGAGCGACCCAACCCGACACCGGCGAGCTGCCTGTGGTGGGGGTTGGGGTGCGGGGTGTCTGCGGAGCCCTGACCCCCGGCCAAACGTGTCGAGCCCCCCACCCCGTCTCCCTATGCGGAAAGTCAGCTGTTGGGCCGTGACGCGTGTTGCAGCCTGGTGACTCCGCCACCAATGGGTTCCCCGCAGCGCACTGTCCTTGCTGCCGGCTGTGTCTGGAGCGACCGGGTTTGGTACCCAGTCCTCCTGCGTCAGGCGGCTGAAGCAGACAACACCGCATTCCCGATGCAGAGAAAGCCTGGGGTGTAGCTCACTCGCCGCCAAAGAAAACCTGAGCCGACGCGGCATTTCCAAAAGGAATGACAGGGTTCGCAAACACGGCGGCGTCCTCCTTTTCGCTCAGTTCGCTGGACTCAGTGGGATAAACAAATACTGGAGGAGTAGTTACAAGTTCTCAAAGGATGCAGTCGAAGGCGTAAGGGAGTAGTCCCTGTCTATTCCAGTCTATGGAGGCAGTGCTGAACTTCCTAGACATTTTGCATTTTATAGTCTTAGGTCTTCGAAATATTTATTCTTGGCAACTGCAGCCGCCAAGATTGTGACTTGTCCAGATCATTGTTTTTTAGATCTGTTTTCCAGAATTTATGTTCATTAGCCAGGCTTCACTCCACCCGTTTTGTGATACTTTTATGGGAAGATGTGGGTAACCATACTTAATACTTAAAAAGAAAAAAGAAACGTGTCAAGTTTGAGAATATACAGAGTACTTGAGGACCTTTAAGAGTTATCTCAGGAAATATAGATACTTACAGTGTAAGGGGAAAAAAAACACTGAAATCGAGGTAAAAATCACAGAATTATGACCTCATCGCCTTGACCTTTTAGCTGTGGTAGTCTAGCTTGGATGGAGAGACTGCTTTTAACTAGATTAGCTCTAGTCATTAACATACCTCCTTGTAAAACCCACGGTCCCTAGAGCTGTAGATGCTTACAAGTAGCTACTGTGCCTGGAATGCCTAGATTCTCTAAGATATGCTTAAGACATCTATCCTTTTGAGGTCTCAGTTATGTGTGTGTGTATATATATATATATACACACACACACATATATTTAGCTGCACCACGTCTTAACTGCAGCATGTGGGATCTAGTTCCCTAACCAGGGATCAAACCCAGGGCTTACCCCCTCCCTCCTCCGGCATTGGGAGCTCAGTGTCCAGACTTCACTGGACCACCAGGGAAGTGCCTCAGTTATGCTGTAATATTTACTGTATCTCACTTTTTGATGTCAACTTCTGTCAAAATGTCTGCATAACCAGTATTTAGAGTCCATTAATGAAAGTAATTTTAAGGCATAATTGCTAAAAGCTTGCAGTTGCATTTTTTTCTTTGGCTTTTACCAGCCCTTCAGGTCTTAGTAACAGTTCACACTAAAATATGGTACTTATTCTCTTCCCAATAAACTTCTGTGTATTCATTTAAAATGTTGCTTCCTTTCTGTTCTCTTTATCTTTTCCATAACATCATCCTTCTTCCTCTTTCCTAGTCACAACCATCTTGAAACAGTGAGATGACCTCCTTTAAAAAAGTACTTAAATGACATCCTGATATCATTGAACTTTCTGGCAGACTGCCCAGTTATCAATTTGCAGACAAATCAATACGCTTACATGCACATGTTAGAAAACGTGTAGTTTTTCATTGCGACTAGCAAAATTTATTACTCCAAAGACCTAAGTCTTTTCAAAAGGACTCTCTAATTAAGAATGATTCAGCATGTAGCTTTTGTCTCCTTTCTTCACCCTGTTCAACCCTAATTTCGGACCTCTGAGTAATTTCATCTGCCATTCTGGGTTCCCATAGCACCATGGACCTTTCTTGCCAGCAGTTTCCATGTTTGTGGGTTTAGTGACTTGATGAGTAAGTGTTCTGGCTGCTGTGAATGCTCCACAAAGGCAGGGATCGAACCTGGGTTTGCTTATAACAGGTGTTGCTCCGAGTATGGAGTGTGTGGCTGGCATGTAGGATGATCCTGGCACCTTGATTTTGATTGGAGAGGGTCAAGTTGGGGAATACCTTGGTCCATCTGCTTTCTTTTTTAAACTTGTAATTTTGTATTGGGGTATAACAGATAAACAACCGTCTACTTTTTCTTTGACTTCATCATCATGGTCTGTCTCACTTATCAGGTAGTGACTCAGTCAACGTCAGTTCTGGTTATTCTCATACCAGGTGAATATCTAGCAGAAAACTAAGATTTGGGAACTCAGATTTCTTTTTCTTTAGAATGGCTTATTTACCATTGCATTTCAAATTGCCTTTAATCTCAAGTAGACAAATGCATGATAAATGCAAGTGGCTCAAATTAGACCACTTCATACATTGAATTAGTGATGAATTACATCTTGAGCTTTTTTGATTGGGTCTGTAGACATCTGGGGAGGTTTAGACTAATATATCCCCCTCCCACTAGCAGAATGCTGATCATTAATTAAAGGCTATTAACAGGTTCCGCCCCCCACCCTCGAGGCTGGTAAAACTTGATTACACAAGCCTAACATTTAGATGCATTGAGACAAATCCTGATTTTATCTGTGATGTATTTTAATGGAAATGGAAGGAGTCTTATCTTCCAGTCAATCTTTTACAATCTTAATATGTTAATTGTGAGGCAAAATGGCCTGATCAGTTATTTTCCAGGTTAAATTTTGAGAGTTTGCAGGGTACAGAAAGATTAAACAACCTGAACACAGGTGGTAAACAAAGCCTAATGTTGTTCCTCAATTGCCTGCTTTCATTTAGGTAGCAGCATCAGGTGGGGTTGGCCAGTGATGAACTTCCTTTTCTCTGACACATCTTGATTTCTGGAGCCAAGCTCCAGGCTAAATCTGGACAATCACAATCCTCTAAATTAACCTTTTCTGTTTAGTGACTTAGAGCTGGAAATAGTTCTCAGTTCAACAGTGTAAGGCCTACCTCCCTGGCAGGTGGGGAGACTGAGACCCTTGTCAATGTTTCAAGCTGTTGGTTCCATTTGGCTGCAAGAGCTGTGACTCAAATAGATGTATGCAAATAGGAGAATCTATTGTCCTGATGAATAGAGTTAAGGATGTCGCTACCTTTTGTGCATTAAACAGACAATTGAGTCGGCCAGCTGCATTTCCTAATTCCCGTCCCAGCCTAGGGTATGTGCTGTTTCCCACTTGCCCCGTGTTTACTAAAGATGGGACTAGAGATGGCTGTCATGTGATTATGTCATTGGTTTTCCAGGAAAGAGCCAGAATTTAAGATTTCAAGAGAATTATATATTAACAGAGTGTTGTTTTCTGGGTGTGACTGCCTGTATTCGTATGAATTTCCCTCAGATTATAAGAGGTGCTATTTGCTGATTAGAACATAGTCTGGAGATTGGAGTTGGGGGTGTGAGGATGATCACTTAGGTCTGAGAGCCAGTGGGGGCTGCGTTGCCTTCCTTTGAATCCATTACAGGCTTTTAGGCTCAGCAGAGATTTCCACTTGAAATACTTCCCTAGGCTAAGGACAGCCTCCAAATGTGCATCCTCTCCGAATTCACTGTGTGTCCACTAATCTCTGTGCAAGGATCACTTTAGACTACATTAAAAGAACGATTCCAGTTTGGTATCTTATAGGATAATTAATAAAATGGAAAGAAAATGTTCTGTTTTAAAAGGCCTTAAGAAATGATTTCATTTTCTTTATCATGTTAACAGCAGTGTTACAGAATACCAACGAAAGGAAAAATAGTCATTCTTTATGTTATAGTTATTCAAGAAGTGAGAAATTAACTTACAGCACTAAGTGATGTGAGAAAAATACATCGGTACTTTTAGCGCAAGAAAACTGTAAAACTAAATATCCTTGAAGCTAATTCTTCATTTTCTCATACCCTAAAAAATTATAAATTAGGAGAAGTTTCATTTTAAAATAATTTAATAGAACAGTATGAAAAAAATCTGGGTTTGGGAGGGAGATGAAAGCTTATTTTCAATAAACTATTTTAAAATCTATAATTATAATTGTCTTGTCTGTTTAGATTTTGGGCCATTTTCCTGCAAGTTAGTACCTTATTAAAGAATGTAAGAGTAGTTTATACCTGTGATCCTACCTGTTGGTACATCTAATAAAAGGATTAGGGTGAAAAGATATTAATCTGTAATAATTTCAGTTATATATACATTTATATTTATTATGAATAATTACGTTTGCTTATTTAAATCTGACTGTAGGCCTGACAGCATCATTCTTGAATCATAAAGGCTTTATGAAAAGATGATCAAAAGCACTTGCTTACTCTTATTAAAATGATTTATTTATTTATTTGGCTGCTCTATGTCTTAGTTGCGGCACTCAGAATCTTCCATCTTCGTTTCAGAACGGAGGAACTTTTTTTTTCTAGCTGCTGCCTGCAAACTCTTGTTAGCTTCGGCTTGTGGGATCTAGTTCCCTGGTCAGGGATTGAGCCGGTTACCTCTGAGTTGGGGGCCAAAGTCTTAGCTACAGGTTCCCCAGGGAAGTCCCTAAAATGATTTTTATTTAAAGTCATTGCAAACAAGATTCATTTAATGTTTGTTTTTCTAAGAATGTTAATGGTTGAGAACCTATAATTTGTAGAGGATGATAAAAAGGGAACGTACCCTAATATTCCTCCCACCCCTGAAGTACTCACTGTTGACAACAATTTGAAATCAAGGTTGGTTGTTTCTTGCATATTCTTCTAAAACTTTTATGCCTGTGCAAGTATATGAATAAGAATAGCCCTGTTTTGTCCTTTTAACAAATGAGATCCTAACATAAATTCTGCAACTTTAGGGTTTGGCTGTCTTTTCATATCAGGATATAAAGATCTCCCTTCGTTCTTATTGGCTACATGAATTTCTCATTTATGTATGAATTGAAGTACCACAATGATTTAACCAATCCCCTGTGTGTATATTTAGATTTTCCTAGTCTTGTTATACTAAATTGGCACGGGAAATATCCTAGTACAGATATCTTTGTATGTGTGCAAATGTATCTCTCAGAGAGATTTCTGAAAGGATTGCTGGATCATAGGATTTCTATGCATTTTAAATTTTGATAATCCTTGCTAAATTTACTTTCCAAAGAGATTCAGCCACTTTGCATTCCTACTCTGGAGATCGACACTCACCTTCCCATGTCTTTGCCTCAGTGGATAGCAGATTTTCTAGTATTTGCCAGGCTGTACCTCAGTTGGCACCTTGGATTCCCTCGGTGCATTTTTAGCTATGAAGTTGAGTGCCCTGTCAGGTGTATTGATTGTATGTGTTTCTTCTGTTCAGCACTTCATCAGGAACCGGACTGGCTTTCAGAACATTATAGGCTATAGTTTATTTACCTGTTGAGTTCTTAGTTACTTAGTTGTGTCTGACTCTTTGTGGCCCCAGGAACTGTGGCCCACGAGGCTTCTCCATCCATAGGATTTTCCAGGCTGGAATACTAGAGTGGACTGTGATTTCCTTCTCCAGGGGATCTTCGTGAGCCAGGGACTGAACCTGCATCTCCTGCATTGGCAGGCGGATTCTTTACCACTGAGCCACCTGGGAACATAGTTCATTTTAAAAGACTTTCCCCTCCCAGAAATTAATCAGAATTGGGAAAAAAACAAGCTTAAACTAAAAACAAGGCTGAGGTATTGTTCCCTTTCCTTCCCAAATTAGTAAACTGGCTTTAATTTTATTTGCTTGGATCAACTTTGCAATGACCTACTTCTTTAGCTATCAGTTTAAAAATTTCTCCTCTGGGAACAATGTAAAATCATCCAGTTGCCAGAAATTTCTTCATACATCTGATCCATGAAATGTTGGAATCACGAATTGTGGGCAGTAGAAATTCACTTCCTGGGAAAACAGTAGTCCCCTCCCCTGGGCGCCGTTCTCAGTTCTCATAACAAATGACAACCTGGCTCTGTTAACTGGAATAAATGTTTTCCCAGAAAAACGTAGGTGTTCAAAGCACTGGAAACTACAGCGTCTTTCCCGGACACTTAGGCTTCCCTTAATGCAAGTATTCATTCAAGATCAAAGGTTTTCATCTTCCCTGCAGTTTCTTCATGATGTTGTGTAAATGAGAGAAGCCAAATTTTAGGAAGGGGAGATTACTATAAATCAGTGGCCCATCTGCTGTTTGTTATACGCAGGCATGCAAATTGTGGGCGTCTGGAGAGATTACATTTTCTGTGGTTCCCAAACCTGGTTGTGTAGTTGAATCACCTGGGGAGCTTTTTAAAGACCCCACCCAGCCCCCTTCTAGATTATTCTATCAGAATCCCAGGCCATTCCAGCATCTGAGATTCTGTAGCCCTGATGCTCATCCGGGGTCCTGATTTGTCTGGTGTGGTCTCCGTGGTCTGGAGGAAGCGGTTACGGGGTGTCGGAGCTGAGAGGGGCAATGGAGAGGTGGCTGCAAGCGCACTCTGAGCGATGTTGGTGCTCGTGTGGGTGGCAGAGAGGGTTCCAGAAGAGCAAGGGGGAGAAAATCAAGGGAAACCTCTCCCCGACATAACTTCACTCCTTTATTCTGCTGTCTTGAGACTATACATGCTGATAGTATTAATAGTATTGTTCTTAATGGAATGTACTCTTCAAGGTAAATAAGTATGGAATCCAGTGTTCTTTTCTTTTCTCTGAGCCAGGATCTACTTGTCAACATTAACTTTTTTGTTCCCCCCTGATGCCTCTTAACCATCGACCCTCATTTATCATGTTGAAAACATCACTTGAGTTAGTAGGCCATAGCTGTTGGCTTCATTTATGGCCTTTGGCTGGTCTGAATGTTGGGTGAAGAGATCTTAACACCTAACCAAGTCGTTGAGGATGAGCCCGGAAGAGGGGCTGTCTGGCTTTCTGCACCATGTAGTTGCTGTTCTGTCTTGATTTCATTAACATTTCTCTGCTGGCGTCTGTACTCCTGGAACTGGGGATACAAAGAAGAGAGAAATCCAAGAGCTTGGTGCTTAAAAAATAGTCAAAGTGCTCCCTTTCATGTATTCGTCTCTTTGATCCATTAAAATGGATTATTTTCTGTCTAGAGGAGGAGGTTTAAATTCATTTTCCATACTGGTCACTGTTGTTCCAGTACCATCAATTAAATAGTCTCAAGTTTCCGTATTCACATATATGTTTATTGATTTTCTTTTACTTTAAAATTTTTCCTACTCTGTTTATTTGTACACATAGTTAAAAGCAGTAAGAGAGTGGCTAAAAATCTAATCGATTCTAATGGCAGATCCATGGTTTGAGATATTTTTATATTCTACATCTTCAGGCACTGTTAGGGCTTGCCCTGGTCTCATGGCTATGGTAAGTTTAGTGAAAAGGAGTGTTAGTCGCTCAGTTGTGTCCAACTCTTTGTGACCTCATGGTATGTATCTTGCCAGGCTCCTCTGTCCATGAGATTTCCCAGGAAAGAATACTGGAGTGGGTTGTCATTCCCTTCTCAAGGGGACTTTCCCAACCCAGGGTTGAACCCAGGTCTCCCACATTGCAGGCAGATTCTTTACTGTCTGAGCCACCAGAAAATATATGCATACATACTAAAAAGTGGGGAGCCTGTGTTGTCTTCAGAAGTGAATTTATTTCCTTGGTATATAATAATATTATTCATTAAAAATAATCACCCGAGTATTTTCTAACCACTTACGCTATGAAAGGCCCTGGTTCTAGATGCTTCAGGAGGTGAATAACACAGAATTATCCTTGAGCACCTCATGATCTAGGTGAGGTAAGGGGTCCCCAACCTTTTTGGCACCAGGGACTGGTTTCGTGGGAAGACAGTTTTTCCACCAAGGGGTGGGGGATGGGGATGGTTTGGGGTGATTCGAGTACATTACATTTACTGTGTGCTTTATTTCTAATCTAACGCCATCACTGATGTGGCAGCAGATACCGGTCCAGGGCCGGGAGGTTGAGGACTCCAGCTTTAGAGGAAAGATTCAATAACAAAGATTCAAATAAGTTGGGCAGGCAATAGAAGAACTGCCATTAGTTGGTACATGTCTGTTCAGTGAATTGTCTGGATAGCTGATGTACAAAGAAAAGACGATTTTGCCAAGTGTCACAAGCAGATAAATAGGCCATAATAGTCAGGAGGCCGGAAGGCACAGGGCAAATGAAGGAGCTAAATGTTTATAAGAGGATAATGGAAAGATGACCGTAGAATTGCAGGCAATTATGGTAAGAGCTCGGAGAAGGCAATGGCACCCCACTCCAGTGCTCTTGCCTGGAAAATCCCATGGACGGAGGAGCCTGGAAGGCTGTAGTCCCTGGGGTCACTAAGAGTCGGACACGACTGAGAAACTTCACTTTCACTTTTCACTTTCATGCATTGGAGAAGGAAATGGCAACCCACTCCAGTGTTCTTGCCTGGAGAATCCCAGGGACGGGGGAGCCTGGTGGGCTGCTGTCTATGGGGTCGCACAGAGTCGGACACAACTGAAGCGACTTAGCAGCAGCAGCAGCAGCATGGTAAGAGCTGGACAGGCTGCAGAGGGCCGTCCCAGTGGAGGCTTCTGATAAAAAGAAAGCCAAGAGCCAGGCCCTTCCACACTCAGCAGAGAGGACACCCCCAGGAGCGTGGGGGGCGGATATTAACCTGAGCGATGGGATGGGTGCAGAGTGTAGGCTCAGCGCAGGGGAAGCCAAAAACAGCTGAGACTTCAAGGCTTGGAATATGGAGTGCTCCAGTTTCTCCAGTAGACAAGAATGTTCCCCTCCTGATGTCGGTTTCAGATGTCTATTGCTGTAGCCAACCGTGCCAAACAACGACACACCAGTTGTACCTTTAGAAGAGAAAACGTCACTTGACAGTTATAGCCCCCCTTTTTATTAATGTAAGGAAGAAGTTTGCATCAGAGTCTAGGAAAACGACAGAGAGCATCCGTGAGATCCATAGCGCATCTCTAAGTAGTGACCTGCGTTAGCCCAGATCACAGGCACTGTGAGCCACCCAGATTGGCGAAGTGGGGAGCCCCCAGGGAAGGTGAATATCACAGGATAAGAGCTGATGGCACCAGAGGAGCTGAGAGTGGTAGCTGGGGAGAAGGTGGAACCACTGAATGATAATCAAAGAGAAGAATAGATAAAACAGATGGAATTGGGTCGAATAGCCATTGGGTCACTGCTTCAGCAGGCAACAGTGACTAGTTTATCTCTGCATCTGAGTCCACCTAAAAATGAAAGAGGCTGATGGTTGACTAGCATCTCTTCCATTTGTAGGCAAAGAATCTAGGTGGCTTGGGGAATGTTTATCTTCACTTTCAAAGAAGACATTTCTTCTTCGCAATTTTTTCCACCTCCAGCATATGCCCTCTGGTGTGTCGTTTGGAGGACGATTTATGGTTTGCTATTTTTCTTCATGTCTGAGCGTATGATTTCTTATTGAATCAAGCCATTGCATAAGGCTCTGGGTTTTGTCTGCCTCGTGATCAATTTTCTGTCCTTACTCCCGATATTGACCATCCTTATTGAAGACATGTTTCATTACATTCTTGATAGTTTTACTTGCTCTTTGAAATACATATTGCTGTGACGCATAGAGCAATAACAAAACATAAAACAATGTTGGTGTATGTTATTGTGCTTAGCCTTCTTTAATTTTTTTACATTTTCAGTTCTGGGTGCTACTTTTTCACTATGGTAACCAACTGCTTGTATAATGCTTCTTAAGGAACATTTGTTTGAAATTATCCTTCACTTGGGTATGTATGTAAAGCAGTCTTATTCCACACCTATAACCCTGAATGCTATGCAAAGTTCAGCCTTAGATGTGGTTAAATTTGCAATGACTATATACTGCCATACCAACTGGGGTGGACATGAGGGGATGGAGAAAGGATTGCAATCTACAAGAAATTGCTAAGGATTAGACAGTTTTTCGGTGATGAATTTTTCTTAATTATTTCAGAGACACATCTAACCAATATTTAGACATGAATTCATGACTCCTGTAGTGTTAATCTAAATATCTGAATGGAAATTTTTGTTCTTGTTCTGCTCTGTTTTATATGAAGTCAGTTACTGAAAAGCAGTGGAAAATGTTACCAGTAAACTACTAAATCAGTCCTGATTATCAAGGTTTTTTCCCCTCTGATCCTGACAAAAGCTAGTATATGAAATTTATTTATATTTTTTAGTATATGAAATTTAAATAAAAAATACTTGACAGTCATGAGGGCAAAACTCAAATTAATTTGGTTTTATAACTGATTTTTTTTTTTAAACCTTCAGGAGTTTGTTTCCTTTAAATTCAGTTTGACGGCAGTGTTAGATCTGTCTGTTTTGCTTACAATATAGGAAATTTGTTTTGCTTTGATTAAAATGCAGATTGATTGTTCTTTTGTTATTGATTTTTGCTATTAAAGACACATTAAGGTCTTTCAAAATGCTCAAAAGCTTTTTGTCCTAAATGGAGCTAAGAGCACCCTCAATGTTATCTAGAATTGCAACAGTGACAGAGGTTTCAAGTCACTTCTGGAACTGTGCCTGATAAACAGTCCTCCAGGACAGAGAGGAATTCAAAGAATGCTGAAGTATTCAGGGAAGTAGGTCATGGTTTAAAACATTACATTTGTCAGAGAAAGTTTCTCAAGCAGTCCCTGTGATCATTGGATCCCTGCTAATTTCTTACTCAGGGTTCTTTAGTCTTAGGCAAATTAGGTGGCTAAATTAACTTGTTAGTCTCTAGGAGGGCGGGACTAAAAGTAACAGATTCCCCACATGCATGTGCTCTCCCAACACCAAAAATAAAGAGCTAGGGCTATAGATGGGCTCAATCAGTAAAGAATCCACCTGCAGTGTGGGAGACCTGGATTCGATCCCTGGGTTGGGAAGATCCCCTGGAGAAGGGAACAACTATCCACTTCAGTATTCTTGCCTGGAGACTCTCACGGACAGAGGAGCCTGGTGGGCTACAGTCATGGTGTCGCAAAGAGTCGGACATGACTGAACGACTTTCACAGGGCTATATATGAGCGACCAGAAAATCACAGAAGTGATGTGTTTTTTCTTAATTGCACAATCCTGGAGTAAAAATGTTTCGAAAATGCAAAATAAATAATGCAAATATTTATTTTGCATATTTTAAAAAGTGTTTTAAGAAAAAAATAAATTCCATACAGCCAGATGAAAAAAAAAAGTAAATAGGCAGATGATGTGTAAGTATATTTAGGAAAATTGGAGTACCTTTTAAGTGAGCTGAGGGGGTCTGTCTTTGCCACAAGGATTAAGGACAGTGGGGACCTGCTGATCCCCTATATGTGGCCATAGTGCCCACAGTCTCTTGTGGACTTAAATTTGTGGAAACCATTTCTTTTTTTTTTTTTTTTACTTTTTATTTTTTTTTTACTTTATTTTACTTTACAATACCGTATCGGTTTTGCCATACATTGACATGAATCCACCATGGGTGTACATGCGTTCCCAAACATGAACCCCCCTCCCACCTCCCTCCCCATAACATCTCTCTGGGTCATCACCGTGCACCAGCCCCAAGCATGCTGTATCCTGCGTCGGACATAGACTGGCGATTCAATTCTTACATGATAGTATACATGTTACAATGCCATTCTCCCAAATCATCCCACCCTCTCCCTCTCCTCTGAGTCCAAAAGTCCGTTATACACGTCTGTGTCTTTTTTGCTGTCTTGCATACAGGGTCGTCATTGCCATCTTTCTAAATTCCATATATATGTGTTAGTATACTGTATTGGTGTTTTTCTTTCTTGGAAACCATTTCTTGCCGTGAATTGTAGCTGAGTGCCAGACGAAGAGGCACTAATAAGACAGGTGCAAGAGAAAGCACATACTAGGGTACCAAGAAAGGTGGCACAGAGGAGGCTGTGGACTGAGTGTGTCCCTAAAACTCAAGTTGAAACTCTAATCGCCAGTGTGATAGTATTAAGAGATGGAGTCTTTGGGAAGTAATTAGGTCATGAGGGTGGAACCCTCATTAAGGAATTAGTGTCCTTATAAGAAGAGACACCAGAGCTTGCATCCCCTCCCCACCCTCAAGTGGTACCCTCTACAAAGCAGGTGGAGAACCCTTAGGAGAGCAAAATCAGCCTGCACCCTAATCTTGGACTTCCAGCTTCCAGAACTCAGAAATAAATGTTTCTCATCTTGGCCACTCAGCTTATGGTAATTTTTCACAGTGATCAAACTAAGAGGAAATGGAATTTATGGTGAATTGCTGAAGAATGGAGATGCTTAGGAGAAGGAGGCAAGGAAATAATTAAATAATTTTTAAATAATAAAAGTAACAAAGGGGCAAGAGAGACCCTCACCCTCTTGGGAGAAATACTGAGTGAAAAATAGTCTAGGAGAAGTTGGGTTAAAGATTTCTTTTGGGGGGACTTCCCTGGTGGTCCAGTGGTTAAGACTTCACCTTCCAATGCAGAGGGCATTGGGGTTTGATCCTTGATTTAGGAACCAAGATCCCACATGCCGTGTGACCCTGAAAACAAAAAATAAAACAGAAGGAAGCCATATTGTAACAAATTCAGTACAGACTTTAAAATGGTCCACATCAAAAAGATTTCATTTTTTAACTACAGAACTTTTGCAGAAACTTTAATATGTTATTTATTAATTATGCCTCTCCTAAAGGGGACATATAATATGCATCTTTACCCAAATGCAATTGGGAAATGCCAGGCTAGTGAAGACACAATTAGAAAACAGTAATTGTGAGAAGCCAGGAGGGGTATCTGTGGCTCCGCCTTGGAGAATTTGAATACCAGCGTGTGACTTATGCATTAATTGAAATTGGCAGTGTGAAACCAGTAATTAATTGAGATCTACATCTCCATTTGTTCGGATGGAGGTTAAGACTTAACTTTATTTCAAATCTGAGACCTAGAGAATAATTCTGAGACATTAAGGAAATTTGTTCTCTTTTGGGGGAGGGGAGGAAGCAGCATGGATTTTCATTTCATTCATATAAAAATGATTTCCTTTTATATCCAATGTTTAAATGAAATAAATGTAGAGAGATTCTTACTCTGATTAAAATGAAAATAAAGGATATATCCCAGCTTTAAAATGTACATTATTTGGGAAATGTCTCAGAATATCCTAAGATGAAATATTTCATATTTTTATGTCCTTATTAAGTTATATCTAGAATTCCTGATATATTTGGTGGGGGTGGCAGGGAAAGAAAAAGAAACAGAAAATTGAGCAACAGTAGGATCATTGAAAATTTGGAAATTGAATATACTTTGGGTTCACTTCATTTTTCAAATAATCTAGATAGTTTGTATGTTAGATTTAGTTTTTATTTTCAATGTGTGGTGAGTCCAATAACCATCGACTTAGTTTCTGTGGCACTTAATTAATTACCATAGGGCTGAACATCCTAGCACAAGCGACATTATGTCCTAAAACTCTCCCTTAACCGTATTTTCTGGGGCCAAAGACAATTGGACTACTGTGGAGTTAAATGCTGTAAATTATTGTGTTCCTCAAACCCTCTCCAGCGCCTGCAGTGAATACTGGAGGTATTGTAACTGTATGTGAACTTGAACGAAGATCAGGCGAAGGTCAAAACAGAGCCTTCTTGAATGGAGCTACAAATTCTTCTTCTGGCAAATAAGAGTAAAGGGAAATGTCACCCGCTTGTTGCTTTTTATGGTCATGAAGAGGGAAAAAATCCCTGAAGCCTCTGATTCCTTTGCTATGAGCTGACCAAGCTGGCTTATTTCGGCTTCGGATAAGAAGCTGAGACGCACACTGATTTATTTTTTCCTTGAGTCTGATCAAAGCAAATCAAAGCAAATAACAGCATCCTGGGAGTGTAACGAAGCTAAATTTTTAAGAAAGTCGCTCCTTTGGAAAACCTAAAAATCAATATTCTTGTAAGATTACTTCAGGCCATTTAAGTGGGAGCAACTCAATCTAGGCATAAAATGATGATTCCTGCTTCTTAGTAAACATTTACTAATACTGTATTTACTTTAAAAATTAGTTCACATAGAAATACGGTTAATATCCCCACGCAGTGGCCCCTTTCTTCAGTGTGACTTTTTGTGTTATGCTCACACAAAGCGTGAATGTCCTGTGAGTGAAAGGGGAGCCTGGCTGTGTCAGTTTTGTGTCCTCTGCCCATGTTCAAGGGCTCTTCCCACAGTTATTTGACTGTGTTTCTGGGTTGCTTACAAGGGTGAAAACTGTAGGGGATTAACTAAGGCATAAACCTTAAGGATCAGGCATATGTAGAAATATGAGAAAAATGTAGTCCCTTCTCTCACCATCAGCTCACTGACGTTTGTTGGTTTTGAGTACTGTTAGGTATCAGATGGTTTCGGAGGGCACTTGCCCATCCTTTTTCCTATCTTATTTTTCAGTCATAACTTCTATGAGGTAAGTGGTATCATTCTCACTTTAAAAGGGTGCCAACAAAGTAAACATTTATGAAACTTTTGATTCACCAACTCTTAAAAAAAAAAGATTATTTATTTGGCTGTTCTGGGTCTTACTTGCAGCATGCGGGATCTAGTTTCCCTGATCAGGGATCAAACCCAGGCCCCCTACACTGGGAGTGCGGCGTCTTAGCCACTGGACCACCAGGGAGGTCCCACAGTTCACTGACTCTTGAGTCTTCTCCTGGTTTCATCAGCTCCTTGGGGTGGGGCTGGGGGGAACGAAACCACTGTGATGTGAACCTGGCCTTGGCTGTGATGCTAAGGAGGAGACAGCTCCTGATACACTAGACCCTCCTCAGATCCTGGGATTTTCTGCCTCTCTAGGTATATTAGGATGTATCATTCTATCTGCTGTCAAGTAAATGGCAAACGATTTATCTTTGTGGGCCATCCAGTTATTTCAAAGCTTGTCCTCATTCTTCCCGTTCCCTCCGGATGTGAAGATAGCTGATGCCAGACTGTAAGAGCTCCTTGGGTTTGGTGGCAAGTAACGACCTAAAGACTCATCTCCGCTCATTTTTCTCTTCCATTTGGGTGTAACTGAATGCCAGGTACCTACAACCACCATCTTCTCCCTTCCCATTTTGCTTGGTCATCCTGACTTCCCAGCATATCATCTGTCTGTCCTTTCGTACCCGTGTAAATCCTGTTCCAGATCCTCCCTAAGGATCATCCCCTGGCTGACTCGTCCGTCCAGATCAGGGCTTTGTCCTGCTGGGATACTGTCCTCTCCCAGGGTTTTAACACCCAGTTATATCCACCAAGTGTCAGTCCCACACATGCATCTATCTGTCAGACAAGTTCACCTCAAAAAACAGTGTTTTCTTCTGTCCCCTTTGCCTGCCTCTTCTTCCCATAAGGGAACTCTCTCTCTAGTGCCTTCAGCATCTTATAGAAGGCTGAATGGTACCACTGTCTTACTGGCTCTTTCCTTTCATTTGCCAGTATCTAGGCCATCTGGGGCTTCCTAGGTGGCTCAGTGGTGAAGAAACTGCCAGCCAATGCAGGAGACTCAGGTTTGATCCCTGGGTGGGGAAGATCCCCTGGAAAAGGAAGTGGCAACCCTCTGCAGTGTTCTTGCCTGGGAAATCCCATGGACAGAGAAGCCTGGCAAGGTACAGTCTATGGGGTCACAAACAGTCGGGCATGACTGAGCAACGAAACAGCAACAGCAGAGCGTGCAGGCCATCGTGAAGTCCCACTGGTTCTAGAGCTGCTTCCTTAGACCTTTGTTTCAGCTTCCCTGGTGGCTCAGATGGTAAAGAATCTGCCTGCTCTGCAGGAGACCTGGGTTCAATTTCTGGGTTGGGAAGATCCCCTGGAGGAGGGCATGGCAACCCACTCTAGTATTCTTGCCTGGAGAATCCGCATGGACAGAGGAGCCTCGTGGGCACAGTCCATGGGGTTGCAAAGAGTCAGACATGATTGTGACTAAGCCCAGGCACATGCAATGTACTGCAACATTAGTCTTCAAATTAGTCTTCCTGCTCCTAGCCATTTTTCTGTGTGTATGACTGCTTTATAGATATAGTTAGATGGTAGAAGTACCTGGAATTTGTATTTGTCCTTCTAGACTTTTCCTCTTTGCCCCACTTACACACCTATGTATTTATTATCCTTTATTCCTCACGTTGCATCTTGAGGGTTGGAAAAGATAAAAACCAACAGTTTGTTAGCTGCTTTCTGTTGCTCTTTCATATATTTTTCTTTCATTCAGTCAATGAATGTAGCCATACGAGGAAGCTCTTTTCATTGCCTTTGTTTGACTTTAAATATTTTTGCATGAAACTGCAATAACGTGGCCTCCGAGAAATGTCTACATAACTGAAGTCAACTTTCTACCACCGTGGACATCTTAAGATAAATGCAAACTGTGGCATCTTGATCATATTTATATAGGAACATAGTTTGGGCTATGCAGTTATTCCATTCTTAGGTTGGTTTTTATTTTGGGGATTCTATCTGAAGCAGAAACATATCCAGTTGACTTAAAAAGTTCAACCATTTGATTTATTGGCATTTCAACAAGCAAGTATCTGGTATGAATTAAATAAAGTTTAGAAATTCTTTGTTTTCCGTTTCCCCTCCCCACCTCCAAAAAAGAGAAAATTCCTAAAGCATTTTATAATTTCTATTGGTTGAAGCCATCCTTTTTTAAAAAATGATATTATTTATTATTTATTTTTGGCTGCACTGCACCTCCGTTGCTGTGAGGGGTTTTCTCTAGTTGCGTGCTTCTCATTACAGTGGCTTTTCCTTGCAGAGCATGGGCTCTAGGGCACTCAGCTTTCAGTAATTGTGGCACATGGGCGCAGTAGTTGCGGTTCCCAGGCTCAGGAGCACAGGCTTAGTAGTTGTGGGCTTAGTTGCGTCAAGGCATGTGGAATCTCCCAGAGCAAGGATCAAACCTTTGTCTCCATTGGCAGGAAGATTCTTTATCACTGAACCACCAGGGAAGCCCAAAGCCAGTCTTTATCAGGACTGTTTCTCAGGTGGAAACGTCCCACAGGGTGACCTCAGCCCCCCCCCCCCAACAGTTTTTTTTTTTTTCTTTCTTTCTTTTTTTAAGCTGCAAAGACTTTTCACAACTTCAGGTCTAAGTCTTTAACAAGTTTTTTGGGTCTCAGTTTCCTTGTTCTTCAGAATCTAAACCCATTTTCTTTGCCTGAATATAAAAGACAGTTTATTTATTGAAGTTATTCGCCTTTAGATTTCCTTTTTATAGGTGAAAAATGTATTCATGTGACTTTTCCAGAGTCTTCTCTTAAATTTTCTCTTTGACTCACGTAACGATCCTCCGAGAGTCTGGATAACTTACTGGCAGGAGAATTACCATTACTTCCTGAACTAGAGTCACCCCTTACTTCCTGGGCTTGCTTACTAACTCAGATCTTTTTTAGCTATATCTACGCAAGGCTGGTCATTGGTGCATCTGTTCAACACAGACTAAACTCCTGTTGCTATTTATTTCTTCAGTCACTTTTGCTCCATGAATTCTTGGGAAACACGCAACATCTTGGCTTCCATTATATCTACATGCTGTCGAATCCTGAAATTATCTCCCTGCCAGGGACTCCTCTAGTTCATTGTCTTTTATCCCTTCAAGCTGAGCCCACCTACCCCAACTCTGTATCTGCCCTGATGTCTTCCTGGATGGTCCATACAGTCTCCAGCTTAGGACAAGTGGACAGGAGACTGTTCTGGGAGAAAAGCTAGTGGGAGACAGAGGGACTGAGTGACAGAGAGGAAGGGAACAGAGGACTTGAGCTTGGCCGATGGCCCAACAGCTTAAGGGCGCCAAGAAGGAAGCTTGAGCCAGGAGCAGGCCTGCAAGAGTGAAATGAATGGCCAGCATGCCTTAAGGACAAGAGACAAAGCCTATTAGTTTTATAATATACATTTAAAGCAGCTAACTACTTTTGCTTACTAATATTATGAAAGAATAAGACCTATGTTTAATGCAAAATTCTAGATGGTTCTTTTGCCAACAAATTCTTCATCAAGATAGCAGGAATCACAAATGCATGTTAAAGATAGATTTTTATATAATATAAATATGTATGTAATATTTCTGGTTTAAAAAAAAAGCTATTTCCAATTCAGAGATCTCATTTATTTGAATGATATAGACTCAATTTGAGTATAGTAAATAGAATCTGTAATAAAAGCTTATGTTTTAAGGGCAAAGTTAAATTTATACATGTGAATGAAAGCATTCTTTTCTTTCTGCACCAGTTTTTATTAATATATAATTCACCTAATATACATTTTACTCATTTAAAGTGTACAGTTCAGGAGACTTACCTGGTGGTCCAGTGGTTAAGACTCCACCTTCTAAAGCTCGGTGCACTGGAGCCCTGGACAGGGAGCTAAGATCCCACATGACGTAGGATGCAGAACAACAAATGGTGGAAGAAAATTTGAATACTTCTGTATTAAAAAAAAAATAGCAATAACAACCGATCATACCTTGCACCATATATAGAAACTAACTCAAAATGGATCATATATTGTAAAGCAAGTATCCTCCAATTAAAATTAGATAAATTTTTAAAAATGGATCACATATATAAATATAAAACCTAAAAAGAATTTTAAAAATAATTAAGTGGTGTCTTTAAAAGAATAATAGTGTTTGTTAAAAATCTATTAGTATATTCATAGCTATATAAAAGCCATTCTTTCTCCTTAGCCATTCGTCCCGCTCAGTCAGCCTCCCTTATCATAAGAACCACAGATAATGGTGATTATTCCTGGCCTAGAATGGATTGCTCAACAGTTGTATGAGAAAAAATTGATGATCGTTAGGGGTCAGCTTGGGTTCACTTAAAAATAAATCTAATAATCAATTTCTTTTTCTGTTCTTTTTTTTTTTCTCCTTTCTTGATCTTTTATTGTTGTTCAGGTTCCTAAACTATAAGATTTTGGGGGGATGGACTGATGGTGGTTCTGGATTTTGTGAGAGATTTGACAAAACTAAGTCATTCAGCCCCTCCCCTTGTAAACGTGGTCTAATCATGCAAACAGTTGAATGAACATAATTGATTGATCCTCCTGTAAGAGTTGCCTGCTGTTTTATCACATTGCATCAGACGTGAAGGCAGATGTCTCAAACTGACTGAAGCTAAAAGAGTTAGACTAGAAAGCAAATGCTGCATGACGTCTTTTTTCAAATGCAGGTGTGGTGACGGCGTCTGGGGATAAAGAGGAGAGCCGGATTAGCTCAGTACACTGGAGCAGGCAGACACACGGCTTCCAGTAGAGACAGGAGGGCACTGGATCTATGGAAGGACAGGGAGTGAGGAAGGCCTCTGATAGAATAGAAGAAAAACACCATGATGAAATGCTTTAAAGTCCATTCCTGTGTTTATATACATATATATATATATATATATATAAAACAGTCTGGCAACACATGGAACCCTGTGAGTATTTACATCCTTTGTTCCAGTGCACCTGGTTCTGGAAATTAAAATAATACAAAGGAAGATAAACTGTGTTCCATAAAATGTGTTACAAATGTTTATCTGTGTCTTGTTTGAGATTTTGAAAGACGGGTTAAGTGAATTATGTGTGGTGCTTACACCTGATCCTTTGTCTCTGAAGAACACAAGAGAATTTGTAGCAACTTGGGAAAACGGTTATGGTTTCAAAATGTGGGAAACATGCAGAACCTTGACTAATACAAGTGTTTGTATGTGGCTAAACAATGAAGGGATCGCAAGAAAGTGACGAGGTGTTAGGATGACTGTTTCAGATCATTTCAACTTCTTTTTATTTGAAGATTTTTTTTTAAGTCTTTTGCTGAATTTCTGAATTTGTTACAATATTGTTTCTATTCTATGTTTGGTTTTCTGACCTTAGCTCACCTGTACCCCCTGCATTGGAACGTGAAGTCTTAACCCCTGGGCGACCAAGGGAGCCTCAAGATCATTTCAACTTTTTAAAACTTTCTGTAATATTTTCCCATTTTAAGCTTATTGAGAAACTTCTAGGTCAACATGGGAGGGAATTTAGGATGAAAGAGAATTAGTTTGAAAACAGAAAGGAAGTAAAACACTAGAGGTTTATTTTTTTTTGTTAGCTCTTATATAAAATGAGAGCAGGTGGCTCATACCCAATATACTCCACGCTGTATTAATAGAAGTAGTATATGTAGTTTGCATTGGTCAGCGTCCATGTGGATTATTGTACAAATTCAATATGCCAAAGCCTTTGACTGTGGATCACAATAAACTGTGGAAAATTCTGAAAGAGATAGGAATACCAAACCACCTGACCTGCCTCTTGAGAAACCTATATGCAGGTCAGGAAGCAACAGTTAGAACTGGACATGGAACAATAGACTGGTTCCAAACAGGAAAAGGAGTACGTCAAGGCTGTATATTGTCACCCTGCTTATTTAACTTATATGCAGAGTTACATTATGAGAAACGCTGGGCTGGAAGAAGCGCAAGCTGGAATCAAGATTGCCAGGAGAAATATCAATAACCTCAGATATGCACATGACACCTTCAGAAAACAAAGATCATGGCATCTGGTCCCATCACTTCATGGGAAATACATGGGGAAACAGTGGAAACAGTGTCAGACTTTATTTTGGGGGGCTCCAAAATCACTGCAGATAGTGATTGCAGCCATGAAATTAAAAGATGCTTACTCCTTGGAAGAAAAGTTATGACCAACCTAGATAGCATATTGAAAAGCAGAGACATTACTTTGCCAATAAAGGTCCGTCTAGTCAAGGCTGTGGTTTTTCCAGTGGTCATGTATGGATGTGAGAGTTGGACTGTGAAGAAGGCTGAGTGCCGAAAAATTGATGCCTTTGAACTGTGGTGTTGGAGAAGACTCTTGAGAGTCCCTTGGACTGCAAGGAGATCCACCCAGTCCATTCTGAAGGAGATCAGCCCTGGGATTTCTTTGGAAGGAATGATGCTAAAGCTGAAGCTCCAGTACTTTGGCCACCTCATGCGAAGAGTTGCCTTATTGGAAAAGACTCTGATGCTGGGAGGGATTGGGGGCAGGAGGAGAAGGGGACGACAGAGGATGAGATGGCTGGATGGCATCACTGACTCGATGGACGTGAGTCTGAGTGAACTCCGGGAATTGGTGATGGACAGGGAGGCCTGGCGTGCTGTGATTCATGGGGTCACAGAGTCGGATACGACTGAGCGACTGAACTGAACAAATTCAAATTCAATAAAGACTTTAAAAATAGTCTCCAGAGTCCAGATATTGCTGCATTAAAATCAGAAGTGTAGATTTTGTTCCTTAAAAGACTCATGAATATTTTCAGGTCCTTGAGAGAAAGTTATCACAGCAGAACCCACAAAACCCTGATGAACAGAGAGAAGGTGGGGTTTGGAGTTGGGTTATTTTGAGAAGACTAATGTTCAGAGTGCCAGCTTCATTTCCTGTGCACTTCATTTTGGAAAGTTAGTGATAGATTTGTAGAACAAAGGGATTGATTTTGTGTCTGTAGCCACTGTATACCATTTTCGATTCCTGTTATTGGGGTCTATTAAATGTCTAAAATGGGGCTTCCTTTGTGGCTCAGCTGGTAAAGAATCTGCCTGCAGTGTGGGAGACCTGTGTTCGATCCCTGGTTTGGGAAGATCCCCTGGAGAAGGTAAAGGCTCCCCACTCCAGTATTCTGGCCTGGAGAATTCCATGGACTGTATAGTCAATGGGGTCTCAAAAGTCAGACACGACTGAGCGACTTTCATTCACTCACTCAAATGTCTAGAATGCAACCGTGGAAAGACATGTCTGTTCTCACACGTTGGCGAGATGAAATGTGCTATGCTTAGTCGCTCAGTTGTGTCCAACTCTTTGACTGTAGCCCACCAGGCTCCTCTGTTCATCGGGGATTCTCCAGGCAAGAATATTTCAGTGGGTTGCCATGTCCTCCTGCAGGGCATCTTCCCAACCCAAGGTTCAGACCCAGGTCTCCCGCATTGCAGGCGGATTCTTTACCAGCTGAGCCACCAGGGAAACCCAAGAATACTGGAGTGGGTAGCCTATCCCTTCTCCTGCAGATCTTCCCAACCCAGGAAATGAACTGGGGTCTCCTGCATTGCAGGCGGATAGAGGTGAAATGTGTCAGTGTTAAATTAATGAGGCTTTTTCACAGGCAAAAATACTAGGGATAATGGCAGGAACGGAGAGTGAGAGGTTCCAGGGAAGGTGCAGGGTGTGGTTTCTTTTTAGTCGCTGTGGAGATAGTTCAAAGGCAAAGTCTCCAGGTTACCAGTTTTTTCCATTGCCAATAGGGAAACACCAATTCTTCGCACCTTTCGGTTTTGCTGATGGAGACAGCCGCCTCCCCAACTGCTCTGATTCCTGTCCACACTCACTGGGCATCACCTTCCTTCCTGACAGAAGCCACTTAGCCACCCCCTGCACAAGACCCTCACCATATATATATATATATATATATATATATATATATATATATATATATTTTTTTTTTTTTTTCCCCCAAGTGAGATCCAGGAACCTTTGTGTGGGACCAAGCTAATAGTAACTATTAAAACAATGGGCAGGACTTCCTTGGCAATCCAATGGGTAAGACTCCAAGCTTCCAATGCAGGGGACACAGGTTCAACCCCTGATTTGAGGACTAAGAGCCCACATGTTTCAGCACAGCCAAAAAACAAACAAACAAACAAACAATGGAACATGTTCGCAATACATATATTTAAAACAAAAATAAAAATTTGGCAGCTGTATATATCTAACTAAATTTAGTGCGAATCTGTCAATATTGATCCTTTTTTTTTTTTAACAAGAGAAGAGAAGATACAGCATCTAATCAAATACTACATTATATGGAAACTTTCAGTTTTAGAACAGACCTGTATTTATAATTTGCAGGATATTTGACCAACTTTCAAACCCTTGTTTTAACATTCTTGTTGTTGTTCAATTGCTCGGTTGTGTCTGACTCTTTTCGACCCCGTGAACTGCAGCACACCAGGCTTCCCTGTCCTTCACCAACAGAGCTTGCTCAAACTCATGTTCTTTGAGTTGGTGACGCCATCCAGCCATCTCGTCCTCTTCTCTTACCTTCAGTCTTTCCCAGCATCAAGGTCTTTTCCAATGAGTCTGTTCACATCAGGTGGCCAAAGTATTGGTGCTTCAGTATCAGTCCTTGCAATGTATATTCAGGGTTGATTTCCTTTAGGATTGACTGGTTTGGTCTCCTTGCAGTCCAAGGGACTTTCAAGAGTCTTCTCTAACACTTTCTGTTTTAATATTACAGAAAAAAAATTGGAATTTGGGGCATATCAAGGTTTATTGTAATAAGAATGCTGGAAGGAAACTGTCCCCAATACTAGGTATGTGTTACTCGCTCAGTCGTGTCTGACTCTCTATGACCCCATGACTGTGGCCTGCCAGGCTCCTCTGTCCATGGAATTCTCCAGGCAAGAACACTTGTGTGAGTTGCCCTTCCCTTCTCCAGGGAATCTTCCCAGCCCAGGGATTGAACCCGGATCTCCTGCATTGCAGGCAGGTTTTTTACCATCTTAAGCCACAAAGGAAGCCCCAGTGCTTTCCATACCAATAGGTATGGAAAATACTTAATATCTAATGGCTAAATCTCATAGTCAAGATAAAAAATGTTCCATCTTAGGTGAAAAGATTTCTGCAGACATATGAATATAGAAGCTACACATGGCTTTTAGATTTCACTGTCTTTTTAAAGACAGCTATAACTTGTCAGTCAGCCTGTTCAAAGATGGATGATAGTATCAAAATGTCACCTGAGTTTTAAGATTTTTTTTCAAGTTTTATATATATCCTTCCTAAAAGTTTAAAATTTAGTAAAGGATATCTTTCAATAGCACTTGAGGCTTATTTGTTATTCTATTCAGTTTCCCCCTCCAAATTTAGTGGAAAAGGAGCTGATTTCTATTGTAAAAAGTGGCCAAAACATCTGGGGAGGCCTACATAATTAAAAGGATGTATTTTATTTCCTTCAGGAACCAACACCACTTAAATCTGATTTGTCATGACTTTTACTGTTGCTCAAGAAGCACTGTAGATCTTGTTTGTGATTAACAGGAAATGAACAGATACGTTTACCCCAGGAAAATATCCACGGGTACCTTTCCCTCTGAGTTATTTCCCAATCTCAATTTCTGGAAGAATTTATTAAGATATAATTCACATACCCTACAATTTATCATTTAAAATGTATAATTCAGTGGGTTTTTTTTTTTTTTGTATTGGGTTGGCTAGAAAGTTCATTTAGGTTTTTCTGTAATGTCTTATGAACTTTTTGGCCAACCCAATATAGCCACTGAGTTGCATACACTTATCATCAAAATAGTCAATTTTAGAACATTTTGACCCTCTAAAGAAACCTCATACCTGTTAGCAACCATGCCCCGTTTTCTTCCCCACAGTCCCTGGTAACCACTCAGCACCTTGCTGTCTCTAAAGATTTTCCTGTTCTGGATGTGTCATACAAATGGAATCACATAGTATGCGGCCTTTTGTGTCTGACTCTTTTCACTTAGTATAATGTTTGCAAAGTTCTAATTGCCAAATAATATTGTACTGTATGGATAGATCTCACATTTTAGGGCCTCTCTGGTGACTCATCAGTAAAGAATCCACCTGTCAATGCAAGAGACGTGGGTTCAGTCTCTGGGTTGGGAAGATCCCTTGGAGAAGGAAATGGCAATCCACTCCAGTATTCTTGCCTGGGAAACCTATGGACACAGGAGCCTGGAGGGCTATATATAGTTTGTGGAGTCGCAAAAGACTCGGACACAACTGAGCGACTAAGCAGCAACAACCCCACATTTTATTCATCCATGCATTGGTTGGTGAACATTTGGGTTTTTTCCACTTTTTGGCTATTTAAAACTGCTAGGTCACACCAGTCAGAATGTCTGCGATCCAAAAATCTGCAAGCAATAAATGCTGGAGAAGGTGTGGAGAAAATGGAACCCTCCTAAACTGTTGGTGGGAATGCAAACTAGTACAGCCACTTTGGAGAACTGTGGAGATTCCTTAAAAATTGCAAATAGAACTACCTTGTGACCCAGCAATCCCACTGCTGGGCATACACACCGAGGAAACCAGAATTGAAAGAGACACATGTACCCCAATGTTTATCGCAGCACTGTTTATAATAGCCAGGACATGGAAACAACCTAGATGTCCATCAGCAGATGAATGGATAAGAAAGCCGTGGTACATATACACAATGGAGTATTACTCAGCCGTTAAAAAGAACACATTTGAATCAGTTCTGATGAGATGGATGAAACTGGAGCCGATTATACAGAGTGAAGTAAGCCAGAAAGAAAAACACCAATACAGTATACTAACACATATATATGGAATTTAGAAAGATGGCAATGATGACCCTGTATGCAAGACAGCAAAAAAGACACAGATGTGTATAACGGACTTTTGGACTCAGAGGGAGAGGGAGAGGGAGAGGGTGGGATGATTTGGGAGAATGGCATTGTAACAGGTATACTATCATGTAAGAATTGAATCACCAGTCTATGTCTGACGCAGGATACAGCATGCTTGGGGCTGGTGCACGGTGATGACCCAGAAAGATGTTATGGGGAGGGAGGTGGGAGGGGGGGTTCATGTTTGGGAACGCATGTACACCCGTGGTGGATTAATGTCAATGTATGGCAAAACCAATACAGTATTGTAAATTAAAATAAAGTAAAAAAAAAATAAATAAATAAAAAATAAATAAAACTGCTAGGAACATTAGTGTACACGTTTTTGCCTAGACATATGTTTTTATTTCTCTTGGGTATTTACCTAGGAGTAGAATTGCTAGTCACAGATCACAGCCTTGGGGCGAAGGGGCTTGCATAATTCAATGAAACTAGGAGCTGTGCCGTGCAGGGCCACTCGTGATGGATAGGTCTTAGTGAAGAGTTCTGACAAAACACGGTCTACTGGAGCAGGGAATGGCAACCTGTTCCAGTATTCTTGCCATGAGAACACTGTGATGACTCTGCCAACACCAGATGGTCAATACTAAAATTGGATTGATTATGTTCTTTGCAGCCGAAGATAGAGAAGCTCTATACAGTCAGCAAAAACAAGACCTAGAGCTGACTGTGGCTAAGATCATGAGCCCCTTATTGCCAACTTCAGGATTAAATTGAAGAAAGTAGGGAAAACCACTCAGCCACTCATGTATGACCTAAATCAAATCCCTTATGATTATAACAGTGGAGGTGACAGATAGATTCAAGGGATTAGATCTGGTAGACAGAGTGCCTGAAGAATTATGGGTGGAAGTTTGTAACATTGTTCAGGAGGCAGGGATCAAAACCATCTCAAAGAGGGAAAAAATGCAAGAAGTGGTTGTCTGGGAATGTTTTACAAATAGCTGAGGAAATAAGATAATCTAAAGGCAAGGGAGAAAAGGAAAGATATACCCAGCTGAATGCAGTGTTCCAGAGAACAGCAAGGAGAAATGAGAAGGCCTTCTTCAATGGACAATGCAAAGAAATAGAGGAAAACAATAGAATGAGAAAGACTAGAGATGTCATCAAGAAAATTGGAGATATCAAGGGTATTTTCATGCAAGATGAAGACAATAAAGGACAGAAACAGTAAGGACCTAACAGAATCAGAAAAGATTAAGAAGAGGTGGCAAGAATACACAGAGCTATACAAAAAAGATTGTAATGACCCAGATAACCATGATGTAGTCCTCATCTGGAGCCAGACTTCCTGGAGGGTGAAGTCAAGTGGGCCTTAGTAAGCATTACTACAAACAAAGCTAGTGGAGACAATGGAATTCCAGCTGAACTGTTTCAAATCCTAAAATATGATGCTGTTAAAGTGCTGAAGTCAGTATATCAGCAAATTTGGAAAACTCAGCAGTGGCTATAGGACTGGAAAAGATCAGTTTTCATTCCAGTCCTAAAGAAGGGCAATGCCAAAGAATGTTCAAACTACTGTACAATTGTTGGACCATAAAGAAGGCTGAGCACCGAAGAATTGGTATTTCTGAACTGTGGTGCTGGAGAGTCCCTTGGACAGCAAGGAGATCCAAACAGTTGATCCTAAAGGAAATCAACCCTGATTATTCATTGGAAGGACTGATGTTAAAGCTCAATTCTTTGGCCACCTGATAGGCAAAGCCAACTCACTGTAAAAGACCCTGATGCTGGGAAAAATTGAAGGCAAAAGGAGAAGGGGGAAGCAGAGGATGAGATGGTTGGAGCGCATCACCAACCATGTCCATGTCCATTCACTCAATGGACATGAATTTGAGCAAACTCTGCGATATAGTGAGGAGTTCGAAGAACAGTCTGGCGTGCTTCAGTCCATGGGGTCACAAGAGTAGGGCGTGACTTAGTGACTGAACAACCAAGAATTGCTAGGTTATATGTTAACTCTAGGGGCTTCCCACGTGTTACTGGTGGTAAAGAACTTACCGGTCAGTGCAACTTACCGGCACAGGAGACACGGGTTCGATCCCTGAGTTGGGGGATCCCCATGCTCCCCCTTGGAGGGGACATGGCAACCCACTTACCATGGAGTATTCTTGCCTGGAGAATCCCATGGACAGAGGAGCCTGGTGGGCTACAGTCCATAGGGTCGAAAAGAGTCAGACACAACTTAGCACGCACGCACGCGTGTTAACTCTATGTTTAATCTTTTGAGGAACTAGCAGACTGTTTTCCAAGACAGGTTTTCCTTTCCCATGAGCAGTATAAGAGGGGTCCAGTGTTTCCATATCTCCAACACTTGTTAACTGCACTCTGATTGTAGTCACCATTGTGCGTGTGGAGTGGTGTGGCATCATGGTTTTGGTTTGCATTTCTCTGATGGCCAGTGATATTGATCCCTCCCCCCCCTTTTTTTTTAAGCAAACTAAATATCTGGTATTCTTTAAAAAGCCAGGTAAAGCTAAAAATTAAAGATGCCTTCTGAAGTGAATGTTTGTATGACAAACAGCACAGGGGTTCCAAGGAAACAGTCTGCATTGTACACCCGTAGCGATTAAAGCATGTGCTCTTCTGGCTTCTGAAAAATGATTCTTCCAGTCCTGACTTAATAGATAAGAAATACTGTGTTTAGATGGGGGAGTTGCTGGAATAATGAAATGTTTCCATGGTGAGGAGGTGGTGAGAATTTCTGTTGGTTAAATATGTTTCTCACCAAACACACAGAAGCAGCTTCTGTAAAATTCACCAGTCATCAACATTTGCTAGATTTGCTTTCCTTCTTTTGTTTGTACGTTGTATCTGTGTATATGTTTGTGTGTGTGTTGAACTTGTTTAGACATCAAAATGCTTCTAAAGACTTTAGCACTTCTCTTAAGAGTACATTCTTGCATTCTTCTGCTTAACCACAGTATCATTATCACACTTCAGAAATTTAACATAAAATTGGTGATATCATCTAAGATAGAGTCCGGATTCAAATGTATGCTATTTTAAAATTTTATACCTGCATTAAAAAAAAAATTGGATCCAGGGTCTAATCAAAGGTCCCAAATTACATTCAATTATGGGCTTCCTTGGTGGCTCAGACAATAAAGAATCTGTCTGCAATGCTGGAGATCTGGGTTCGATCCTTGGGTTGGGAAGATCCCCTGGAGGAGGGCATGGCAACCCACTGAAATATTCTTGCCTGGAGGATCCCCATGGACAGAGGAGCCGGGCGGGCTACAGTCCATGGGGTCGCAAAGAGTCGGACGCAGCTGAGCTACTAAGCACACCAAGGACAGCTCATGTTTCTTTTAGTCTCTTGAAGTGGAATACTTCTCTTGCCTTCTTGTTTTCTGTGCGATTTATTTTTGTAATGAGCCCAGGCCAGTTTCTTGCATCGTGGATTCGTCGGATTAGTTTTTCTGTGATTGGACTCAGGATCAGCGTCCTTACACTTGGTCGTTGTTGTTGCACGGGACTGCTCTCAGTTGCGGTCTGTGGGCGTCTCTTTGCGGTGGCTTCTCCCGTTGCAGAGAGTGGACTCTCGAGCTCGCCCTCCGTGGTTGTGGCGCACGAGCTTCATTGCTCCACAGCGGCACGTGGAATCCTCCTGACCAGGGATCAAACCCGTGTCCCCTGTATTGGCAGGTGGATTCTTAGCCACTGTATCACCAAGGAAGTTCAGGCTGAACAGTCTCAACAAGAATATACCTAGGTGATGTTGAGTACTGACTGTTATATCACACCTGGAGTCATACAACTCCAGGGAGATGCTGATTTCGATGGTTTGATTCAGAGTCTTCACACCAGCTCTCTTCACAAGGAAGGTCTGACTCCCCTGTGGGATAATGTGAGAGCTTGATCCTGATTATTCTGTTCCCAAACAATGTTTTAGAATCCATTGATGATTTTCACCTGAATCACCTTCAGAGGGGTGCAAAATGGTAAGGTTCTCATCCCTCGTTTTTTCCTGCATTTCTCCATCTGGCATTCCTCTGTAGGAAAGAGTTTTTCCTTTCTACCCTCTTCTCTCCCTTTGTTTTCCCCTTAAAGTTAAAAGAAAAACTTTGAGGTGGGGGGAGGTGTTCCCTAGTGGTCTAGTGGTTAAGAATTGGTGATTCCACTGCTGTGGCCTGAGTTCAGTCCCTGGTCAGGGAATCCTGCAAGCTGTGTGGCGTGCCCAAAACAGACTTTTTCTAACAATAATGTTATGAGTATATGTCCAATTTTTATTTTAAACTTATCTCAAGGAAAGGGACATCTAGTGGGGCTAATCATACTCTTCTTGGTAGGGACATTTAATAGAACAAGAGAATGGTTAGATAGTATTGTTTAGACTGGTTTGCTCTCATTCGAGAATGGGAACAAGGTGGTGGTTACCCTCCGTTCCTGATGATTATCTGCATGTGAGTGGTGGCGGTGGAAGGGGGGGCAAAGCAGTTGACTAGAGTAATGACTCTTAATTTCATTAAGGTGAGTTAGAAATATTCTGTCAGAAATGTTCTTTTTTTTTCCTTTTTCCTGGAGGAAGTTGTGAATTTATAACAAAAATGTTCCTTGACCAATAAGGGTCTTTATGCATTATAAATATGGAAATTAGAAATTAAAGAAAGTAAAAAGTAGCAGAGGCGGGGGAAAGGTGGAAATTCCAAGTTAACACAACATTATCTCTTTTGTATATTCTTAAAAAAAAAAAAAAGGAATGTTGTGACTTGGTGCCATTTCACAATTTTTTAGTTTCTAACTTCAAAAGCATTAAAAACGCACACACACCAACTCAGGTTCATAGAGACAGTGGGTGAAAACAGAGGTAAAAGTCCTAAGCTAGTTCTCATAAACCTGTTTGACCCATAAGTGGTCAACCTGCGGTGCTCATGGAGCCACCCTGATGGCCATTCTGAGCTTGGCAGCAAGAGTACTTAAACCATCATCTTCCCTCTTGAAGATTGCATGTACATTTTCATCCAGAAAAGGGAAAGACCACTGAACACTGTGTGCTCAGATGCTCAGTCGTGTCTGACTCTTTGGACTACAGTCCTCCAGGCTCCTCTGCCCATGGGATTTCCCAGGCAAGAATACTGGAATGGGTTGCCATTTCCTCCTCCAGGGATCCTCCCAACCTGGAAGTCAAACCTAGGAGCCTCTTCTGTCTCCGCCATTGGCAGGCAGATTCTTTAGCACTAGCGCCACCTAGGAAACCCTTGTTGAAGATTGCTGCTGCTGCTAAGTCGCTTCAGTCGTGTCCGACTCTGTGCGACCCCATAGATAGCAGCCCAGCAGGCTCCCCCGTCCCTGGGATTCTCCAGGCAAGAACACTGGAGTGGGTTACCATTCCCTTCTCCAATGCATGAAAGTGAAAAGTGAAAAGTGAAAGTGAAGTTGCTCAGTCATGTCTGACTTAGCGACCCCATGGACTGCAGCCCACCAGGCTCCTCCATCCATGGGATTAGATTTTTGCAAAATGAATCTACCCTCCCACAAGGTGTTACCCAAAACCGCCTAACTCCGTTGTAAGAATCACATTTCCAAGGCTCATATTTTTGTTAAAGAAGACATTTGAAGAATCAGTAACAATATTTTTCTTTTTTTAAATCAGAATACTTTATACATTTTATATTGATTTAGTACTTGGAATGTTAACAATAAGAAATCTTATACTATGACTCACTGGAAGGAGTAAGATTTTAAAGAATTATTTTCCTGCCATCTGTTTCAAAAAGACCACCTGCATTTTGTTGTCTGTAAATTGTGCATCCGTATTTTTCACTCCAATGTGGGATTGCAGAAGGGCTGTTTCTATTCTTTCTTTCTATTCTTTTGTCGAATGACTTTATGTAGGTTAAACCAATAAAACGCCTCATTGACTTGGAAAACCGTTCTAATTGTCTAGACATCTATACAGGTTTTAAGTGTCTAGCATTCATCTTTGCAGGTAGGAAACAGCTAGTAAAGGGTAAAAATTAGACTGACTATAATTATTAATTGATGACATTCCTGACCATTTTTCGTGGTCTAAGGATTGTCAAATTGATCAGAGTGAAATTTTGTGTATAAACGCCATTAGGGTAGAAACAATTTACAGTGTAGAACAATGAATCTCCTGTTTTTGTTTTTTTTTTTTTAAATCTTCTCCTGTTTTTTTAATCTTCCTGTGTTCCCAGGACACTTTTAAAAAAATCATGCACAGAATTTAAATGTAGCAAAGCTACAGCTGAAAATGTTCATTTTAAGAGCATGGTGTTCTGATGGTTAGTCATTGTTGCAAAGTCTTGCTAGGGGAGCCAGGAAGGAACTGAAAATGTATATTTCTTCTTGCAAGTGTTTGCTTCAGGTCTGAAGGTGTTGGAGACATTTTCACAGATGCCAAAGCCTTGAACTGCGTGTTTCTGGTTTTGCTTAGAGCGTTGGTGGCACTGAGGATGGCTAATAAAATGGTTAGCTTTGTCAGCAGTCTGGGCAGCTGAAGAGATAGGGTTCCCTCCAGCTCTGAACCTGCCTCCCATCCCTTGCATCCTCTCTCCCTGTGGACACAGCTCCCGGTGCCTCACACAAAGGAAAGCCTGGGAGTGGCTCCTGGAGCACAATACACCCGGAGAGCCGAAGATTTGGAGGAACCTGTTCTATTTACTTATGGTTTATTTTCCCTTTTCCCCCTAGGAAGTCACTGATTATGTTTGATCACAATCCTGTCTTTTATGAAGGGTTTACATAGGGTTCTGTTGATTTATCCAGTTAGTAAGACTACAAGGGGACCTGTCCTTTGAAAGACTTCCCTTTAGGGATTGATATGAAAGGATCACCTTTTTCTTGGTGGTTTTGAGGTGGCATTCCTCTTGTGTGCATTTCTACAGGCGCATACTCTGACTTAAGCCATTTTAAACAAATCTTGCTCGAGGTCATTTAGTGAACAGGAAAAACAAGCAAGCCTAAAAACAATTACAGCAACTTACAGAATCTGGAAGATAACAGAAGAAAATGCATCCATCCTTTCCTAGGGATCATTACTTCTGCGGCTGCTTCAAGGTGGGTTCTGTGCACTGCGGCTCCAGATTTCCATTGGAGCAAATGTCTGAGCAGTTATTAATCAATCGATGGGGCTGCAAAAACCATTTGTCATTTACAAATGTTACATAGACTGGAGTGCTTCTCTTAGCACTGTGTATGTTCCTAATTTAAGAGAAAGCCTGGATTTTTTTTTCTTTGCAAATGGAATCCTTCTAATATAACCACACCCAGACAGATAAAGCTCCTTTTCTGCATCTGCTCCTCTTGAGATAGAGTTTTTCAAATGCATAATGAATGGAAAGAAAACCCATGTAATTTCTAAGCATCTGTTGGTTTACAAGAGAACTTTGTAAACTGAAATACTTTGAAAAAATTCCCCGTTAACATTTCTTTAGCTCAGAATTTGATGCTTGATAAATAATAGAACTCAGTAGGTGTTTATTGAATTAATTAACTCTTAGGTCTTAAAAATAACCTGTTTCCTGATTAAAACGAGGAGGCTTAACCTGCGACTATACTATTGCCTCCTGTTTAACTATTTTCTTTAGTATAAACTGTATTTTAACAGAGCTATAAATCCTACTTCTTTTTAGTGTTTCGCTTCTGTTCTTTTTGAACTGAGATAAAAGGCATTTTAAATGCTAATAAGAATATATATAGGAACAGATTTTAGGAGTAATGTGAGAATTTTGTAAGAATTTGTTCTTCAGCCGTATTGCTTCACCTGGCACTGGTGTTTGTTCCTAAAATTAAATAAAGCATTAATCACTGGAATATATGAGACACGTTAAGCCTTCCCTTTCAGATCCTTAGGGAATAACTAATAGGGGTGTGTGTGTGTGTGTGTTTCTAGTAGAGGAGAAGCATTTCTTTCTTACTACTATGAAAGGGGGGAGTCAACACTGTTCCTCTTCCCTTTCATATTTTATTTGAAATCTACAATGATGAAAACCTGTCACTTCAGATAGCATTTGAAAATTTCATGAGTTAGTGTTATGTTAATTTCTACATGGAAGGAAATCTTTGAGTCGGCAATGTATGACTGCGGATAGATTCACAATAAGGGAGAATCTAAGTGCTGTTTTTGATTTCAAAGAAGGTCATAAATCGAGTTGGACTCCAGGATTGGGAAAGGTTTGTTCTGTGAACACATTTGTACTGGAGATCGCTTTTTTCTCTAGAACGATGTTATTAGTATTGCAGTGACTGAAGGATAATGTCTAGTTCATAATTTAGCTTGGAACCTTAAGTTTAAAAGGGTCCCTTCATCAAAACAACCTCATTCTTATGTTCTAAAAGTCTTGAAGAACTTTGTAAGCAGTTGTAGTGGATTTGAACTTGAAAGCAACAACAAACCCTGAGTGTCATAGCCTACACGCTTCTGTGGTATAGAGGACCCACAGCCAGAACCTGATTCTAACTCTTGGGAAGACATATTATTGTTTTAAGAGATTGTGTTACTTGGTAATATCTTACAAAAATGTTATCTTTTTAAAAAATGTTGAAATAGAGAAAAAGATGAGAACAGTGGCCAGAAGCTGAGAATTTTTTACCATCGTTTCTATTCCTAACGAGGTCTGTGACCTTGGACATAGTAGCATTCTTTCAAGGCTGGGTTCTCAGCAGACTGTTCTAGATGGTTTTAAAGATGAACACATCAAGCTCTAAGGCTTCATAATTGTACTCTATGTCTCCCTCCTTCTTTAAAATATTGTAATACTAGATACTTAACAAAATACCCAGAACATTCTCTACTTTGGCATATTAATTTTAAATGCGTATGTATTTAATTCAATATATTTAATCCATAATTTGTGATTCATAAGCATATGGATTTTTATTGAGCTGCAGTTAGCTTGAAGCACACTCATTTTGCTTTCACGTATGGAATGCCTTGTGTTTCTGTGTCATTAAAAAAATACATTGCAATTAACTAAGTCATTCTTTTTAATGCCAGTGAACACACTGATTTCCATTCTGTAGGGAGTGTCTTTGTTTCTGTGACCTTTTCCTCTCATTTCCTGAGGGTAAACTTCCAGGTTTCACCACTAGTACAAACAACAAGTGTTTTGTCATCAAGATACAGATTTGAATCCTCAGTCTGCCACTTATTCCAGATAAGTGGCTTAACTTGTGAGCCTTCCTCTACAAATTAGTGGTTAAGGGTGTGTTTTCATTAGTGAAGTGAACTCGCTCAATCGTGTCCGACTCTTTGCGACCCCGTGGACTGTAGCCCACCAGGCTTCTCCATCCATGGGATTCTCCAGGCAAGAGTGTGTTTTCATAAGTTATGCTAATTTTGGTGCCACTGGAAACAAATTCAGATTCTATCGCTGCATCGCTGATATTGCTAGTTTACTTTGACAGGTGAGGGATGGTATCTTAAGTTTGCTTTGGTTTTTGTATTCTTTTACTTTATTAGAGCAGATGAATATATTTCCGTGTGTTAATTTCCGCTTTAGTTTCGTCTTATAGCATGCTTTGCCCACTTTATCTATTGAGGTCTTTCTAATATGCTTCAAAACTCACCATATTTATATTCCCATATGTGGGCAGTCCCTCAGCAAACCGTTTTTTCTGGATTTTTTTTTTTTTTTTAGCGAGTTGAGTTCTTGGAAGTGGCTTCCCTTAGAAGTTTCCTCATGTAGGGGTTGGGTTTCCAAGCCAAGCCTAGAAGCCTGACTTTACCCATTGTATCCTCATGAAACCATAGAATTTTAAATCTTGGATTTTGTGGGGAACGTGTTCTTAGTGAGGTTGGGATACAAGTTCCTGTGGCTCCTTTTCTCCACATACATTTTGTTTCTTTAACAAACGCACAGTGCTTACTGTGTCCCAGGGGTTGTCTCAGGCACTTCACAAATATGAACTCATGTAATCCTTTCAACAGCCTTTTCAGGTATAGGCACTATTAGCTCCATTTTACAGATGAGGAAACTGAGGCACAGGCTGACCAGTGAGGCAGCTTAGCTAAGGTCACCCAGCTCCAGAAGTGAACCTATGTGGAGAGAATGGCCAGAAGAGGGCCAGAATAGACTCTGCAAAGGGAGAAGCTCTTTGGTCTGGGTCTGTTGGTGGTATTTGTTGTTGTTCAGTTGCTAAGTCATGTCCAAGTCTTTTGCAACCCCGTGGACTATATAGCCCGTCAGGCTCCTCTGCCCATGTGATTTCCAGGGAAGAATACTAGAGTGGGTTGCCATTTCCTTCTCCAGGAGATCTTCCCCACCCAGGGACTGAACCTGGGTCTCCTGCATTGGCACGCAGACTACTTTACCACTGAGTCACCAGGGAAGCCTTAGGGTGGCATTGAAACCGTGTAACACAGACTGGGACTTGAACCCGTGGTCGTTTAGCCGAGATCACACACCTGGTTTCAGGACTTAATGAAACTCAGGTTCTTGATGTCTCATTGCAGAAAGCACTCAGTGAGAGACTAAAGAAGTGCATTTCTTTAGAGAGAAACACTGTAGACATGAGAGTGTGCCGTCTCAGAAGGCAAGAGTGGCCCTGGAATATGACATGGCTCGTTTCTATAGGCTGGCTAACTTCATAGGCTAATGAGTGGGAGGAGTTGGGCCACTGTCTACTTTTTGATATTTGATGGTGGGCCTCAGAATTGTTATGGTGCTGGTGGGTGTGTCACTTAGCTTGCTGATGTGTTACAATGACCATAGGTTGTTGGTGTTTAGTTGTTGCTGTTCATTTGCTAAGTCGTGTCCGACTCCTTGCAACCTCGTGGACTGCAGCACGCCAGGCTTCCCAGTCCTTCAGCCACCTTCTGGAGTTTGCTCAAACTCATATCCATTGAGTCGGTGATCCAACCATCTCGTCCTCGGTCACCCCCTTTGCCTCCTGCCCTCATTCTTTCCCAGCATCAAGGTCTTCTCCAATGACCTGGCTCTTCACTTCAGGTGGCCAAAGTATTGGAGCTTCAGCATCAGTCCTTCAAATAAATATTAAGGGTTGATTTCCTTTAGGATTGACTGGTTTGATTCCTTTCTGTCCAAGGGACTCTCAAGAGTCTTTTCCAGCACCATAATTTGAAAGCATCAATTGTTTGGTGCTCAGCCTTCTTTATAGTCCAACTTTCACATCTGTTCATGACTACTGGAGAAACCATAGCCTTGACTATATGGACCTTTGTGGGCCAAGTGATGTCTCTGCCTTTTGAATACACTGTCTAGGTTTGTCATAACTTTCCTTCCAGGGAGCAAGCGTCTTTTAGTCTCATGGCTGCAGTCACCATCTGCAGTGCTTTTGAGGTTCAAGGTCTAGTGGAAGTCTATTAGACTTCATCTTGGACCTGTTTGATTCTAATCAGTTTCTACTGTGTCCTTGGGCTATGTCATTCTTTTAAAGTTCGTGCCTACCCCCTTCCCTCCTGTTGCAGTGTCACTCTGATGTAATTGCTTTTCCCTTTTGCCTCTTGTCTGTTGACTTGATCTGTTTCCTCCTATCTATCTCCAGTTTCTGTTCAAGCTAGTCACACTTGAATTCAGCAATTATTTACCTAAAACATATTATGTGTAAGGTGTTGGGCGTGTCCCCACCCTCCTAGAGTTTAGATTTTTTATCTTGATTTAGCCCTGAAGCTTCCTACAGCATAGCCTGCATTGTGTAAAAATGCAGAGGTGACTGGTAAAGAACGTTGAGAATTTCTTCCTGATTAGCCCAGGACTGAGCCTTTAAGGAACAGGGCTATGGGAGATCATGGGAACGGAGAAGCTTCTAGTAAAGGAGCCTGGGCCTCTTGTAGTAGATGACGAGGAGTTACAGTTAGGAAGTAAAAGAGCCTGGCTTGGCAAGTTGAGTTAGAGAACTAGCATTATCAGGGAGATCAGCTCTTAGGATATTGCAATAAATCAAATGTTGGTTCAATGAAACGCTGATGCCTGAACTAGGGTAGAGATCAAGGAATGGGAACAGAGACTTCCCTGGTGGTCCAGTGATGAGGGCTGTGTGCTTCCATTATAGTGGCTGTGGGTTCAGCCCCTGGGCAGGGCACTACCAAGAAAGATCCCACATGCCACGAAAAAAAGAGATGCGGCCCCCAAAAAAGATGATTATAGACAGTACTGAAGATATAAGGAATGATTGTGCTCGATGGAATATTAACTTGGGGACAGATGAGGACAAAAACACAAGATGATCTCCAAGTACCTAGGCGCTTGTACCTGGAATGTTCACTCCTGTCCTGCAGAGGAATAGTGTCAAGAAAAGACATGATCAAACAGTCAGCTAGCAAAATAGAGGGAAAGGGTAACAAGAATGGTGATTTGTTTTTTTGTAATACTAATAGCTAACTGAGTGTCTGCTGTTTTCTAGACACCATCCTAGGCAGCTTGTGCAAATAACCTTGTAAATCCCCTTTCTGCCCATAAGGAAGAAGCCACCATGTAGAGATGAAGGAACCATGCAGTTCAGGTCTCTTGTCAGGAGTAGACATTCTGGCTCAGATAATGTGTGTGTAAGAGAGAGGGGAAGGGAGAGAGAAGTTCAGTGTAAAGACGGAAAGCTCAGGGTTCTAAGTAATGAACGAGGAACCATCGCTGACATAACCCAGCCTCAGATCTGGGAGCCCTTCTTTTTTCGTTGGCAGGTCCAGTTAGCTTCATGTCCATTATTTCAGGTTGCTCCTTCCTGTCCCCAGGTTCTCCTCCCTGCTCCAGCTCTGCAGTGGATGCAGCCGCAGCCTCCCTGCCTCCATTCGTGGCCTCCTTCATTCCATTGTTCACTGGGCAGCCAGACTGATGGTTTGAGGGGTTTTTAGATTTGTCTGCCTATGGTCCATTTCAGTTCAGTTCAGTCGCTCAGTCGTGTCTGACTCTTTGCGACCCCATGAATCGCAGCACGCCAGGCCTCCCTGTCCATCACCAACTCCCGGAGTTCACTCAAGACTCACGTCCATCGAGTCCGTGATGCCATCCAGCCATCTCATCCTCTGTTGTCCCGTTCTCCTGCCCTCAATCCCTCCCTGTATCCGAGTCTTTTCCAATGAGTCAACTCTTCACATGAGGTGGCCAAAGTACTGGAGTTTCAGCTTTAGCATTATTCCTTCCAAAGAAATCCCAGGGCTGATCTCCTTCAGAATGGACTGGTTGGATCTCCTTGCAGTCCAAGGGACTCTCAAGAGTCTTCTCCAACGCCACAGTTCAAAGGCATCAATTCTTCGGCGCTTAGCCTTCTTCACAGTCCGACTCTCAGATCCATACATGACCACAGGAAAAACCATAGCCTTGACTAGACGGACCTTAGTCAACAAAGTAATGTCTCTGCTTTTGAATATGCTATCTAGGTTGGTCATAGCTTTTCTTCCAAGGAGTAAGCGTCTTTTAATTTCATGGCTGCAGTCACCATTTGCAGTGATTTTGGAGCCCCCAAAAATAAAGTCTGACACTGTTTCCACTGTTTCCCCATCTATTTCCTATGAAGTGATGGGACTGAATGCCATGATCTTCGTTTTCTGAATGTTGAGCTTTAGGCCACCTTTTTTACTCTCCACTTTCACTTTCATCAAGGGGCTTTTTAGTTCCTCTTCACTTTCTGCCATAAGGGTGGTGTCATCTGCATGTCACTTACATTCAGTGAAACCTACAGACCTTCAAGTGTATAGCTTGAGGCCTTCTTACAAGCGCACATCTATGCAAAGAGCTCCCACGTCAGTTTGTAGACCATTCCCAGTGCCCCAGAAACCTCCCTGTGGTCCCTTGTAGTGATTATTTCATGCTGTGGACAAATTGAGTCTCTCTCAAATTCATGTGTTGAAGCCCTGGCCCCCACTGTGACTGTATTTGGAGAGGAGTACTGGAGAAGAAGCATTAAGGTTACAGGAAATCATGGAGCTAGGGCCTGAAAGGATTTGTGTCCTTATAAGAAGAGACACCAGGGGGTGCTCTCTCTTTGCCATGTGAGTGCAAGGTGAGAAGGCATCCATCTACAGGCTGAGAAGCAGGCCCTGACCAGAAGCCACATTGCCTAGGACCTTGGTCTTGGACTTCCCAGCCTCCAGAAGCACAAAAAATAATTTTCTCTTTTTGTTTTGGCCAAGCCATGCCACTTGTAGGAGATTAGTTCCCCGACCAGGGTTTGAACCCTGGCCCCTCACAGAAGAAGCTGAGTCTGAACTGCTGGACTGCCACAGAATTCCCAGATTTCTGTTATTTAAAACAGAAAATCTGTCTGTGGTCTTTTGTTACAGCAGCTAGAACAGACTCATACAGTGAGTTTGGAGTGTGAACTTGGAAGGTGAGTCAAGAGACTGCAATGGAAAAGGTGTGTGTAGTGGTCTTACATTATGAGAATCTGTGACTTTAAGAATACTTACTGTGAACAACCATTTATGAAGCATTAGAACAGGGAGTCTTTTGAGTTCAAGACTATTCCATCATAAAAACATATTAAAGCAGAATGTTGTCCCCTATTCCCCAGAGGCTATAACTAGAGACAGTTTTATAGAATATTTGTTAATCTAATTGATATAAAAACTTTGCACTCTCAAAGCAGTTTTCCCCATTATAATATGAATGGATACCAAATAATACTTTCCTGTCTGGGCAGTGACTCACATATTGTTTGCTATTGAACTATTTTTCCTCCCCGGGAGGTGGTCGTACCCGTCAGAGAAAACTATTCATTTTCTGTGTATCATTTTCAAACTACTGATTACTGGAGAGCTTCCAATTCTTAATGGAGAGTTTATGGAAAAGATGAAAAGAAGATTTTTTTAAAAACGAAGAATGATGCAGAAGTTAGAGATGAATGAATATTAAGACAATCAAAAGTTCTTTTTTTACGGTAACCTCTTCAGTCACAGACTACTCTTTTTCAGGGGAAAAATGATCGTTTCCTGCAAAAGGGGAGAGCAGATTATGTAAAGAAAACAGAAAAATATTCATAGTATTATAGTTTACCTTTTGGGTGAGTTGTAAGGGGAAGGGGAAATTGTTTGGACAGTCGATATGATGAAAAACATCAAATATATTTTCCAGTCTCTAAGACAATTTTTGTATGCTTGATATAACGCAAATTGTTTCATGGAAGTTAGGATTTAATCCAAAGAAAGCAATGGGCTTGTGATCATTCGCATGTATAATACGATCATCTTTTGTAAGCTGTAATTTAGAAACAATGAAGGCAGTTTTGAGAGAAGGTCACTGAGTGGACACTGTTTAGACACAGCCCTGTTCCCTGGAGAAGCGAACTTGGTGAAAACCAGCATCGAGTTGAAAGGAGTTTGTTCATGTTTCAAATGAAGTCATCGGGGAAGGCTGGCACCTGTCCGCCCAGCTCTATGTCCTGTAGCCGAGGAGTTTTTCCCCCACTTGCTCTTAAGGTTCAAGGTCAATGGCAGGGTGGGTGAGCCTTTTCCTAGAAGCCCTCACTGCTTCTTGAGGGGCCCCCTCCCCTAGTTAGACAGGGTGTTCCTTGCATTCTAAAAACATGAGCACAAAGGAGCTTTCCTTCTCTAGTCGCTCAGATGGGAGTTTCACCAGCAGGTAAAGTCCATACTTCTGGAAATCCTGTAGTTTGCTTACAAGTCTTTTGCCAGATGGTTAAAAGAATCAGTCATCTCCACTGAGATGTTCATTTTTATTTATTGAAGTGCTTGTGGAAGAAACACACCCTTTTCTTTGTCTATTCTATCCAGGTCTCAAAGCAGAGTAATTTTCTTCTCTTGACTGAGAGTCCTGAATAGGAGCTGATTCAAAGAAGGTTAGAACTAGAGCTCAAAGGAAGTCAGAGCTTTTATTTTATGGAACAAAACAATCAAATAAGAACCGGAACTGCAGCAATTGACCTGACCAAGACGCCACAGTGGTTGGGGTGGCTGAGCCAGCCGAGGTGGGGCTAAATATATTTTTAGTTAAAAAAAAAAAAAATCAGAGGCATGCTCTTCAAACTGACTTTCAAACGGTAGGAGCTAAAATAATAGGTGCTATTCTGAGTTTGCTGGTTGCAACTCTGCTGAAATAGTTCATTCATTTTGTTGTTGTTGGGTTTGGGATACACCTGAATTTCCCCTCCCTGTTCCCATCCCCACTCAGAATGGAGAACAGAAAGAGTTTCTCCCAAATGAAGACTGCATGCCTCCTGCATCAGATGCCTTGAGTATGTTTATGTGAGGGATGGGGCCCATTCTTTGTTCCCCTGTATTACTTACAAAGCAGAAAAAAATTAAGGTATTAGTGACATTATTACATGTTCTCTGTAATAGCTGGCAGCTCTAAAAGCTATTTTGACAAGTATAACTTATGATTTATAAATTAGGCTAACGGATTCCTTTTTTTAAATGGGAATTGCACCTGTGTTAGATCACTTACTCAAGTAGTAATTAAGTACCTACTGCAAGTGCTTTCCCCCTTCAACTTGTATTTTTCTGGATGATTTTTTTTTTTTTTGTAAACTAGGCATGAGACCTTTTCTTCTCTTCTTCTCTCTGAGTGCAGTTAAAGAGATTCAAGCTGATATTCTCCACCCCCAGTGCTAAGAGAGGGGGTTAGCTTTTAAGTTCCTCTGCAGATTCAACATGATCATTTGTTGGACTGTGAATGCATTTTTAATTAGGTGATGGTTTTTATAGATGGTTGTTATAGAGTGTTATATTTTGCAGAATGTTATATTTTGCAGAATGTTATATTTTGCAGAGTGTTTATTTTGCAGAATATTCGAACCACCTGTATGTGTCAGAAGCTGAAGTGTGAGGATAAGATGTGGTAGCAAAAACCAACCAAACCAACAAAACACTCCCTGACACCTCATAGTTGATATGGCATTTATAGGGCTTTGGACAGGCTCTGTGCAATGCCCACTTCTTTAGAGATGTCCTCCCCCTTCCTTGTGTAGAGTCAGATCCCCTAAAAAAGTTGGTGTTATGTTCAATGTACATAACTTATACGTTCATTGAATATTTTTTAAAATATTTATTTATTTGGCTGCATGGGATCTTAGTTGTGTCCTGTGGGATCTTCCATTGTGGTGCACAGACTCTCTAGTTGTGACTCCTGGGCTTCAGTAATTGCAGCACGGAGACTCCAGAGTTGGAGAAGGCAATGACACCCCACTCCAGTACTCTTGCCTGGAAAATCCCATGGACGCAGGAGCCTGGTAGGCTGCAGTCCATGGGGTCGCTAGGAGTTGGATACGACTGAGCAACTTCACTTTCACTTTTCACTTTCATGCATTGGAGAAGGAAATGGCAACCCACTCCAGTGTTCTTGCCTGGAGAATCCCAGGGACGGGGGAGCCTGGTGGGCTGCCGTCTACGGGGTTGCACAGAGTCAGACACAACTGAAATGACTTAGCAGCAGCAGCAGACTCCAGAGTGCCTAGGCTTACTTGCCCCAAGGCATGTGGGATCTTAGTTTCCTGACCAGGGATCGAACTTGCATCCTTTGTATTGCAAGACAGATTTTTAACCACTGGACTGCCAGGAGGGTCTCTATTGAGTAATTATTAAAAACTGGGAAAATGAGAAAGAAAAGAAGTGAGAGCTGCTGTTTTGCAGTCTCAGCCTTGTCTCTCAGAATAACTTCCATAGTACAGACAAGGCCAGCCAAGGTTTTCCTAGAGAAAGGGGGTACAAGGGTTGTGGAGTGTAGATGCTACAGCCGGGCCAGTTTTGTAAGCGAGGTTGGGGCAGCCCACTTGTCACCTTCCTTCGTGAGGTTTTAGTAGCAGGCTTGACTCTTAGCTCATTCAAAGCAAGGCAGAAAGATGCTTCACTTAAGAGACATTGGTTATGTGACCCAGGCTGTGACTCTTTACTCCTTAGGTAACACAATGGTTAGGGTCTGCATCAGTTTGGTTTGGTTTTGCTTTGGTTTGGTTTCAGGATGCTTTCATTTGTCCAGAAGGCATCCTGGGAAGAGGCATATGAACAAGATGGTTTGGAAGCCTACCTGTGAGACTGAAGAAGCATATGGACCAACCTCAACCTGTTCTTCAAATAGTGATTATTTCTTTTTTTTTTTTAATTAAAAAATTTTTTTTAATTGCAGGGTAGTCAATTTGAAATACTGTGTTACTTTCATGTGTACAGCAAAGTGATTCAGTTATACATATATGTAAAATTTATTCTTTTTCATCATAGGTTATTAGAAGATACTGGATATAGTTCCCTGTGCTATACAATATCTCCTTGTTTACATATTTTCTATATAGTAATTTGTATTTGTTAATCCCAAACTCCTAATTTATTCTCCTATGGTAACCATAAATTTGTCTTCTGTGACACTGTTTCTGTTTTGTAAATGAGTCCATTTGTATTATTTTTTTAGCTTCCATGTACAAACGACAGCATTCGCTATTTGTCTTTCTCTAAGTTACTTCACTTAGTATGATCATCTCCAGGTCCATTCATGTTGCTGCAAATAGCATCACTGCATTCTTTTTATGGCTGAATAATATTCCATTGTCAGGCTTCCCTGGTGGCTGAGCAGTAAAGAATGCCTGCCAATGCAAGAGATGAGGGTTCGATCCCTGGGTGGGGAAGATCTCCTGGAGAAGGAAGTGGCAACCCACTCCAGTATTCTTGAGACTTCTCTTGTGCTCGCTCAGTAAAGAATCTGCCTGCAATGCAGGGGACCTGGGTTCAGTCCCTAGGTTAGGAAGATCCCCTGGAGAAGGAAGTGGCAACCCACTCCAGTATTCTTGCCGGGAGAATCCCATGGACAGAGGAGCCTGACAGGCTACAGTAGTCCGTGGGGTTGCAAGAGTTGGACACGACTTAGCGATTAAACCACCACCACCAGTATTCTTGCCTGGGAAATCCCATGGACAGAGGAGCTTCACAGAGCCCAGTCCATGGAGGTCACAGAAGAGTCAGACTCGACTTAGAGACTAAACAACACCACCATTCCATTGTATATAGGTACCACATCTTTATCCATTCGTCTGGTGGACATCTAGGTTGCTCCCACGTCTTGGCTGTTGTAAATAGAGCTGCTGTGAGCGTTGGAGGGCATGTATCTTAAGAGTTTTCTCCAGATAGATGCCTCGGAGTGGGATTGCTAGATCATGTGTTAATATTTTTAGTTTTTTTTTATGAAACCTCCATACAGTTCTCCATAGTGACTGTACCAGTCTAGAGTCACTATTTCTTTATGGAAAAAATTATTTTAGTGCCCAGGAATGCTTACAGGACCTAGTATTAGGATGGCCCTTCTCCACCGATCCCTGATAGCCTGCTCAGGGTCGTCTGGGTGACAGGAACACAGTCAGTATCTGGGAGGCCACAGCGCCACATTGGCTGGACACCTTCAGGAGGGCTGGGTGCACCGAGTCTCAGGCTGAAATCATGGAGAAGCGGCACTCCCACTGCCTTATTTCTTCATCGCGTCCCTAGCTAGGGTTGAGTGCTCCCCAGGGCAGTCTCCGGCCATCCACGTTGGTCCCTGGCACTGAGGCCTGAGGGCTCAGTTGGGACTCCTCACCACCTTATTGCCAAATGTCACCTTCCTCTTTTGCCCTCAGACATGACTCCAACCATCACCAATTTCTTGTATTTACCTCCCTTCGTCCCATCGGCGGCAAGGAACTTCCCGCCCCTTCCTTAGGAGTAACTCTTGAGGGACTTCCTGGCAGGCCAGTGTTGAGACGCCTCACTTCCACTGCAGGGGGCCCAGGTTCCATCCCTGTTCGGGGAACTAAGATCCCTCATGCCGCGTGGCTTGGCCTGGGGTGGGGGTGGGTTGTGTGGGAAGAAGTTACTCCTGCTGTGTCCCTTCCACCAGCTTAGCTGCCAGGAACCTCCCTCCCTGTGTGCGGAAACTTACCTCCTAGAAACTTACCTGCACTTTGCCTTGTTTTTCTTGTGTGTGTTCTCTCTCTCTTTAATATGTACTTTCTATTTGTTGACAACTCTCCAAGTTTTTAAAAGAGCTGTTTTCTTTCTGTTCAATTTAATTAGGTAATTTTAAATTGAAGTATGTTCCCTGGTGGCTCAGATGGTAAAGAATCTGCCTGGCATGCGGGAGACCCTGGGTTCAGTCCCTGGGTTGGGAAGATCCTCTGGAGGAGGGCATGGGAACCCACTCCAGTATCCTTGCCTGGAGAGTTCCATGGACAAAGGAGCCTGGTGGGCTGTGCAGTCCATTGGGTCGCCAAGAGTCAGACACGACTGCGTGACTCCCACACATGCACACACATAGTTGACCTACTGCATTGTGTTAATTTCTGAGGTACAGCAAAGTGATTCAGCTATACACGCATATGCATATTCTTTTTTATATTATTTTCCATTGTGGTTTATTACAGGATATTGAATATAGTTCCCTGTGCTGTACAATAGGACCTTGTTGTTTATCTGTTTTATGTATAGCAGTGGTGGTGGTGGTGGTGTAGTTGCTCAGTTGTGTCTGACTCTTGTGACCCTGTGTACAGTAGCCCACCAGGCTTCTTTGGGATTCATGGGATTTCCCAGGCAAGAATACTGGAGTGGGTTGCCATTTCTTTCCCCAGGGGATCATCCCAGCCCAGGGACTGAACTTGGGTCTCCTGCATTGCAGGCGGATTCTTCACTTTCTGAGTCACCAGGGAAGCCAATATCTAGTAGTGTGTATCTGCTAATCCCAAACTCCTAAATTATCCCTCCCGCCTCCCTGTTTTCCTTTTGAGAGCTGGATTCCAGTCTCTGCAAATGACCCAAAACTGGTGTCTCCATTCACCAGTGATCAGGTTCCTTTGGTCAGTATTATGCTCCTGGGTCCCATTCCCAGAGATTCTGGCCTAACTCGGTTGGGGTGTGGACACAATGACAACTCTGCCTAATATTATCCCCATTGTACAGATGAAGAAACCGAGGCTCGGAGGAGGGCAAATGTACTCAAAGGTCTCAAGGCTAATAAGCAGCTGATCTAAACTTCCCTACGGACCTGTCTGCTAGTAATGCATGGTTTTCATTTACTGCACTGCACTATGTGGGTCCAGAGGAGCTTTGAAGCCATTCTTCCAGTTAAGGGTCTGCCACTACCTGCCTTGTGAATCTGTGGGCCTAGAAAAGGCCTTGTTTTACTCCAGCCAGACTTACTGATAAACACTGGCCAAGCTGCCGGACTGGATCACGTCACTGCTGGTATGCAGCAGACCATTTGAATTCCGGGGACTGCAGGGCTCAGCACACACGTCAGAGAAACCCATTTCCATTTATCATTTTAATTCTGCTATCAACCATCCACAGACCCTAAATGGATTCCTCCAAAATGGCATCTTCAAGCCCATTATCAGAGCTAAATGTTTAATAACTTTGTTAAATAATCCATGCCATGGTGTACAAGAAACTTTTCGTTTTTTTGTGTTTTTTTTTTTCCCACATAGGAGGAGGTGTTTCTGGACATCCCTAGGGATGGCTTAACATAGCTCTCAGGGCCGCTGGCTGGCCCCTCCCCTCCCTTCCTTGCTGGGTTCCTTCTTTCCTAAAAGCTCCAGGCAGGAGGGGTTCTGTGCGAGGAAGCCCCCTGCTTAGCAGGCTTGAGAAAGAAGCAGACGTGAGTCAGGCAGACAGTTAATCGATGGAAAAGCAGTTTAAAATTCAGCCCAGGAATTAATAGACGCTCTTCAGCAAACGAAGCTCGGCTCTTTTTGGAGTAGCCGTTGGCACATTTTCTTTTCTGGATCTTTTCCAGTGATCGTGCTAGAAATATGTGAAAAAGAAAGTGTGAAGTTGCTCAGTCGTGTCTGACTCTTTGTGACCCCATGGACTGTAGCCTACGAGGCTCCTCCATCCATGGAATTTTCCAGGCAAGAGTACTTGAGTGGGTTGCCATTCCTTCTCCAAGAAATACGTGGAGTAGAACATTACAGGATAGCCATTGTTTACTTTTAGGTAAATCCCATTATCTTAGATGGGCCATCTTTGCAAATTAAGTCCATTGTATTGAAAATAAGACAAGCAATGTTGCCTGTTTTTTTCTTTTTCAGTCAAATGGATCACAGAGTTAGAACTAAAGTAGCAACAGGCTGATCAATAATTTTTAACTGGATTTTTTTTTTGTGTGTGTGTGTGTACCAAGTCTTTGTTGCAACATGTGGGATCCTTAGGTGTGGCATGTGGGATCAGTTACCTGACCAGGGATCAAACCTGGGCCCCCTGCATTGGGAGAGTGTGGAGTCTTAGCCCCTGGACCATGAGAGAAGTCCCTATACAGGACTGGCCATCCACTGGTTAAGACTCTTCGCTCGCAATGAAGGGATCATGGGTTCAATCCCAGGTGGGGGAAGTTCTGCTTGCCTCACAGCATGCCCCGCCCCTCACCAAAAAAAAAGGTAGTGATTGTATCAAGCACATCCCCAAACTTCATGCCTGTTTGTAATCTCCTTTCTGTTATCTCCTTTCTGTTGATCTTTTTGTTACTATGATCAGTTTGAATTTTCTAGAGATATATATATAAAGGAAATATGCCACATGTATTATTTCTCTTGCTTTTTTCACTCAACATAATTACTTTGAAGTTAATCCATGTTGTTCAGTTTAGGAGTTTTTAAGCAATTTGCATGTACACTCAAAATATGACCCAGGAAATACCCTTAAGTATTTATCCAGCAGGAATGAAAGCATGTATCCAAGCAAAGACTCATACATGAATGTCCATGCAGCTTCACTTGCAAGCGAATATCCAGTTTTTCCAGGATCATTTGTTGAAAAGACTCTGTCCATTAAATTGCCTTTGCTCCCTTGTTGGAGATCAAAATTATATCTGTGTGTGTCAGTTTCTGAGCAGTTTTTTTTTCTAGTTCTATCATTTTTTTTAAAATTTGCTTGTTTCTTAAAATTAGTCAATTAATTATTGGTTGTGCTGGGTCTTGTTGCAGTGTACGGACGTCTCACTGTGGCAGCGTCTTTTGTTGTGGAGCACATGCTCATGGGCTAGTAATTGTGGCATCTGGGCTTAGTTGTCTAGGGGCATGTGGAATCTTCCTGGACCAAGGATAGAACCCATGTCCCCTGCGTTGGCAGGCAGATTCTTATCCACTGTTCCTTCAGGGAAGTCCAGGTGATTTTACTCTTTTTCAGTGATCTGTTTGTCTATTCTTTCACCAACACTACACTGTCTTTTGATTATTCTAGTTGTATATTAAGTTAGGTAGTGCCAGTCTCTGACTTTTGTCCGCTGAGGTTTCTTTTTGTTTTTAAAGTTTGCATTGAATTTGTTACAATATTGCTTCTGTTGTTTTTATGTTGGTTTTTTTTGGGGGGGGGGGTGTGGGGGGAGCGGTTAGCCTTAGGTCATGTGGCATCTTAGCTCCCTGACCAGTGATCAAACTGGCACCCTTTGCATTGACAGGCAGAAATCCTAACCAGTGGACCGCCATGGAAGTCCCCACGTAGGTTTCTTAAATTTTGTTCATCAGGCATTTCTCTGTCCTAAGTATGATACAGACCTCAATGTTGTGGGGGCTCCAGACATTACCAGGTAGCATTTCACATAATGATTGTGGTCACCCATCTTCATGCAGTGAATTACTGTCGTTGGTTAGCGTTACTTTTTATTTTCTTCATCTCAAGCAGAGAGCTTATAAATTCCCTTTGCTTGAAATCAGCGTGGCTGATCTCCTATCTCACCAGATTCAGAGCTCTTTGTTTTCTTTTACATACTTTCCCAGAGAACCCAGGAGTTTTAATACTTTTTAAAACAACTATAACTTTTTAATGTAGGGGAATATTTGACTGAAACATTTGTTAAAACATATTGCCTTTTATCTTGGTGTCTTTACTTAGCACGGATGTTAATAAATGTGGTTCTAAAAGGGTTCTGGGGGCAAGTCATTTTAGAAAATACTATAATGATTTCTTTCTTAGAGGTTCAGGATGCGCATTGAAGAGTCTCTAAATTCTAAGTCCCTTCCAAGGGGGACTTAGAATTTAGATCAAACCTGTCAATCCTAAAGGAAATCAACCCTGAATATTCTTTGGAAGGACTGATTCTGAAGCTGAAGCTGATGGTTGGATGGTATCAATGACTCAATGGACATGGAATTTGAGCAAACTCTGAGAGATAGTAAAGTACAGGGAAGCCTGGCACGCTGCAGTCCATGGGGTTGCAAAGAGTTGGACACGACTTAGCAACTGAACAACAGATTCTAAGTAAATCTACTTAACTTTATCTAGATCAGTGTTTCCCAAGCTGATTTGAACCCAGAGCACTTCTAAGAGAAGCCTGGTGTACAGACATTGATACATCTAGTATGCTGATATTCTTCAATACCAGTTTGAAAAGTGCTGATCAGATTTAGAGGCCTAAATTGTAGACACCACTCCTAATAAGTTCACTCCTAATGAGTTCACCTGTAGTGTCCAAGTCCTTTGGGATTTAAATAAACAATGTGAGATACATTACTTTCTAAGACATTCAACAATTTGATATTGGAGTAGAAACATTCAGTTGAATTGAAATTTAATTTTGGAGGCTAAAAGCAAACTAGTGACCTTAGCGGATCTCTCCTGTTTTCATTCTTTCTCATATCTAGGGGTGAATCTGTGTTATTCCTTCTAAAACTGTGTTACAGAAATCTTCACAAATTTTACTGAAAACTATGAGAAACAGGAAAATTAGTGATTGGTAGGCAGCGCCCAGAGACTCTCTAGCTGGTGTATACACGCTTCCCCGTGTGGCTCTCATGTGCTGTGCTGGTGATGTCCCAGAAACTTTTCATAAATAGGGAGCAGTACAATTTCAAAAGCAAAATAAGATTAATCTTTATATCCTGAACGTGAGAATCTTTTCCACTTGGATTAAATGGAATGAATAAAATTAAACAGCAGCACAACAAGACTACTTAAGCCAATTAGGTCCACACTTGGTGAAATATGGCTTTTTGGCCAATATTTTCACTTCTGGCTGTGGGTTGGGGGACATTGTCGAGTTGAATAGCACCTCGGACTTAGTCGGATTTCAAAGTGAAGACCAGTAAGATGGAGGGGGGTCAGACCCTGGACCGCGGTTGTCATTGGGTGGATCTGGATGGGAGGGACCTCATTGATTGGTTGATGATGAAGAGATGCTGGTCTCTTATGGTTGTTTGAATTAACTCACTCATGTTTAAAGCAATGTTGCCAGCCAGTAAGGGGATGTTTTGGTATGCTGGTTTGGTTTTGCTGAATATATGAGTGGAAAAAAAAGTAGCATGAAATTTAAAACAAACAGAGGTTTTATTTAAAGATGAGAGGCTTTGGGGCATCAATATTTTAAGAAGTGGGGTGACTGCCACACTGACAGGAGGGTCTGTCCTCCTTCAAGGAGGAAAACAGATCAGAAAGAGATCTCTAAAGGCTAGTTTCTTGAAGACAAGGACATCTCATTTTTAGAGGTCACTGGAAGCACTCCTGACCTGGGGTACATGCTCTTCTCTATTTCATGTGGTTTGAGAAAGCTTTTGGCACAACGTTTTGACAGTACCTCTGAAATTTGAGAAGTAGTTCATATTCTTTCTTTGAAAAGCTTTGCAAAGTTAAAAGTTCTCCTCATTTTTCTTTCATGGAATGCCTTAAGTATTTTGTTTTTAATCCATAGACTAGAGATATATCTGTGTTACTATTTGAGAATTGCCTTACCCCTGCTTACTGTATGAAGAAAGTGAAAGTGTTAGTCGCTCAGTCATGTCCAATTCTTTTGTGATCCCAGGCTCCTCTGTCCATGGAATTTTCCAGGCAAGAATACTGGAGTGAGTAGCCATTCCCTTCTCCAGGGGATCTTCCCGACCCACGGATCTAACCCCAGGTCTCCTACATTGTAGGGATATTCCTTACTATCTAAGCCACCAGGAAAACCCTGCTTACTGTATATCTTGAGCTAATTAGAAATTAAATCCTTGCCAAGGGGTGAAACATTCTACTGTTTAAAAAATTTTAAATTTTCTTGACGGCATTGAGGTTTTCTTGACTATACAGATTTTATCAGCAATACCTCAGAAAACTCAGAGAAGCTTCACTAAAGAAAATAAGTTTTTTCTTTTAATTCTGGAAAATTTCAAAATATATACAAAGGTAGAGACTCACAGCAAATGCCTTGTACCCGTTACCCAACTTCAACTGTAATGAACATTTTGCCCATCTTATTTTGTCTAACTGTATTTATTTATTCTGTTTTTTGGCTGAACCATGTGGCATGCAGGATCTTAGTTCGCTAACCAAGGATCAATCTCACACCCTTCCGTGGTGGAAGCACAGCATCTTAACCACTGGACCACCAGGGAAGTCCCCTTGGAGCATTCATTTTAGAGGGGAAATGAGTAGGGGACGAGTCATCCCCATTAGACTGAAGTTATTGAGCAAATGGTAGAGCAAAAATTGCTAAGCACTTGCATTAATGGTTGACTTATTAGCAACCTAACGTGCGGGGTGACGTTCCAGATACTCACTGTGGTGAGTGAAAATGAATTTACATCTCATTTTACGGAAAAAGAGAAGAGCATATGAGAGGCTGAATAACATTGCGAGGCCACAAATTAGGTAAATGGCAGGTGTGTGACCCTCTAGCTGCCTCTCCTAGCTCCTCCTGTTTGCTGACCTGGAATCACCAAGAGTCAGCCTATGACAATGATGGGACAGTTATAAAATCCTAGATTTGAAGTATTTCACCATGCCCCAGAGCACCCAGCCCTTCTCTCTGCTTCTGAGCACACCATGTCATCCAGGGTTGAGGAGTGAAAAGGGGTTAGTTTCTATGAAAAGGCTCCTGAAATATGATTTTTCACTGTCGAGTTTTTATCTTAAAGCAGTTCTCTTTTCCCATGAAAATTCATGTGACTGGCAGAAATTAGAACTAAAATACTTCACAGTAAAACAAAAATTGTCTTAACTGTCTCCCAGACATACTAACAATAAGCAAATTAAAATGAAATAACTTAGTGAAGGAAAAGCTTCTTCCCTACCACCCACTTGTAAAAGTGATCAGAAAAATTAGATACAGAACACAGAAAAATAAAAAGATGTAAAAAATTCGTAGTTTCATCCCCAATGATTATTTGGCACATGTGGGTTGGTAATATTGATCTTACCATATATTTGGCTATTTAGGGGTATGTTCTAGTGTATGTTTGTAATCATATTGAATATATAATTGTTTAGTTTGCTTTTTCAGTTTAACGTCACAACATAAAATGCATCTCTATTTCATGAGCTTTGTTAATAGCATTTTTAATGCCTGGAAGACATGCTGTAACCACCCCCTCCCCCCGTATTTGGGGCATTTAGAAATTGTTTCTGACTCTAAGCTATAATTTTTTTGTTTATCCTCTGACTTTTTTTCTTTTGTTTTTCCAGTGACCTTAAGGGTCATTAGTGTTAGAATCAGACTTAAGTGTTAAGAATTGGACCAATTCTATTAAAGTAATTAAACCATTCCCTCTTCTCTACCTTTCTCTGTTCTAAAGATTTATACCATGTTTAGACCCGAATTTTACAAAACTTTCTCCCTGTAATTGGGTTTCGAAAAGTTTTCTGCTTTCATTCAAAATAGAAATGGTTACTTTTTAAAACCAAAGCCCACCTTTTGAAATCCCTCATTCTGATAGCATTCAGTAAATCGCACCTAAATTAGAGGGGAAATTTTCGTATAAACATAACCTAGGCTGGTTGGTATTGTCATGATGGTGACTTAGACCTTTGTTCTGATAGCCTGAGCCATTGTTGTTTTCTGACTGCACAGTGTGGCTTGTAGGATGTTAGTTCTCCCAGTGGTGATCAAACCCACGCCCTCAGCAGTGAAAGCGTGGAGTCTTAACCGCTGGACCACCAGGGAGTTCCCCAATATTTTCTGTGTAATGGCTTGACCGAGGTCATTAATATGCTAATCACATTTAGAGGTACAATGAACAGAAGAGTTAAAGGTCCGTGAGGCCAGTTTGGTCCATTGGCTCAGATGATCTGAAAAGATTTATGAACCCTGGAAAGCTAGGGTCATAGTATCCTGATAGCTTTTGAGAACCTGTGGACTTTAGGCCTGAAAGTATTAATATTTTCACCTTTATAATGATAAAGTGAAGTTAAGGGAACGTCTGTTCCCTAACTGCTCTCTGAAGAATAAAGCCAAACAACAGAAATTCCACAGAGATGGCCATTAATAAAGTTTTAGAATATATTATTCCAGACTTGAAAAAATATGCTTGTACAAACATTGGAACAAACACTCTTCCTCTCCTCTGCCCCCTTCCCTCCCTGTTAGTGAGTTATTTTTGTTTTATTTTAAACACTTAAAGGAGTCAGACATTCTTTAGCAACTTGCTTTTCTCTGCTTGAATTGGGGACATCTACCCCCTTCAGCAGATTTACTGCTAAAATTTACCTTATTCCTTTCAGCGCTGTTACATGGATATCTGATATTTTAACTCTTCCTCTCTACTGATGGATTCTTAAAGGTTTTGCTTTTATAAATTATCGGGTATGTAAAGTTGTATCTATTGGCATGGGATGGTGGAGCCAATGGTTATGCACACTTTAATGTTTTTATAGCTGTTTCCAAATTGTTCTCCAAAGCTATTTACTACTTTATTCTCTGGGTGGTTTTTTTTTTTTTTTTGCTTTCTTCTGTTTGACCTTTTAAAATTAAAGTTTGCTTTCCAAACACTTTCTATGAGAATTGAAGGAAAAAAACACATTGAAGAGTTTTCTTTAGAAGTTTTGTCATGGGATTTAAACTCCTTTCCAGTTATCTTTTTCATTCTCATCAGTATGCATGTGTCCTCCTTGTATTGATAAGATGCTGGCTCTTTCCTGCCAGCCATGTAACAGTTCTCCTTCTTGGGTTTTGCTGTCATCATTGGGAGCAGTTGTACTGCCCAGAGCCTGTTCTGCCACGCGGGCTGCAGGACTCTGGGCACTCCCACCTGTGCTGGTCTTCCAGTGAGAGTGAGGAGCCACGTGGAGCCGCTAGCATCGCTCCTGTGAAGGAAACGGTTCACAGGCTCACCCTCTCTTCCTCAGTGTCCTGATAGCTGTCAAAGTTTCATCTGTTTTGTTCGTGGTTTAGCATGTTCTTTAAAGAGCCTGACACTCCTACTCTGCCAGGGTCTGCAGGGCGATCTGTGAACCATCCTATGGAGAAAAAAAAAAAAGGAAGCGGAAACACCGTGTTCTGCCACGCCTTCGAGTGCTGACGCTCAGCTGTGTCCAACTCTTAGTAGCCCCATATACTGTAGCCCACCAGGCCCCTCTATCTGGAATTTTCCAGGCAAGAATACTGGAGTGAGTTGCCACTTCCTACTCCAGGGGATCTTCCCAAGCCAGGGATCAAACCTGTGTCTCCTGCATTGGCAGGCGGATTCTGTACTTCTGAGCTGCCTGGGAAATCCATGCCTTGGCTACCATTTTGATATTTTCAGTTGTTGTTCTTGGAGGAATGAGAGGAAAACACTGTTGTTGGAAGCATTCAGGATTTTTTTTTTTCTTTCGAAGCTTGTTTAGTTGTAATGTGGTAATACTTTACGGGAATAAACTCTGGCTGACCCACTCAAGGGATATAAGCTTGAAAATATTTAGGGTTTTGATTTGCTCAAAGGAGACGTTTACGGTTTTTGAAGCACAAATCCAGTGGGAAAATAAGTTTTCTGGTGCTAGCTGTGTTTTAGTGCAAAGAGCATGCCTTTGAAGTCCAGTTCTCATCTCAAAAGACATTAAGAACTAGGTGGATGGATAAAGCTATGTGAGGAAGCTTCAGAGTGAATGAGTTTGAAAACTTCAATCTCACTCGTTTTTCTCCCTAATTTAAATACCCTTCTCATCTCATCTGGCTCCAGCCCTTCCCATCCTGTGGATCACTGACTTGTGTCTGTATGTCTTTCAGGGTTTCTTCGGGCTTAACTGAAAGCTTTGTCATCTATGTGCATTCGAGTTATAGAGAAAAGAAAGATCGAGCACAAGTCAGTTGTGTGTTTAGTGACAAAGAAATGCCTCTGCAGTGTATGAAACAGTCAGGTCATAAAAGCGTATATCCTCCATTTTAAAAATGTAATTTTATTCATTTGTTTTTGGCTGGGCTGGGTCTTCATGGCTGTGCTGGTTTTTCTGCAGTTGCGGTGAGTGGGGGGCTACTTTCTGGTTTCAATGTACAGGTTCTCATTGCACTGGCTTCTAGTGTTATGGAGCATGGACCCTAGGGTGCACAGACTTCACTAGTTGCATCCTGTGGGTTCAGGAGTTTTGGCTTCTGGCCTCTAGAGCACAGGCTCAATAGCTGTGGTGTGTGGACTCAGTTGCTCCGTGGCAAGTGGGATCTTCCTGCTGCAGGGATCGAATTTGTGTCTCCTTCATTGGAGGCAGATTCTCATCCACTGAGCCACTAGGGAAGCCCTCCTTTTTTTTTTTTTTTTTTTTTAAGGAAAGCTTGTGTGCATATAAACACTCATAGAAAAGACAGAAGGAACTTAAACATTAAGGAACCATGGGTTAGATTTCTTGTGATTCAAGGTGATTTTAACATACTGATAACTCTCAGAAACGCCTGACCCCTTCATGATAGTATGAATTATTAGCTGGTTGAGAATGGGAGAAAAAGAAATCAAAACACTACATATACATATTTTGGATTGCAAAAATGTGAATTACCCATCTGTAAGAGCACGTGAGATTGTGTAAAAAGCGAAACACGGAGTGGTGAACATGTCTGAACGTGGCTGCATGGAGTGGAGTCCCTTCATTGTGTGTAGCTAGTGTGTCTCAGGCTTGCATGTGCCCCACAACGCCCCCTTGCTGGGCCTAAGCTATACATAAAATAAAATAAGCTCAAAACTCAGGTTTGGTACTATCACTGTTGTAAATTGTCACCAAATTTATCAGCGATTTTCTGAGGTAGAGATCGTTGCCCTGTGGTCACTGGTAATAAGAAATCCACACAATTTACTTATCACACTCGATGATAAAGAAGGATAGCAGGTGATCTCAAAGATACATTTAATTTTATATCATCTACGGTGCATCATGATATATGTGTAACATTTCTAAGAGTAGATGACATGTGTGCCAATAGAATCTCTCAAGCTTTATACTCAATTTGGCTCCCTCTGAAGATGTCTTGGATTTGACAATTCACGAAGAATGATGAGAAATCTTTCAGAACCATAGAAACTCTGTAGAACTCTAGACTTTATCATAAACTTCAGAGTTCTGGATCCTAAACTAGAAGCACAGTTAACCAACTTGAAAGGTTAACCACAGTTAACCTCCCTTGAAAGCGAGATATTAGAATAACTGTCTCTTATTCCCCCACTTAGGTTGCCATGTCATGGTGTCTATTTAAACATTTTTTAGGCTGATCGTGTGCTGTGCTTAGACACTCAGTCACGTCTGACTCTTTGAGACCCCATGGACTGACAGAATCCTCTGTCCATAGGATTCTCCAGGCCAGGATACTGGAGTGGGTAACCAGCCCCTTCTCTAAGACATCTTCCCAACCCAGGGATCAAACCCATGTCTCCTGCATTGCAGGCGGATTCTTTACCAGAAGCCTAGTTGTTGACCGTGTAGCCCACAATAATACGCATTTCGTGCTTTCCCCCACTGGCTTTTAATCACATTATTAATAAAATCTACGTCTAACTTGTGCATAGGACCTAGTGAAATTTACTTAAAATACTCTTAAAGGCCAACATTTTTGCTGATGAGCATTGTGGAGAGCCCATCCCCACCCCTGTCTCCCGTGCTTTTGTCTTTAAGTTTCATTTAAAACTACCATCTTTCATATTTTGGTAAGAGAAGACTTTAAGTGGAAATGTAATCTGAGCATCGTGTCTAATACGTGGACTCAGCATGGGCATTTTGAAGCCAGTGATCCCATCTGTAGTGAGAGCATTAAAGTACAGTGATATTATTTCAGGAGGCAGCTCTCACAGTTGAAGGGCATCTTTGCTGGGAGCAGGGAACAGCCAGGTGAAATCAATTTCAGCACCGTGCAAGCCTTCTGGATTGACTGTTTTGAATTGGATCCAGTCCCTTCAAGACTCTGATAGAACTCAGTGATTTGGCCAGGGTACTCCACTGACCTGTAAACAGCATGAAATGATGCATACAAGGTGACCAGCTTTGAGATTTCTTTGGAAAAATCAGGTCTGGGTATTATGGGATATTCTTTAAGGCATTTCGTCATTGTGCATGGTAACAGGTCCTCCAAAAATTTGTTGTTGGAAATTCCCTGGAAGTAGTTGGTGGTGAACCTGGCCTTTGGGCCATGGCTAAGCTGTGAGACCTGTGGTCAGCCAGCTTTCCCTTCTGTAATCACTTCGATCCTCAGTGTCCTCGTCTGTAAAATGGAACAGTAGCACCTTCCTAAGTTGTTGTTTGGCTGCCCCTTGACTTGTGGGATCTTAGTTCCCTGACCCAGGGATTGAACCCAGACCTTTGGCAGTGAAAGCTCTGAGTCCTAACCGCTGGACCGCTGGGGAATTCCCCCGAAGTTGGTTTTAAGGCAAATGAGAAATAAAGCATTGTTGAAATCCTTAGGTTCCTAATGGTTATTGTGCAATTTTCATTTGGCTTAAAACTTTATTTTTAAAAAGTATTTATTTATTTATTTGGTTAGTTGAAGCACACAGGATCTTCGTTTCATCACACTGGGTCCTTTGTTGTCGTGCATGGGCTATCCATATGGGGATGATTGCAAGCAAGCATTTTAATAATAGTTTTAAGGACAATGACTCAGGAACAGACATGTTTGGTGTCTCCTCTTTGTTCACTAGCCTTTGAACCACAGGGCCTTCTCACTTGTCTCCCCTTTACCTTTTGCTCACATACCCCTTGCTCTGGCATCTTAGAGCTCAGCTTTCCCTTTACTTCCTTTGAGAAGCCTTAACAAGGCCCCTGTCCCCAGCCTAGGTCATGGCCTTCTGTTTGTTGTCATTTGTTGTATGTATTCCTCCTACATGATGGCTTCCATAGCTGCAATTTATTTAAATGTCTGTCCTCTTCCCTGAGAAGGACACATTGTCGCTTAGGTATATTCCAGCCAAATATGCATAACCTGCATCTAATCACAAGGAGACATTATTTTAAAGTAAAAAATGTTTTTCAGAAATCTGCCTTCCATAGGTCTGCCTTCCAGGGCTTCACTGGTGGCCCAGTGGTTCAGACTCTACCTGCAAAGCAGGAGACCTGGGTTCAATCCCTGAGTCAGAAAGATCTCCTGGAGAAGGAAATGGCAACCCACTCCAGTATCCTTGCCTGGAGAATCGCATGGACAGAGGAGCCTGGTGGGCTACAGTCCATAGGGTCGCAAAGAGTCGGACATGACTAAAGCGCCTTAGCATGCACACATGCATGTCTTCCATAGTAGTTTGTGAGCTCAAAGCATCTGGGACCACACCTGACTTAGTCACTGTGAAATCTCAAGTAGGCCTGGAATGATGGGTGTGTGTATCTTGCCTATGAGTGGTTTCCAGAAGAATGAATGAATGGTGTGTACCTTTACCCAGATACAAAGCCCTATCTGCTGACTTATAGCTCCCTGTATCTTTTGTAAGATAGCTCGATCATCCCAATGGGGGGAAAAAAAGAAAAACTTACATCTTCATTGTCACTAACTCTCCATTTCTCTGCATTTCTCCTCTAAATGATTTATATTCTTGAACTTAGAGTTTTGTTTCTAACTTGGTCATGAAGATTGAAATCAAGTTTACATGGTTTTGTGTTCCCCGTAGCTCCTGCAGAAGAATGGCCAGCTGTCCACCGTCAACAGCTTAGCTGAGCAAGGCGAACTCGGCCTCCAGGAAGAAGCCCTGATTGGCCAAGAGGAGGAAGTGACTGTCACAGATGGTAAGCTGCCTTGCCCAGCTCTGGGTAGAGCCAGGGGATGGAAGGCAAACAACACCTACAAGGAATCCTCAGAGGACAATTGAAAACAACCTAAGCAGAATTTGCCCTGTCATGTTACCTGTCATTATGCGCTGTCAATATCATGCTGATAACAAAAGCAATCCATTGTAGCCCCTGTATTTAGGTATAGGAGGTTATAGCAATGCTTATAATGAAATGAAGTCTTTTTTTTTTTTTTTTTTCATTTTTCTCAGGCATCCTTATCTTGAAACCATGATTTGGTGGTGGTTGTTATTGCTGCCTTGTTCCAACCACTTGCCTGGTGTTGGATTCTTGTTGAAAGTGCTGGGGTCTTGGTTGCTTTAAGAGTCAGTATTTCTCACTCTAGAGCAGCCTACTGCCCTTGTGAAGATTTTTCTGGTAGTCTGTATTGCTTTCTTTTTGTTAATGTATTGAAAATATTTTATATTTATTTATTTTCAGCAGTGCTGGGTCTTTGGTGCTACACGGGCCTTTCTCTAATTTTGGTGAGCAAGGGCCTCTCTCTAGTTGCGGTGCCTGGGCTTCCCATTGCAGTGGTTTTTCTTGTTGGTTGAGCACTGCCTCTAAGGCACACAGGCTTCAGTAGTTGCAGTGTGTGGGTTTAGTTGCTTTGTGGCATGTGGGATCTTCTCACATTGGGGATCAAACCCATTTCTTCTGAATTGGCAGGTGGATTCTTTCCAGTAGTGTGTATTTCAAGAAGACATTTGCTTCTTGGAAGGAAAGCTTTAGCAAACCTAGACAGCATAGTATAAAAAGCAAAGACATCCCTGCAGACAAAGTCCTTCTAGTCAAAGCTGTGGTTTTTCCAGGAGAAGGAAATGCAACCCACTCCAGTATTCTTGCCTGGAGAGTCCCATGGATGGAGGAGCTTGGTGGGCTACAGTCCATAGGTCGCAAAGAGTCGGACACGACTGAGCGACTTCACTTTCACTTTCATGTACGGATGTGAGAGCTGGACAAAGATGGCTGAGCGCCAAAAATTGATACTTTCGAACTGTGGTGCTGGAGAGGACTCTTGAGAGTCCCTTGGACAGCAAGGAGATCGAAGCAGTCAATCTTAAAGGAAATCAACCCTCAATATTCATTGGAAGGTCTGATGCTTGAAGCTGCAATACTTTGGCCCCCTGATGGGAAGAGCTGACTCATTCAAAAAGACCCTCATGCTGGGAAAGATTGAAGGCAAAAGAATAGGGTGGCAGAGGATGAGATGGTTGGATGGCGTCACCAACTCAATGGGCATGAACTTGAGCAAACTCTAAGAGACGGTGAGGGACAGGAAAGCCTGGCGTGCTATAGTTCATGGGGTCACAAAGAGTCGGACACAACAACTGAACAATAACAACATATTTCAGGGTGCACACCTCTTTGCCCCAACTGTAATATACTGTGTGTGTTATAACCTTTACCCCAGAAATCATAGAGGGGTGGTTATTGGAAAGCAAATCTGTGAGACCATATTATCACTGGTTTGATTTCAGCCCATGGAGGGGATGGGGACCACACCTTAGGGTCAGAATCAAGCACCTTGACAAGTCGGGCTCTTGCAAGGGAAGAAGAACCTTCCTCTGTTCTTATTTCTTGTCTCATCATTTTGTTTAGTCATAAAGGAATGATTTAACAACTCCTGTGGATGTATAGAATGATGGCGTATGGTAAACTGATGCTTACATGTAATATGAAAAAGACAGATGAAGGGAAAAGTCTTGTGAAACGAGACTGGCCATTGCCTCGGTGAGATGAGGTTCATCTAACATGTGGAACCTGTTTCTCCTTGTGTTCAACGCCCCTGTGGAGCTGCTGCAAGCAGGGAGCTGCTTTTGAAGTTGGTGGGAATTCTGATCTTTCTCTAGCACCACAGGCACCCTATAAAGTTAGAAATACATAGTCTCACACAAGGAGGATCTGCACAGCCTGTGTCAGAGTTTCAAATGATCTCTACCAAAATAATTGGAACGGCCCCAACTCAGATTCCAAAGTCCCACGCTCTGTCCTTCCCATGGTTAACCTTTGAATCAAGTCAAGCCACAGCCTTTTTGGAGCCTTCCATAGCCAAGTCAGTGTGCCCCGTGCTTCAGGAAAGATGGTAAAAGCTAAAATGGCCCATCAGGGGAGGCAAGCGAGTACATGGAAGGGTCCATAAGATGAAAATGAAGTTAAGACCAGGCAACATGGTGATTAATGAATCTTGCAAGAGACAAGAGCTCCTTAGAGCTCTGATGAATCAGAGATCAGGGAGTGGGATGAGGTCTGGGGCCTGAGGGGAGGTTGGGTTTAGATTTGTTGGGACAAGGGCTGCCAGCCAAGGAGGGGAATAAAACAGCTGACACTTCACAAGTGTTTACTGTGGGTCCCGGTTCAGTTCAGTTCAGTTGTTCAGTCGTGTCCGACTCCTTGACCCCATGGACTGCAGCATGCCAGGTTTCCCCGTCCTCCAATATCTCTCGGAGTTTGCTTAAACTCATGTCCGTCAAGTCGGTGATGCCATCCAACCATCTCAACCTATTTCACCCCTTTCTCCTCCTGCCCAGTCTTCCCCAGCATCAAGGTGTTTTCCCATGAGTCAGCTGTTCATGTCAAGTGGCCAAAGTAAAGGAGCTTCAGCTTCAGCATTAGACCTTCAGGGTTGATTTCCTTTAGGGTCTTGGGTCCTGGAGGTGTGCCTTTTGTGCAGAATGGCCTCTAGCAGTAACCCAGTGAGACGGGTTCTGTCTTTATTTAAACCCAGACCAGCAGCTCCCCAAGCAGGAGCTGTGCAAGACACGTCCACAGGTTTGTCCACTGAGCAAGGGGCAGAATGGAGACCCAGAAGGGAAAAGGGGCTGGGTCAGAGAGCTCTTCTGAAAGCTGAGGGGAGTTTAGAAAGTATTCCAGCAATGCAGATCACTGAAATAGACCCTGAAGGGGCTTTCGATCTGACTGGTGTGGAGTGTTGATAAGAGAAGGGAGAGGCTGCAGCAGATGCCCATGTTCCCAGAACATCCCAGGTAGCCTGGAATCCTGTCTAATCTGTGGCATGTTTACTAGAGATCTGGCTATCTTCCTTTAGTCCAGATGGGATTTCTTTCACTTTTCAGCCCTGTGATTGAGTTCAGTTCAGTCATTCAGTCATGTCTGACTCTTTGCAACCCCATGGACTGCAGTGCACGCCAGGCCTCCCTGTCCATCACCAACTCTTGGGGTTTACTCAAACTCACGTCCATTGAGTTGGTGATGCCATCTAACTGTCTCATCCTCTTTCGTCCCCTTCTCCTCCCACCTTCAATCTTTCCCAGCATCAGGGTCTTTTCCAATGAGTCAGTTCTTTGCATCAGGTGGCCAAAGTATTGGAGTTTCAGCTTCAGCATCAGTCCTTCCAATGAACATTCAGGACTGATTTCCTTTAGGATGGACTGGTTGGATCTCCTTGCAGTCCAAGAGACTCTCAAGAGTCTTCTCCAACACCACAGTTCAAAAGCATCAATTCTTCAGCACTCAGCTTTCTTTATAGTCCAACTCTCACATCCATACATGACTACTGGAGAAACCATAGCCTTGACTAGATGGACCTTTGTTGACAAAGTAATGTCTCTGCTTTTTAATATGCTATGTAGGTTGGTCATAACTTATCTTCCAAGGAGCAAACATTTTTACCGAAAGTGATTCTTTCCCCACTGATTCATTGAAAAAGAGCCTGATGCTGGGAAAAATTGAGAGCAGGAGGAGAAGGGAGCGATAGGATAAGATGGTTGGACAGCATCACCTGACTCAATGGACATGAATTTGAGCAAACTCCATTAGATAGTGGAGGACAGGGAAGCCTGGTGTGCTGCAGTTCATGGGGTTACAAAAAGTCAGATATGACTGTGTTCTACATATCAGCTTACTGCAGGGTAAATAAAGACATAATTTGGTATGTAATGCTTAGCTGTAGGATTTTGGGTGCCTTAGTTTCTGCTCTTGGCCATTTCAGTAAGAAAAGATCTGAGTCATTTTGGTCCCTAGGAGGATTGGCTCACAGTGGGATTTGCTCCTGCCTTAGGCGCACCAATGGACAGGAGAGGAGAAAGCTACAAATGAGGGACATTTCTCCTAGAAAGATTTTGATTTAAAGTGACAGACAATATTTAGTGACAACCAGAATGCACAGTATTTTCCCACTTTGACTTGCTTGCTTTCTGAAACCAGAAATACTGGTAATTCAGAACCAAGCCTCTTCCCATAATGAAAATGAAATCCTGTTTCCTTGTAACCTTTCTTTAAATGATAGAAAACAAGATCTGCTTATTAAATATTTTCTAAACTATGCAATAAGGTTCAGATATATGTGTGTGTGTGTGTGTGTGTGTGTTGAAGGAAGCTTGAAGATTATATAATTCTGGGGGCTTTCTTTTAGGGAATATACAATTAGGCATGAAAACAAATATTTATTTAAAAAATTTTTAAAAAGCAATTTATAGCAAGTTACTTTAGCCTTGGAGTTAGTCCCTTCTGAGTTCTCTTTTAGGCAATTTATCACTCATCACAACTGCTTATATAGAAATACAGCTTTTTTCCAGCCAGAAAGCTCTATCTAGCCATGCCACACCCAGCATTCATAGGAGCTTCACAAGTGCCATTAGTTTAGTGGCAAATCTTCTGCTGATTTTGCCCTCACCTAGCAGCATGTGGGATCTTAGTTCCCTGACCAGGGATCGAACCCATGCCCCTGCAGTGAAAACACAGAGTCCTAAGTATTGGACCACCAGGGAAGTCCCTGATTCTACCGATTTTAACAAAGAACCCTCCCAACTCAGATTGTCATTTGTTCTATAGTCTGTGGCTTATATGGTTTTCTGTGAGTCTCTATGAGTGCCTGAACAAGAAAGATTTTTAAAAAATTCTGTCTTGATCTGGGTCCAACTTTAAATTTCAAGTTTCTACAAATTAAAATTTTAGATTTTCTTTTCAAGTATCCATTGATGCAAAGAGCTGACTCATTGGAAAAGACCCTGATGCTGGGAAAGATTGAGGGCAGGAGTAGAAGGCAATGACAGAGGATGAGATGGTTGGATGGCATCACTAACTTGAGGGACATGAGTTGAGCAAGCTCCAGGAGTTGGTGATGGACAGGGAAGCCTGGGGTGCTGCAGTCCATGGGGTCACCAAGAGTCAGACTGAACTGATACGTTGATCAAATTATTTTCTTTGCAAACAGATGAGGAAAGTCAGTATTGCAAAATCAAAAAACTTAAGACCTTTTTATTTTGATAATCACATACTTGTTAAAGCCTCCAGAACTCATTGTCGTGTATGAGCAGTCACATGACTGTGCTCTGAGACCATCTGAATGTGTCATTTACAAGGCATTTGTTTCTGGGGTTCTTGGAGATTTGTCTTTCTGCAGAGTAGCTACAGCAAACATGATAAAGCCTGTGGATGTTATGTTTTCTCCATCCTTCCCAGGCCAGATTTGCTTGTGTGAAAGAACACACACACAGTGGTGATCCTCTCGTTGGTTTTTGAATTTTTGTTCACATATCCCTTATACTGTTTGCATACCCTGAGTGCAGGCATTTGCACCAGAAGCAATGGAGCTGCTGTTGGAAGCTCTGCCCTTGCCATTTGCTCCTCTGGGGTCAGCTGCAGGTGTCAGCCAGCACCCTGGGGAGCAGGTTTTGCTCTGCTGAACAGTGAGATGAGGAGGCTTCTGCCGGAACCATGCACGTGGAACAAAGCTCTGATCCCTCTGACCTGGGAGTGATCCTAGAAAATGCCTCGTCATCGCCAAGAAAAATAAACAACCCCCCCCATCCCCCATCTTGTCACTTAAAGCAAACGTCTTTTTTTAACGTACTTGTTTAGCTTTGGTTGTGCTGGGTGCTTGTTGCTGCGTGGGCCTGTCTCTAGTTGCAGTGGGTGGGCACTCTCTTGTGGTCTGCAGGCTTCTCACTGGGGACTTCTTGTGTTGCAGAGCACAGGCTCTTGGGTGTGTGGGTTCAGTGGCTCCCGGGTTCTAGAGCAGGGGCTCAGTAGCTGTGATGTACGGGCTTAGTTGCCCCGTGGCACGTGGGATCTTCCCAGACCAGGGATCGAACCCGTGTCTCTGCATTAACAGGCAGATTCTTTACCACTGAGCCACCAGGGAAGCCCAAAAAGATGAATTATTTATTCATCTGCGTCGGGTCTTAGTGGAGGCACGCGAGATCTTTGATCTTCGTTGCGCGCAACTGGGATCTAGTTCCCGGACCAGGAATGGAACCTGGGCTCCCTAAAATGGAAGCGTGGAGTCTTAGCCATGGGGCCATCAAGGAAGTCCCAAAGCAGAAGTCTTAAAGAGAGTGTGTTCCTTACCTTTCTCAAGGTTCTACTTTCCTACATCCTGATATTTTCCCCACAGATATAGTAACAAAAATGGAGGTTATCAAGAAGCTGAATTTTCAGCACTGTGAAGAATTTCATGTCTCTGATGGTGCTGATGCCACAGTCCTGGTCAAACTGAATTTGCTGTTTGAACCTTCCAGCTTCTGGTATTTGGCACCTTTGGGGCACTGAAAGGCCAGAGGTTATTTCCAAGTGTTCACAACTCTCCCCGTGGAACTTGTCACCTTATAGAAAATCCATTCTTGGGTTACAAGTTGTTGTTCTTTGCTTTTTGATCATTTAATAACTTTATCTGGAGACTGAGAACCCTGACCACTGCTCCAGGTCGGTGTTCAAAGATGACCCCCTCTTCCCTGCAAAATACTTGTATTTCTGTGAGAGGTGGCTTTCCTAGCCAGGAAGAAATGTTCTTAAGAGTTAGTCCCTTTTGTTCTTCAGTTTGTGACATCACTGGTACCTTGTTAGTATTCTCATGAAGGCATGCCTATTGCTCATATACTACCCTCTTTCCTTTATTTTTCTCTATGTCAGATGTTGTCAACATCTGGCATTCAGTATGCCTGTCTCTACAAAAGAAGAACTGTGAGAGCAGAGATTTCTTGGCATGGGGGGTGGGGATGGGATTTGTATGTTTCCGTGTTGAGTCCCTTGAGCGTAGAACAATGTCCGACGCCCAGTAAGTGCTCAAAAAAATATTTTTTGAAGATTTTTTTAATGGGGGCCATTTTTGAAGTGTTTATTGACTTTGTAACAATACTGTTTCTGTTTTGATTTCTTGGCTGCAAGGCATGAGGGATCTTAGCTGCCCAATAGGAGATCGAATCCACCCCCTGCTTGCACTAGGAGACAGTTTTAACCACTGGACTGCCAGGGAAGTCCCTCAAAAATAGTACCTGGATAAGTGAAAACAGTTTTCAACTTAGAGTTAACAAGATTACATTTTCACTCATATGGGACAGGAGGATCTGTTTGATTTTTCCCTTTATATCAATTCATTCCCTGCATCCCCAAATGCAGAGCTCTTAGATGTATCCGAGGCTCAGTTTCCTTTGTTACATCAGCGCTAACAAAGCTACTTTTCAGTGCTGGGCTCTGAAGGTGCCCACCATTGGTTATCCAGGTGTTGTTGCCTGGAGACATGGAATCAGACCCTGACCTGCCTGCAATTAAATGATAACTCCCAGCGATTCAATCACATATGAGGGCTGGGTAGACAAAGAGAGGGGTCTCCCTTCCAACACTCTGGTATTTCAGATACACTATTATTGCATGACATTTTCTCAAGCTGTATCCTGTTTTGTAATATTTTGAAACACTCACAAAACAGGCCTTGAACTTAGGCAAAAGTCCTACAGTCTGCAGTTTCTGGGAACTGGTTTTAATTCAGCCCTCTGCTCCGCAGCAATATTTTTAGCGTGCCTCTCTGAAATTACTTATGTCATTGACAAATTTCTGGTACAAATACTCTATTGCTTTCATCTTTAAAGAAACGCAGATTTATTTTTCAGTAACTAACAACCAAGCTATATAGAGATTTTTTTTCCCTCTCTGAAGTATATTTAAGTCTGCTGGTGCGATGAAACTCTGCTTTCATTGTAACTTGAAAAATTTGGTGTGAGGGGGAGTAAGAAGGAGTAAGACCTCTGTCCATCCTCCCTTTATAATCAGTTCATTGCAGGAGAGTAAGACCCGGGCCAGGCTGCCTTTCTCTTTTTCTATGACCTTGAGTTGAATACATCACTTTATCTCACTGAGCATCAGTTTCCATCTGTAAAATGAACGTCCTCATCCATCTCTGAAATTCTATGACTGAGTCACATCAGTAGTGCTGGAAATATAGGCATTAAAACAACCAAATGATGGATGAGTCTTTGAAGATACACAGGTGACTTGGGGCAGGTAGGAATCTACTTGGCAATTTCATTATGCCTTTTTATAAAAACACTTTTATGCTCTTCTTTTTAGTCTGATCTTAAAAGCCGTTTTCTAGATTTGAAGTTTTGCTTTTTTATTTTAGTGTTTGGTAGGTTTTGGGGGAGAGGAGGGCATGTGTGACTGAACAACAACAAAATGCAGCATGTGGGATCTTAGTTCTTTGACCAGGGATCAAACCCGTGACCCCTGCATTGGAAGCGTGGGGTCTAAACCACTGGACCACCAGAGAAGTCCTGGAAGTTTTACTTTAATGAACAAAAAGTTCAGCTGGGAAAACATTCAAGAAGGTCTCCATCTGTAATTATTTAGGTATGAAAGAAAGATAAGAGCTTCCTAAGTGTGGCCACAAAGTAACATGGGAATCATGTAATAACAGCTGGTTCTGGCCCAGTAAGATGAGTGAAAGATGTTGATAAAAGCCCCCAAAGACTTGTCAGTCAATCTTCTAAATTACTGCTAAGATTTACCTACAGATGGCTGTAGTTTTCCAGGGCACCCGTGAATAGGGTGAATGCTCTGTACACGCATGAATAGGATGGATGCTCTGGCACAGTTGAGGAGGAGCCTAGGTAAGATGGCCTCTGCACTTGTCTACATAACCTGCCAAGGCGGGACCATGGCAATAAATGGTTTTTCTAACGGTGATGAAGCCATGGATGGAAACATTAAATTTAGCATTTATTGAATAAAAATCCTTTAGATGTTTTCTCAAAGACATTCTTAAAACACCCCCGGTTTCACCTGATAAAGCATCCCCCAGATGGTTCTGGCATTGTATGTTCCAAGCATAATGTCCCTATATTATATGAAAGGATGCTTTGGGAATGTACATCCTCTGATCTATATTTGTATGTATCTCTGGAAGAGCTTAAGTTCTACAGCTTTTTAGCCTGTCACTTGAGCCTTGTTCTTAAGCACCATACTTTGAATGTTTGTTAACTGCTTTTATAATTAACGAGTAGGTTCAATGCGATACCTGGAGAAGCAAATGACAACCTAGTCCAGCATTCTTGCCTGGAGAATCGCATGGACAGAGGAGCCTGATGGGCTACAGTCCATGGGGTCGCAAAGAGTCAGACACGACTGGTGACTGACTTTCACTTTCACAGTGTGATATCAGGCAGCCCCCCCCCCCCCCCCCCGTTAACAGTGTATGCATTAGTTACTTTTGGTGAAAACGGATATATGCTAGATTGAATTAATTGAATGAACCGGTTGCTTTAATGTGTCTTAACATGGACGTGTTTCAGCTGACACCAAAGCATGAGGCAGTTATCCTGCTGTGTTAGTTTGCTGGGGCGGCCAAAATAATATATCACAGAATGGGTGGTTTAAATATCAGACATTCATTTTCTCACAGTCCCAGAGGCTGGTAAGTCAAGACCAAGGTGCCCTCAGGTTTAGTTTTGACCTTGGCTTGTTGATGCCACCTTCTCGCCCTGTCCCCGTGGCCTTGCCCATCCCGGGTGTCTCTGGGTGTCCTAATGGCCTCTCATAAGGCACCAGTCAGATTGCATTCGGGTCCACTCTCATTTTAACTTAGTCATCTTTGTGAAAGGTTTCTCTCCAAATAAAGCTACATTTTCATGTGTCAAAAGTTAGGGTTCCAATGTATGAATCTGGAGAGTATGCAATTGAGCCCATGACACCTGCCTTCATGACTGACAGCTGGAAAGCCAGATTGGGGACCCAGAAGTCTCAGGGGGAAGGAACTTCGAGGCTGTCTATGCCAGGCTCCTGCTCCCGCACAGGAGGCTCTTCTGCTTAAACTCTGAAGGTTTGGAGTTTCTCCATAAAAGGAAACCCGTTATTCCACTGGAGTGAAAATATACCCCCTCCAACTGCCGCCGGCTACTAGTGCTGCCTTCTGGAACTACAAAGCACAAACTCACCTCCCTTTTCCACATCGTGGCCCTCTAAGACACGTTTATCGTGTCTTTCATCTTTTCTCTTGCAGGCAGAACATCCCCAGAGAAAACAAGCTGCCCCACATTCAAAGAAAAATGCCAGGGCTGATGTATATATTTCAGATATGGATGTCCTTGATGGAAGCTTGCCAACCATAACTAGGTTTTACTTTCAATATTCCCACTTTTAAAGAGTAGTTTATTCCTCAGACTCTTTACAAACATGAGAACAACTTAGTTTCCTTTAAACCAAGGATTAAGTACTGAAAAAATTGATTGGTGTAGAAAAGTAAATTGAACGCATAGAATGGCGTTCCCGTATCAAGGATGTTGCTAGAGGAACTATCGTCAGATAGAATGAACACCATATCAATGAAAGAAAAATGACAAATGGCACGTGAAGAATTGTTAATCATCCCTTTCGATACTCCACTCAACGTGATGGTAAGCAGACAGCCTTACATGATGGAGCGGTTAGAGATACGAATAGGAGAAATCCCACCTTTCAAGTCATTGTTGCTGTTATTTAGTTGCTAAGTTATGTCCAACTCTTTGTGACCTGGTGGACTGTAGCTCGCCAGGTTCCTCTGTCCATGGGGTTTCCAAGGCAAGAATACTGGAGTGGGTTGCCACTTCCTTCTCCAGGGGATTGTTCTGACTCAGGGATCAAACCAGCATCTCCTGCATTGGCGAGCAGATTCTTTACCACTGGGCCACCTGGGAAGCCCCAAGTAATTGTTAGTTGTAAATAAAGTGGAAGATTTCCCCCACCCGCACCCCCACCCCTACATCCCAGGCATTGTTAGTTGTAAAAAAGTGGTTGTCAGGATTTCCCTGGCAGACCAGTCCAGTGGCTAAGACTCCATGTTCCCAATGCAGGGGGCCTGGGTTCAATCCCTGGTCAGGGAACTAGATCCCACATGCCGAGATTAAGGGTTCCCGTGAAAGAAAAAGTGAAAATCATTCAGTCGTGTCCAGCTCTTTGTGACCCCGTGGACTATACACTCCATGAAATTCTCCAGGCGAGAATACTGGAGTGGTTAGCCATTCCCTTCTCCAGAGGATCTTCCCAACCCAGGGATCGAACCCAGGTCTCCTGCATTGCAGGTGGATTCTTTACCAGCTGAGCCACCAGGGAAGCCCCCGCAAAATGTGGAATGCTTCATGAATTTGCGTGTCATATGTGCTGCCAAAGCGAGCACAAGAGTTCCCATACCACAACTAAAAAAAAAAAAGATTCGAGTACCTTAAGGAAGATGGAATATCCTGCGTGCCACAGCTAAGATCTTGTACAGCCAAATAAATAAATAAAACATAGCTTAAAAAAAAAAAAGTGGAAGTGGATGATGTAAAACAATAGTCTCCATCAAAAAGCTTCGTGGCCTCCCTTTGTAAGCTCAGTGTACAGAAATCCAAGGATTTCCTCAAGCTCATCAAGCCTTGGCCCTGAGTGTCCCCCAGTTGTGTTAATTTCTGCTTTGTGTTCTGGTGCACTAAGATTCTGTCATTTTCATGTTGATAAATGTATTACCATTGGCACCTGACACTGTTCTGATCTTAATCCCCTGGGTAGCTCACTGGCTCACAGAGTCCTTTTCGTCCTCCGTCTCGTGAAGATTTTAGAGTGATGAATCTTCATGTGAATCCACTGACTCAACATGCTGGGTTCATGTGACCTCTTCAGTCTAGAAACTTCATTCCTAGGAAGCTATGTCTTCCCTTCCCCTCTTTTTCTTTGATCTCTTTTGGGGATTACTATTCCAATTTTAGAACTTCTAGAATGGTTCTAAGGAAAGCGTTTTTCCCCCATGTAGTTTGCATCTCTTTATTCTTGAAAAATGTCCTCAAGATTAGATTTCATCTTTTTTATTTTTTTTAATGCTTTTATTTGTTTAGCTGTGTGGGTCTTAGCTGTGGCATGAGGGATCTTTTTTTTTTTTCCCCCTCAGAATTAGTAGATTATTTAATAGTTTCAGGAAGAGTATAATTTACAGAACAACATCATAATTTGAATGATGTTGTTAGGAAGATAGCAAGAGGAATTATTTGCTTAGCACAAAATGATTTCTTTAAATTAAACTTGATAATGTTCTTTCCACTGCAAGTATTTTTCCCCCAAACTCCCTAACCGTCCCTCCTTTACCCTCTCCCACTTTGCCTGCCCACCCCCACCACCATAAGTTCCTTCTCTATAAATCTCCTTTTGTTTTTTAAGTAAGTTCATTTGTATCATTTTGGATTCCACATATAAGGGATGTCATATGACATTTCTCCCTGTCTGCCTGACTGCCTTCACTCAGCGTGGCGTGCAGAATCTTTATTTGTGGCATATGGGATCTAGTCACCTGACCAGGGATGGAACTTGGCCTCCCTGCATTGGGAGCAAAGAGTCAGCCACTGGACCATCAGAGTCCCTAGATTTCATCTTGTTACTGTATTTTTAATTTCTAACAACTGATTTGTGTTCTAAACATTCCATTCTTTTTTTTCTTTTTGGCCGAGCTGTTCAGCTGGTGGGATCTTAAGTTTCTCAACCAGGGAGACAGAACCTAGGCTGTCTGCAGTGAAAGTGTGGCGTCCTCACCGCTGGACTGCCAGGGAATTCCCATGACCTTGGAATTTATGCAATAAATTTTGGTGAGCAGGACTTTGTTTTCTGGAAGGATCCGAAGTAAATTCTGTCATCCGGATTTTATTCTTCATCTAGGCAATGGATTCTGTCACACTCTAGATTTGTAAAAAAGTTGTCTTTACAAGTAAATTGTAATTCATGTGAATACAGGTTAAATAAATTTATTCCTACTGCAAGTGTAAATTTTTGCTTTGCAAGTAGTTTTGAAGCCAGTCTAAATAGTCTCGTTGACCTTTTTTTTTTTGGCTGCACTGGGTCTTTGTTGCTTCCCATGCAGTTTCTCCAGTTTGGTGTGTAGGCTTCTCAATGCAGTGAGTCCTCTTGTTGCAGGGCATGGACTCTAGAATACGGGCTCAGTAGTTGGGACCTACAGGCTTCCTTGCCTTGCCGCATGTGGGTTCTTCCTGGACCAGAGATTGAACCCATGTCTCCTGCATGGGAGGTAGATTCTTAACCACCAGACCACCAGGGAAGTCCCTAGTTGACCTTTTAAGTTTTATATATATATAAAAGTTATATAGTTTCAGACTACCAGGGAAGCCTGGTATATGGGCTTCCCTGGTAGTAAAGAATACTCCTGCAATGCAAGAGACTTGGGTTTGATCCCTAGGTTGGGAAGATCCCCTGGAGAAGGGAAAGGCTACCCACTCCAGTATTCTGGCTTGGAGAATTCCAGGGACAGAGGAGCCTGGCAGGCTACATGGGGTCTCAAAGACTTGGTCACGACTGAGCGATTTTTACTTTCATATTTCATATATATATATATTTCCTTTTAAACACTTTATTATTATGTGGGATTACAGTGAAAGTTGGTGGGAAAATAATAGATTTCAATATGTTTGTTTGTTTAAATGTTTAAAGTCACTCAGTCATGTCCGACTCTTTGTGACCCCGTGGACTGTAGCCTACCAGGCTCCTCCATCCATGGGATTCTCTAGGCAAGAATACTGGAGTGGGTTGCCATTTCCTTCTCCAGGGGATCTTCCCAACCCAGGGATCGAACCCAGGTCTCCCATACTACAGGCAGACGCTTTAACCTCTGAGCCACCAGGGAAGCCCGAAGATTTCAATATATTAACTCAAATCAAGAAATTGTGAAAGAGACAGCTGCACCAATTAAATCTATCAATGGGAATTTAATTCCTTGCCACTTAGAGGCCACCAGGAACTCGTGCTGGTCAAACCAAGTTAGGTTTCTTTAGCCTGTTATACTAAGGGAGGAGTCTAGCATGGGTGACTCAGTAACAGGGAGGTGGGAGGGCTTTATTATAGGATTTGTGCTTATGTGGGTGATTCTGAGAAAACAAAGGCGTCATCACTAGACTGGATGCTGAAGAAGTGAGGGCAATTCTATGAGCGGACAGCTTGGTGGTTTCTGTTCAGGAGGCAAGAAGATGGAAGCTGGGTGGAACTGTCCTGAATGAAGCAGGAATTGTCCTTAGGAGACAATTCAGTCCATGGAGGCGTTCAGTTACTTTTACAGTTTTAGAAGTTGTGTTCTGGCCATATGAGGCTGTTGAGCACTTGGAATGTGGCTGATCCTATTTGAGATGTGTTCTTCATGTGAAATACTCAGTCCAAAAAGGAATGTAAAATATTTTCCTAATATTTTTTCATTTTTAGCACATATTGGCATAACTGGACTAGATAAAATATAGATACAGGGTTAGATAAAATATATTAAAATGAACCTCAGCTGTTTAGTATTATTCATTTGAATGTGATTACCAGAAAATTTAAAGTTGGGAGTTCCCTGGTGGTCCAGTGGTTCGGGCTTAGCACTTTCAACACCAACGGTGAGGGTTGATCCCTAGTTGGGCAGCTAAGATCCTGCAAGCCACAAGAAAGAAAGACCAAAAAAAAAAAAAAAAAGGAAGTGAGGGAGAGAGGAAGGAAGGAAGGGAAGAAGAAGGGAACGTGACAGAAGAAGAAAATTTAAAGTCTTGTGTGTGGCTTGCTGGTGGGCTTACATCAGTTTCAGAGGAGCAGCTGCAGTCAGCCGGTGGGTCTTGGGTAGGTCACTACTGTCAGTTCTCTCTTCTCAGTGCGAACATTCAGCTAGCCTCTCCCTCCCACTCCTTTGGAGAAGGACTTTCCAGGCAAATCGAAGATTGTCTCATTCTCTTCTGGAAGATCCAGAGGAGCCTCAGGTTAATTACTGTTAGTGCACGATGATGCTTCTCTTGTCAGGATGCATTTCTGAGAAATTGATGAGAAAAGGGCATTCTTGCTTTGTATAGACGTATATTTCCAAAGGATTCTTTTAAAATGAGACTTAAGTATATTTAAAGCAGTATTTCTCAACCTTTTCACCACTGCCTTGCCAAGCTAAGTCTTTTTTCCGTAACTCGTCCCCCCCCGCTTTTTTATAGCAGAGATATACTGTGCACCAGTTTATATAATATGATGCCTCTGTTTGTCTGTCTCTACATATTATGCTATGCTCAGTCTCAGCCATGCAACCCCGTGGACTGGAGCCCACCAGGCTTCTCTGTCCATGGAATTTTCCAGGCAAGAATACTGGAGTGGGTTGCTATTTCATCCTCCAGGGGATCCTCCCAACCCAGGGATTGAACCCTCATCTTCTGGGTCTCCTGCATTGTAGGCAGATTCTTTACCCACTGAGGCATCAAGATAGCCGTGTGTGTGTGTGTGTGTGTGTGTGTATATATATATATATATATATATATGTTTAAAATCTGTGCTTCATATGTAAAAGAATAAGGTCAACCATGAACCAGTTTTTACCCCGTTGGGAAGTGGATAGTTTACGCATAATAGCTAACATTTATTATGTTTCTCAAATACACTTGATAGTGCTTAAGATAACATTAGCACTAGTGGTATCTTTATTCTCCCATCAGTTGAAACCCAGAGAGTTAGAAGAATTCCTTACTCCTGGCCACACTGCTATCAGAAGAACCAGAACTACAACTCGTTTTTAAGACTTTGCAATCTTTTTTAGACCAAACCAAATACGAGTGTTCAGAGTCTTAAGAAGAATCAGGGATTTGAACACTAGGCACTCAGGAAAGAATTTGATTCCTGTGCCAATTCCTGACCAGATTTGGTAGTGAAACACCTTTTTGGTTATTTGCTAATTTTTAGAAGATTATACTTGGACGGGAATCCGCTTTCAGCTTGCTAGTTTATATAGTCCATGATTGGGAATTTAAGATCATGATTTAGACTGCCTTGCATTTTTATAATTTACTTTATTTGGGGGCTGCGCTGAGTCTTTGTTGCTGCGAGAAGACTTTCTCTAGCTGTGGCCAGCGGGGACTACTCTCTAGTTGCAGTGGCTTTTCTTGTTGCAAAGTACAGGCTCTAGGCGGACCGGCTTCAGTAGCTGCTCTCTATGGGGCTCAGTAGTTGAGACTCGTGGGCTTAGTTGCTCCTTGGCACGTGGAATCTTCCTGGACCAGGGATCGAACCCATGTCCCCTGCATCAGCAGGCAAATTCTTTGGACCACCAGGGAAGCCCCAAGTCTGCCTTGCATTTTTAATGGAATCGGAGGTATCGCTGGAAGGTTCAAGGTCTGGCAGCGCGGGTCCCCTCTGTGCAACAACCACAGCTGGTTATCAGATGTGCTTGCCTTATAACCGTGAGTAATAGAGCTTGGTGTAGAAGATTTGTAAAGTGTAGGAAAATATCAGGACAGAAATTGCCCATAATTCCACTCTGATTGGTTTTTGATAGTTTTCTTTTTGGGCTCTTTTTTTCGCTCAGCCTCACTTACGTAAACATATTTTAGAAAGCAAAATCAAGATTGTATTGAACATATAGTTTATATACTGAACAAAGAGGCGTGTGGCTTTCTCTATCAACGTAAGCATTTCTCCATGTCATAACTGCTTCAAACATGTTGTTTTGCAAGATAGTCCAGTGAAGAGTTAAATAAACTATTCTCCTAGTATTGGGACACTTAAGTTCTTTAAATATATTATACGTCCCAAGCAGTTAAAATTTTCATATATAAATTTATACTTTGATTTGGTATAGCTAATAAAACTAGAATTGCCAAGTCAAATATTAAAACATGTGAACTCAACAAGAGGAGAAATAAACTTATTCTATATCACTTTTATTATTTGGATTGAGTTTTTTTTAATATTTAATTTCCCCCTTTCCTTTTTTTTTTGTTTTTTTTTGATAAATTGTCTTGCTAAGTGACTTTTAAATCCCCCTTAGCTTTTCTGTTGTATTACAATAGTCCCTTTGAGGAACTAGTCTTCAGATTATTTGTCTTAAGGATTTTGAATCAAAATAACCATGTCTACACAAACATGTCCAATTCAGCTGGACCATAAAATTCAATTAACTGGTATTTGCCTGTGTTCGTAGCAAAGGAGCAGAGAAGACTTGAAAATACACTGAGCCCAGGAGAACCTGCCCAATGTCATTTAATTCAGTGTATAGTTTCATCTTCATGGTTATTAGTTGGCAGCAACTTCTAACTCAACACAAGATGATCTCTTTGAAGCATTTTAAAGGAGCAACAGTGCATAGAGGCTCCTTCAGATTTCATCTGCCCTTTGCAGCCAGAGGAAAAGCAACCTCATTGGGTTTGGGTTTATTTTCCTCTGAATGTAAAGCTGGGGTGAAAAGAAAAATGAAAGGAGGGGTGATGGGTGTTAGGAGTGGATTGGGGGTGAATCCAAGTCTCGAGTTCCTGATGCCCGATCCCTAGGTCAGGAAGATTCCCCTGGAGGAGGAAGTGGCAACCCACTCCTGTGTTCTTGCCTGGAGAATCCCATGGACAGAGGAGCCTGGCGGGCTACAGTCCATGGGGTCGCAGAGTTGGACATGACTGAATCGACTTAGCATGCACGCACAAGTCCCTAGTTCCCGACGATGCTCACATGTAAGTTAAATGCCTCCTTGGAGGAAGTTAATGAACCTCACATCTGTGCTGACCCTGGTGTTTTGGTCTCTTTTGCCCACTTGTCCAGCTCGCTGGGCTGCGAGGCTTCCTGAGTTCTCCTCCTGAGTCACCGCTTTGTGATGCACAGGCATCCCACTATTTCTGCTATTTCCGTCTTCGAGTCCCCTCCACCTTGGGCTTCCTCTAACCTCTGTCCATTCTCAGAGCCGCTGTTCAGATTCGTCTTCCTCAGTGTTCCAGACCTTTGACTTCACCTGCTGCATTCCATTCGGATGATCTCAGAGATGTGAGTGCTGCCAACTTTTGGACTCCTTCCTCACCTTGGTCACCGTGGTTTCCATCGACTTTATTTCTAGAGTGTCTTTCTCATTGTCGTTACTGCCCAGTTAGTTTTTCTAAATCACAGTTCCAACTGTGTGACACTAGCTGTGCTCCAAAGCCTCTGATGGTTCCCTGCAGCCTCCAGAACTCATATAAAGTTCTTTTCTCTTGACAAAGAAAAAAAAAGGTTTCATGAGATATCATCCACACATCATGCAGGTGACCCATTTAAAGTATACATGTTTTTGGTTTTTAGTATATTCACAGAAATGTACAACCATCAGCACGGTCAATTTTAGGACATGTTTATATCATGGCAAAGAACCCCCATACCTGCTAGCAGCCTCTCTCTCCAGCTCTCTGGGTCTGAGTAACTGCTAGTCCATTTTTCTGTCCTTATAGACTTGCCTGTTCCCGATGTAATCAAATAATATGTCAACACACCAGTGTACGAGGGTCCAGTTTCTTTCTTTGTTATCTTGTCGGTCTTTTTGATTATAGCCATTCTAGTGAGTGTGATGGAGAAGGCACTGGCGCCCCACTCCAGTACTCTTGCCTGGAAAATCCCATGGATGGAGAAGCCTGGTAGGCTGTAGTCCATGGGGTCACGAAGAGTCGGACAGGACTGAGCGACTTCACTTTCACTTTTCACTTTCATGCATTGGAGAAGGAAATGGCAACCCACTCCAGTGTTCTTGCCTAGAGAATCCCAGGGATGGGGGAGCCTGATGGGCTGCCGTCTATGGGGTCGCACAGAGTCGGACACGACTGAAGCGACTTAGCGGCAGCAGCAGCAGTAGCAGTGAGTGTGAATTGGTATCTCATTGTGGTTTTGTTTGCAGTTTCCTAATGGCTCATAACCTTGAGCATCTTTTCATGTGTCTGTTTGTGTTGTCCTCCTTAGAGCAATGTCCATTCAGATCCTCCATCATTTTAAAAATATATTTATTATCTTTGTTGCGGTGCATGGACTTTCCAGTTGTGGTGTGCAGGCTTTCTAGCTGTGGCCCAAGAATGAGATGTTAGTTCTCTGACCAGGAACCGAACCCAGGCTGTGGCAATAAAAGAACCGAGTCTTAACCACACGACCACCAGGGAATCCAGATCCTTTTTTTCTTTAATTGGGTTATTTGTTACAGTGTTCTTAAGATGTCATTCAGGTCCCTTCATACTCTGGCCTCCAATGTAATATGTCTTGTCTCATCTCTAGTTATCACTTCTGTCCCTTCCTGCTCCCGGTCTCCCCAAGCTGACTCTGAGCCTGTGCCTGCCTGAAGTCACATCAGCTGTGTCTGACTCTGTGCAACCCCATGGACTCTAGCCCACCAGGCTCCTCTGTCCATGGGATCCTCCAGGCAAGAATACTGGAGTGGGTTGCCATTTCCTTCTCCAGGGGATCTTCCCAACCCAGGGATAGAACCCTCATCTCTTAAGTCTTGTGCATTGGCAGGGCGAGTTCTGTACCACTAGTGCCACCTGGGAAGCCCCAAAGCTATAAAGAACTGACTAATGCCCCCTAAGTGCCCCGTTCCTGCGTCCCCCATGCCTCCCCTCTGCAGGACTGCCTTCGTCTGCACATCCTCAGGTCGGGCTTCCCCCTCGAATCTCCCATCATTTCAGAGGCTAGCTCAGACGTTACCTGAGGTCGGCTGTATTGAAGTGACCCCACTTCTTCCCTTGGGTGTGTTTACCACCCAAGACTGAGGTCCCCAAGGGTAAGGACAGTATCCAACTCTATCCCCAGGGGCTTAGCACAATTAACATGGGGCTAGAACTTGGTAAATATTTGTTGAATGAACCAGGAAGTTTGGGGAAAACACTCCCCCCCACCCCGCCCAATCATCCACTCATTTAGGATACTGGTAAACGTTTTCCCATCATTTTTGCTTTGGGTGATGATGTATTCCTCCAAAAATTCTGATATAACAAAAAGAAGCAAATAAGGAATGGAAGTGATAACCAAAGAAGGCTGCCTGCATTGTACAGTTACCTGGGGTCTGATCTTCACTCCACCAGCTTTTATCCTTATTGATGACTTTTCTCTGTAAATCCAAGACACACAGAGGCTTATCGGGCAGCTGTGCCACATGCCCTGTCCTTAATTTCTCTTTGAGGTGAAGGTCCAACAAGGACTGTCTGCTAAGAGAGGTGACAGCTTGCTACATGATCTCTTGCTTGGCCTCCAGGTCTAAACTGCCTCTTTAAGAATATCAAGTCCACTGTGTTGGTGTCTTCACCAATGTCATAAAAAGAATAAAAAAAAAAAAATTCAGGCACCAAAGCTGAATAGCAATACATTCACCTTTTAAATGTTTTAAGTAGACCTTACATTTGTGATATTTCTCCATCCCGATGATGTTTCCTCCATCCAGATGATGCCTTCCTGTTGTTAGAATTTGGACTTCTATTTTTATTTCGAAAAATTGTTTTCAGCCACACTGCACAGGTACAGGAGGATCATAGTTCCCTGACCAGGAATGGAACCCATGCCTCCTGCGGTGGAAGCGCCAGGGAAGTCCCAGAATTTGGATCTTTAGAAAGGAGAGGAGCTGGTGGCACAGCCAAGCAAGGTCAGAATCGACAGATCCACCTAGAAGTTCTGCTGCCCCCAGCAGCTGGTGCTGAGAAATGACGCAGCTGAGACCTCAGCTCCCCGGGGAGCCCAGGCTGGTGCACACATTTTGGAAGCTTGAATGTTGACCACTCATTTCATGAGGCCAGCAGAGCAGCCCGAAGAGCTGGCTTTCTCCCTGATTTTGCACAACTAAGGGACTCTCCAGGGTTGGGGCTGGGGGAAAGCGGGGATAGATAGATAGGGGCGGGGAGCAGAAGAACGCAGAGCTGCTCTGACCCCTTGGCTACGAGGACTCTGGAGGGACAACAGGCACCAGCAACATTTCACACGCACCAGAGGGACTGTAATTGAAGCAATTTGTGAACCAAAGTGAAGGCTCCTCTAGGGAAGATAAAGGGTTAGGAGGCTGCTCAGTGGCTCTCTCTGGGAATCAGCTCCCAGGCGTCTTGAAAAGGCACATCACTGCTGTTCCCAAGCGGACGTATGGCTAGGCTGGGTGTTCGCGGAAATATACGGGGGAAGTCGGATCTAGAGAGAGGCAGAAGATGGTTTATTCAACGAGGTCTGATCGCCGGCCCCGGTGCGCCTTAACCTTGCTCAGTGCAGGCCTGATATGGTGCGTGGCGCCCCCTCGCGGCCAGAGGGAGCAACGATTTGTCATCCCTGCCTTGCCTGTCGGTGCTTTTTGGATTTTTTTTTGATAATTCTGTTCCCCTCCTCCCTCCTCCTTTTCTGTGCCCACTCTGGTCAACCCAAGTCCCCCACCTTTCTCCCTGGCCCTGGAGCAGGGATGAGCAAGAGCTTCACTATCTGAAGAAAAAGTAAAACCTATCTTTTGTTTACTTAGAGGGAGAGCCTGTACTAATGGGGTCAGACAGGCAAGGCATGAAGTGATAAAGAGGAAAAAGATGAAAAAAAGGGAAACAAACCCCAGGGGACCTAAACGGACCTGTGCTAACAGAAAATTAACATGGGAAATAATGTGTCACAATCGTAAGAACCCTCCAACTTATCACTTATCCTGTGTCTTTATACAGAATAAATCTGAAATTGCATTGAAAAAAAGATTTTACAAATGTAGGGCTGCTTGAAAATTTCTGAGTTTTAAATATAGGCTCTGACTGATTTTCATGCTGTGTGTCTGTTAGCTAACTTCTACCATTAAAAAAAAAAGTAATGTTCAAATATTTGGGTTTTCTGTTTTTTTTTAAGTTGCCTTGATTAAGTGTTGAAGACACATGTTCGCCTTGTAACAGCCCTTCTCAAAGGGTTCAGGAAACAAGACAACTGAGGGTTGCCAACCCCAGATCAGCGCAGTGCGTGTGTGAAGCAGATGGTGAAAATATAAAATACTATAAGTGCTAAAAGGGAACAGCATTTTTGCACCTCATCAGCCTCTAAACAAACATAAGGATACAGAACACAGTGTGTGTGTGTGTGTGTGTGTGTGTGTGTGTGTGTGTGTTTAATGGCGGTAGAATTTAATGTCTTTCTTTAAGTAATATTAACAAGCTGAGCTACAGAAGTAAATCGGTGCCAGGAATGAAGTAACGGTTTAGATAAAATGCTGCTGACTCTGGTCTTATTCATCCCAGGAACTCTGAAACCCTCCCCGGGTCTCCGCAGAGCCTTACTGACCACGAACAGAGGCCAGCTACGGGGAGGGTTCCTCTCCTTTAAAGCGAAACACATGACTCGCTAGCGCGGTGCCAAGTCCCCGGAGCGCAGGGAGGGCGGGCCAGCCCCCAGCCCCCAGGCCCGCCGGCCCGGATGGGTGGGTGGGTGGAGGGCTGGGTGGGTCCTCGTATAATTAGCCAGGGAAAGGCAGCCTTAGTCCGCTTCTGGCTGCAGCTCCGACGGCACCTCTGGTTTTCCCTGATCTTCCGAGGGTGGCCTGGCGCTCAGCTCTTTGCTGATCCCAGCGTAGGCTGCGGTGGGGGAGCCGCTGACAAGACCCCCTGCGGCTCCGGCAGGGGGAGGAGGTCGAGGCTCGCTGCTCTCTCCGCTCAAAGGTGCGCTGTGCGACGATGCTGGGCGTCCTCACGATCACAGGTAAGGAGGAGGCTGGGTCTGCCGTATATTCTGCCTCCGTGGCAGGTGGAGGACCCTGACCTTGGCCTGGGGTGGGGATGAAGGGTGGTGCTGGGCAACTGGCTCGACGCACCCTGATGGACCCCTACTTCTCTCGCTGTGCTGACTTTTGATCCGAAGAGCATTCTCTCTTTGGCTCAGCAGGGCCACGCAAACCCGTGCAGGAATCTTCCTGATGCCCAGGGGAGACCTGGAATGTTTTTGTGTGTGTGTGTGTGTGTGTAAGGGATTGCACCTCTCGCCTTGGTGGAGGGAAAGGACAGCCCCACCGGAACAGCAGATGCATGTTGGAATGGGGTGAATCTGAACATAGGTTGTGATAGCCTAACTGCCCGCTATAGTCATGAGAAAAAAGTAAATTCTTGTGGAGGAATTGCAGTATTTGGCATTTTGACCTGCTTATTAGAACTTTGAATGAAGGATCGTCTAGGGGACTACAGTTTAGCTCTGGTTTATGTGGTGGTTTCAATAAGGCCATAGTTACTATAAAATTAGTGACTAACGTAAGCTTGCTTTCTAGCAATCTGGCTGTGAATGTGAATGATAATACATCATAGCCATCTCTAGCAAATAAGTTACAGATATCAAACTTTTGGAATGTACTCAGGACTCCTCTAACTTGTCATTTGATCTTTTCATGCAGTTATACTGTAGCTTCAGTCCTTAGGAATTTGCTTGTTTGCTCCCCCTTTCTGCTTTCTCCCCTCATCAGAAATTAAACTCCATCTGCTAATTTAGGTTTATAAGATCAGCTCCTCTCTAAATATTTGAGATCATTGCTCTCCAAATAAATGTTTTCTTAAAAGCGCAGTGTAGTATTTCTAAGACTTAAATTTTCTCTCAATGCAATTGCCTCTGTAAAGCCTTCTCCTCCTCTGGAATTTGAAATGAATGTGAAAGTTTAGTGAAACAAAAAATACCTTTCACTTCCTATAGATTAGCTTGTTTACTTTGAGATTTCCTTAACATTCCTTCCCCAAGTTAACTCAGCTAGCCTTTAACTTGTGTGAAAATTTTCCTGATGCCTAAAAAAAACTTTTAAAAATTATTAGACTATACAACATTTGAAAAAAAATACAAAATTCATTTTTTTCCAGATCATTAAGTTTTCTGCGAATGAGATATAAAAATGCTCAACCCTGGGTCTGCTGCCTGGGAGTGTGGTTTGTGGGGTGTCACAGCCGGAAGTGGAGTTTCCATGATGATGACTTTTTCTGAGTGCTTTTTGTGTGTAGTAACATCTTTATCATATTCACTATTTGATGAGTTTATCACATGCTGAGTTTCTTATGGGGAAGAAATGTCCTTTTTAGCAAAAATTGAGTTCATCAACTTGATATGCTGGTGAAGTGAAAGTCACTCAGTCTTGTCCGACTCTTTGTGACCCATGGACTGTAGCCCACCAGGCTCCTCTGTCCATGGAATTCACCAGGCAAGAATACTGGAGTGGGTGTTGCTTGAGGGGGCTTTTAAAAATTGGTTCAGATAATCCTAATGGAATGCTCCTAATGGAATGCCAAATGTTGGAAGGACTGTCTAATTTTTAGAGCAACTTTAGGTAGCTGGGTTGATTGCTTCCTGAGTTTTACTTTTATTACAATGTTGATATGAAGGCTGTGACAAAATATGGTACTTTTTCCTGGTTAAAGTATGCAGAAAATCTTAAACTCCAAAGCTTTAATCAAAACAACCATTTTATAGTAGAAGTTAAAATTAAAAAGGAATTTTAGCTGTCTTCTTAAAAATAATTTTATTTATTTATTTTTGGCAGTGCTGGGTCTTCCTTGCTGTGATGGCTTGGATTTTCTCTGGTGTGGGCGAGTAGGGGCTACTCTCTGGTTGCGGTGTGCGGGCTTTTCAGTTTGGTAGCGTCTCTTTTTGTGCAGGTCCTGGGCTCTAGAGCACAGACTCAATAGTTGTGGCACACGGGCTTAGTTGCTCCTTGGCCTGTGGGATCTTCCCAGACCAGGGATGGAACCCATGTCTCCTGCATTGGCAGGCAGATTCTTTATCACCAAGCCACCAGGGAAGCCCTCTGTCTTTTTTTTCCCCGCCTCTGCAAGTTATTTTACCGAGGAAGATTTGCAATCAATATTCTTTAAATAGCTGGTCAGAATCCTGAAAAGCAATGTAGACTTTTAAAATTAGCATTCAGCATTGATTGACTAGCAAAAGGTTTCTTGTCACTTAGGCATTGCTCGTTTAAATAATGTAGGAGAAAGTTACTCTCGGCTTCTTTAGTGAGAAGGCCTTAACGTGAGAATATATTTCAGTTTCACAATTAATAGTAATTGGGCAGGATTGATGACATTTTTAATAGGAATTGGATAGGTTTGCTGACATTTTTGTTGAACTGCTTAGGAATGAGTTTTCATTTGGTAAAGGAGGGGAAAGCTGTCAGCTAATACTGACCAATATTGTCCCCTCCCCAGACCTTGTGCACATACCCTCCTGAAATGAATACAACAAACTCTGAAGCGGGGGTTGATTGATTATTCACATCACATGCTATTGCCTTTCCTGAAGTCCTTCCCTCACATTGTGTTCGCAGTGGCCTTGGTTTAAAAAAGTAGAAAATAGAGGCCTCCCTGGGGGTCAAGTGGTTAACACTCTGCTCCCAATGCAAGGGGCATGGGTTCGAGCCCTGGTCAGCGAACTAAGATCCCACTTGCCATGTGGCATGACCAAGAAAATGAAGTAATTAGCCTCCAATTAAAATAAATAAATTTATATTTTAAAAAATACTAGAAAATACATAATTGAACATGACGATGATGAAAGAGGTATCATCTTTCCACCCGTATATCAGTGATATGATAGCAAAAAAAAAGAGACTGTTTTGAATTAGGAAAATATCTTTGCTGTTTTCCCTAACTCACACACATTGTTGAGACTAAATGGAGACTACCATGAGGAATTAAGGCAACAGTATTCTTGATCTCTAAAGCAGAGTGGGAAGACTCCTCCAGTATCACGCCAGTTCTCAATTATTGTTAATGCATATCTTTATGCAAATCATTTTATAGGATTAAAAAAATACCCCTCCCGCCCACACGCACGGCTGCTTCTCTCTGCCAAGGGACTTGTGAGACATGAAATTAATTACCTCACAACTCTGGCTCAGTAACTGCCTTGTACCGAGTACCCACTCTGGTGGCTATTATCATTATTTCCCACAATAATCCTGCAAAAGGTGGTTACCTAATAATCCCCTTTTTATCATGGAAACTCATTTTCTCTTGGTATTCCCAGCTACTAAGAAGCACAGCTGTGGAGTCATTTATAAAGGACCTCTTCCTCTCATAAAGGATGATACTGGTTTTGTAGTGCGCACAATTTCACACACTGGCTCAGATGTAAAAGGGACCAGGGAATGTCAGTATCCAAGCCTGTATGCTCCTGTACTGGCCTTTCCTTCTCTGAGTTTTAAACCCAGTTACACATCTCCTGGAGGCTTTTGTGGTTGATGAGGATTAGAACGAGGGGAGTTGGTTCGGTGTATAAGATATAAGGGATGGATTTAGAATGTGGAGAATTCCTGGAGAAATTCCAGGACAATGCTGCAAATCGTGGGGGAAAGCTAACTAATTCCAGATGTCACAGCACGCAGTCCTGAAGTGCTCGGGGACTGCACAGAGCTGGTTATACTAAACCAAAAAAAATCAATGGTTATAACTGTATTCGAGATGCACTTTTCCCCTGTCAAACACAGTTAAGTTTGGACAAAAACGTTAACATTTTGTAATCTATAATATGACATATTTCTTAAAAGTTTTTTTTTCCTTTTAAACCTCTGAAGTAAAAGAAAATAAGTCATATTTTCATCACATAATCACTGAGTATTTGAAAGAGTAAGAAAAGAAAGTCGGTCCTGCAGATTTTGGACTCACAACTGGTTCTTGCATTTTCTGGAGATTGGGGTGGGAGGTGTCTGTGTGGGGATTAGGGCAGGGGACTATATCTTTAAACCTTTTGGGATCAGGGACTCTTTGAATCTTGGGAGGTGAGGGATTATATTTTTACAAGAAAAATGTATATTTGCTCATACTCATCATAGACCTCTTGTGAGTGATTTTATAAATTGGGATATTTATCAGCAGATAAACACAGTTTGGTAGAAGATGACACCAAAATAGGAAAAGCTTTGACAGTTCTCTGCCAAAGTTGAATTTCTATCCAGGAAATGCTTTCAAATTTGGGTTTCTTTTGATATTACTAAAGATACAACTGTTCATATATTTTCAAGTTTATTTCACTTCACTAATGTTCAGTTGCCTTTTCTTTTAAGCCTTGGTAGGGTTTATTAAACTGTTCAAACTATTAAGCAACTCAGATTATTATCGTCATAGATTTGAAGTATTGTCCTATAAAGTAGTAACTGAGGCTAGTTTATCCTTTTAAAAATTAAAATGCATCGGCAGAAGGATGTATTACCAGCTGTCACTTTTCTTCTCCATTTCACTTTCCACACTGTTTTCTTTAAGGAGATCTTAGAAAAACCTAGCAAGAAACAAAAAGCTTACTCAGAGTCTTTGTTTTTACAAGACAACTTTAGAAACTGTACTATCATTTCACCTGGGACCTCCCTTTATCCTTCCTGCATCTATAAAGCTATACATTCACCCTAAGGAAGCTTCTTCTAGGTCATATGCAGAGGTGTCTCAGACAGTAAAGAATCTGCCTGCAATGCAGAATACCCAGGTTCAATCCCTGGGTTGGGAAGATCCCCAGGAGGAGGAAGTGGCAACTCACTCGAGTATTCTTGCCTGGAGAATCCCATGGACAGAGGAGCCTAGTGAGCTACAGTCATGGGGTCACAAAGAGTCAGACATGATTGAGTGACTAACACTTTCAAGTGAGTTAAAGCACTTTCTACATCATTTTTTAAATCATCTTTTTCTTTTCCAAGTAATGTTTCCAGCATATTGACACTGTCTCACGAAGACATATGACTAGAATCTTCTCCCAGGAAAGAAGAACAGAAATATTTTATTTTTATGCTAATGTTTACTTAAGCAATACTTGTATGATGTTGCATCCCCAAGTGGCTTTAGAGGAAAAACATGTTGACACACACCGTATACCTGGTAAGGCTGTGTTTAGCGTGCTGCTGATCAGTGTGTAGACTGTTGCAAGGACTGCAGTCTTTCCTCACCCTTTGAAGTGACTGGGGTGGGACCATTGATGAGCAGGACTGCATGAAGATGAAAGTATCTCCCAATCCTGTCTCCCAGAGCCCTTCCCCATTGATACTGGGACCAACTCCTTTCCCCAACCTTTTGACCATCTTTGATGCCCAGTGAGAATGTGGAGTTTCTAGGTGAACTGTAGCATCACCGAATATGTGAGCATCTTGTTTGGGCTTTATGGACATTCGAGAGACTTTCAGTATTAATAGCAGCATTCTGCAAAATGGCTGGATAATTTAGCATTCTGCAGGAGGGACAGTTATGCATTGTATCAGAAAGGCTCAACCTAAAACCAGGTATCCTGTGGAAGGACTTTTTGGGTGCCAAGAAAGTACATTTCCAAATCAATGGTGCTTAGATAATCAAGCTTTTTTGATTTTCCTCTTCCTATCCCATTGGACAAATCTAAAGGCAGAACGTAATTCCATAGGGAGCTGATGTCAAATTAGAGCAGGGGAGGACTTCCCTGGTGACCTAGGGGTTAAGGATCTGCCTGCCAATGCAGGGGAAATGCTTTGATCCCTGATCCAGAAAATGCTTCGATCCCTGATTCAGAAAGATCCCATGTGCTGTGGCGCAGCTAAGCCCCAGTGCCACAACTACTGAAGCCCAAGCACCTAGAGCTGGGGCTCTGCAACCAGAGAAAGCCAGTGCCCAGTAAGGAAGACCCAGTGCAACCAAAAAATAAATTCGAGAAAATTAGAGCAGAGATTTTGAAGTCATTTAACAAGTGAATATATTAATGGGGGAAAAAAGGAATTGTGTTAATGAAATGCTCGTTAGTGTGGTCATGAGTAGATTCTGCCATGCTCTGTCCAAATAGGCAGACACTGGGTCTTTGCTGGAAGCTGCCCTGCCCCCATCACAATCTGCCTCCTGTCACTCAGCAGCTTCCCTGACTCCCAAGAGCAAACCTGCTGGCTTGGTCCCTTCTCTATGCTAACCCATATTTTTGGGCGATTCTTTTATGTGTGTAACAGCCACCTGGTTTGCTGACCAAGTAAGATCTTTGAACTTGCTCAGAACCTGCATGCAGACTAGAAGTGTTTCTCATAGAAACACCTTAGAGGAGCTTTCTGCTAACCACGGACTGGAAGGTGGGTGTGACGTTTGGCAGTCTCCCAACCTCCACCTTTAGCCCAAACCTGGGAAATGTGAGGTGCTGCTGCTGGATACTGTATAGACTTGGGGGCTGGGAAAGCAGGGACGGTGAGGAAGGGAGGTCCACACAAAAAGAAAGGCTTGGTCACCTATGATCCTTCACTTGGTCCAAAATGAGGTAGAAAGATCTAAATCTTTTCATGGTGCAAATAAAAACAACAAGTAGAGAGCTAACTCCAGAGAAGGCAATGGCACCCCACTCCAGTACTCTTGCCTGGAAAATCCTATGGACGGAGGAGCCTGGTTGGCTGCAGTCCATGGGTTCGCTAAGAGTCAGACACAACTGAGCGACTTCACTTTCACTTTTGACTTTCATTCATTTTAGAAGGAATGGCAACCCACTCCAGTGTTCTTGCCTGGAGAATCCCAGGGACGGGAGATCCTGGTGGGCTGCCATCTATGGGGTCGCAGAGTCAGAAATGACTGAAGCGACGCAGCAGCAGCAGCAGCAGCAGCAGCAGAGAGCTAATTCAGAATGCACTTTTCCCCCCTTGAAGTCCTTGTGTCGGGAGTCAAAGAGATAAAAACAGGTGCGATGTGGCATTCGACTTTGCGGAACTTTAAAGAGCAGCTGAACTTGATGTATTGATGGTTTCCATAGCATCTCGTGGTCCTGAAGGTCTAGGAGTGTCTCAAGGCTACTGGTTCTGGAGAGCTGAAGGCTGCTCATGACTGCCCTCTTCTGTTCAAAAGCTCCTTCCTTGGTTTGGACAATGACTTCATACACATGAGTGCAATAAGGAAAAATGGAACCAACAGAAATTGTCTAAAAACAAGGAGACCAAAAAAAAAATTAAAAAAAAATAAAAACAAGGAGACGCAAAAATGCAACCATTTGAAGACTATTAAATAATTTATCCAGAAGAAAATACAGATATTAATAGCAGTTATCACTGGACATTCCCTCATGGCTCAGATAATGAGCCACCATCCCCTGGTGGTAAAGAGTCTGCCTGCAATGTGGGAGACCCGGGTTCGATCCCTGGTCAGGAAGATCCCCTGGAGAAGGGAATGGCAACCCACTCCAGTATTCTCACCTAGAGAATTCCATGGACTCGGGAGCCTGGTGGGCTTCAGTCTGTGGGGTTGCGAAGAGTCAGACATGACTGAGCGACTAATACTTTCAACAGTTACTGCTGGACATTGTCTTATGGATGTTACTCCCAATTTTCTGTATTTTAAAATCTTCAGCAAATTATATAGATGACTGTTGGAACTGATAAAAAGTAATTAAAACTTCTGAGGAAAACCATAAAGAAAAAAAAAGCCATTCTAATGGCTTTTGTTTTATTTTTATGTGTTACCCTCCTAACTAGCCTTTTCAGGGAGTCGTCCAGGGCACCCATGTTATAGGTGAGGACGCTGAGGACAAAAACTTCAAGAATTGTGCCCAAGGACCCAGTGCTAGTAAATGGTGCAGCTCAAATGGAACCACCAGTCTGTCTCCAGAACTTCTGGTCTTTGATCCCCTTCCTTTCTACCTGAATTCGCTTCTTTGAGAGGTGGGAGAAGAATTTGGTGGTTACCTAATCATTGATAAAAATTTTGTCTTGTGAGGCAAGGAGCCAGGAGTGTGAACCATTACCCTCTCCGTTTTTGTTGTTTTATTTTTATTAGTCATCTGCACTTGTTTATTCTTCTGAGTGTTTAAAACAACTTAGAGAAAGAAACAAAATTAAAAATAGTTCAGGGCACATTATATACCTTTTACCTAAATTCACTTCTTAACATTTTGTCTCATTTGCTTCATTATTTACTCTTTTCATCTAGTTGGAAAACAAAATAAAGAAAAAATTGCATACAGTGGCTTCCCTGGCTCAGCGGTAAAGAATCCACCTGCCAACACACGAAACACGAGTTCGATCCCTGATCCGGGAGGATCTCACATGCCTTGGAGCAACTCAGGCTGCAAGCCATAACTATTGAGCCTGTGCTCTTGAGCCTGGGAGCCACAACTCTGAAGTTTGCATGCCCTAGAGGCTGTGCTTCGCGACAAGAGACGCCACCACAGAGAAAAGCCTTCACAGCAACTAGAGAGAGGTTTTCGCAGCAATGAAGACCCAGCAAACCAAAAAGAAACAAGCAGCATACAAGGACTTCCCTGGTATTCTAGTGGTTAAGACCCCGAGCTCCCAACGCAGGTGGCCCGGGTTTGATCCCTAGTCAGGGAACTAGATCCCACATGCCACAGCTAAGGATCCCACATGGTTCAACTAAGACCCAGAGCAGCCAGGTAAATAGTTTTTTTTAAAGCAGCATCCAGGTTCCTGTTAAGTATGAGATGTGAAGCTTTCTGAACCATTTGAGAGTAAGTTACACACATCATGGTTCTTCACTCCTAAATGCTTCAGTGCGTATTTCCTAAGAATAGAGATATTTCCTGTAGTAACCATAATACCATTATTAATGTTAGATATTTGCATTGTCACAAGACTTATATAGTCTGCCATTTTTTTCCAATCTTGTCAGTTATTTAATAATGTCCCCTTTAGCGTTACAAGATCCAGCCTCAGGTGTGATGTCCTCATCTCTTTGGCCTCTTTTAATCTGGAACATTTGTGTAGCCTTTGTCTTTTAGATATTGACATGTTCAAAGCATGTAGTCCTCTTCCCGCTTCTAACACCCTCCTTTTGGGTGTGTTTTCTGTTAATTGAATTTAGGTTGTGCATCCTTTGCCACACGTGACATTGTGTCTTCCTGAGGGTATTATAGACAGTGTCCATCTGTCCCTCATAGGTTGATGTTAAGTTGTCCGATTTCTCCATCCTTTCAACTATTACGCATGTAAATATCCTGCCTAACTCTCCCCACTGCCCCTCCTCCATTTAGCTCCCACTGGTTCTTCCTTTATCCAGTCTTTACCTTAACAAAGTGACGAAATGATGGTCAGGCGATCTTTAATTTTTTTTTATCATTGAAATAGAGTTGATGTACAAGATGACATAAGTTACAGGTGTGCTCAGGTGATCTTCTGAACCATTATCTGGGTCAGAAGAGTCAGTAGGATATATGTGTTCTTTCTTTTTTTAAACTATGACTGTAACCATGAAAAAAACTGCTTATTATTCTGAAATAGAATTTGAACTGCTGTCCACATCAGACATACAGCAGTAGTTTCTTTAGATGTTCATTTCAGTTCAGTTCAGTCGCTCAGTCATGTCCAATTCTTTGCGACCCCATGAATTGTAGCACGCCAGGCCTCCCTGTTCATCACCAACTCCCGGAGTTCACCCAAACTCATGTCCACGAGTCAGTGATGCCGTCCAGCCATCTCATCCTATCGTCCCCTTCTCCTCCTGCCCCCAATCCCTCCCAGCATCAGAGTCTTTTCCAATGAGTTAACTCTTCGCATGAGGTGGCCAAAATATTGGAGTTTCAGCTGCAGCATCAGTCCTTCCAAGGAACACCCAGGACTGATCTCCTTGCAGTCCAAGGGACTCTTAACAGTCTTCTCCAACACCACAGTTCAAAAGCATCAATTCTTCGGCGCTCAGCTTTCTTCACAGTCCAACTCTCCCTTCCATACATGACCACTGGAAAAACCATAGCCTTGACTAGACGGACCTTTGTTGGCATGTCTAAATACTTTTTCTTATCATAAGTGGCATCTATAAATTATAACACTTATAATTAATGACATATGGAGAATAAGAATTTTAATGCTTTGAAAGTTCACGGGGTTTACTTTTCTTTTAGAAAGACTAAATAAATAAGTAAATAAATAAATAACAAACTCTGGGGACTTCCCTAGTGGTCCAGTGGCTAAGACTCCATGTTCCTGATGCAGGGGACCCAGGTTTAATCCTTGGTCAGGGAACTTGATCCCACATGCTGAAACTGAGTTTTCAGGCCAAAACTAAAAAGAAAAAAAAATATTAAAGACAAACTTTGTTTATTTTTTTGTAAAAAATAATAAATAAATAATATTTTATATTATTGTTGTAATATATACAATATATATATTTACAATAATATTGTAAAAAATAATAATAATTTCTTAGAGCAGTCTTAGGTTTGCAGCAGTGGTGAGTGGAAAATACAGAGGGTATCTGTGCATTCCTTATCCCCCACCCAAGCATAGTCCCTCCCGTTATCAACACCCTTCACAAGAGTGGGGCATTTGTTACCGTCCTCGGCCTGCTTGGCATCGTCATGACCCAGAGTCCTTCGTTTACATTAGAGTTCTCTCTTGGTGTGTACATTCTGTGGGTTTGAACAAATACACGATGAAGTGCATCTACCGTTGGGGTATCATGCAGAATAGTTTCACTGTCCTAAAAGAGTCCTCTGTCCTCTGCCTGTTCATCCCACCCTCCTCCCCACCTCTGGCAGCACTGATCTTTTTATTGTCTCCACAAATTGGCCTTTCCCAGAATGTCATGCAGTTAGAATTGTACAGTGTGTAGCCTTTTCAGATTGGCCTCTTTCACTTAGTCATATGGTTCCTCCATGTCTTCATTTGCTAGCTCATCGTTAGTGCTGAATAATATTTCATTGCCTGGATATACTAGCTTATTTGTCCATTTACTCAATGAAGAACATCTTATCTTGGTTGCTTCCAGGTTTTTGCAGTTAGGAATAAAGCTGCTAGAAATGCCCACCGGCAGGTTCTTGTATGAACGTGGTTACAACTCATACCAAATGTGGGTATGAGTAAATACCAAGGATATTTGGGTAAAAACCAAGAAGCAGGATTGCTAGATCAAATGGTAAGGGCATGTTTAATTTTGCAAGACACTGCCCCGCTGTCTTCCAAAGTGGCTGTACCATTTTGCATTTTCCACAACCATTTTTGAAGTCAGTTTATTTCCCTGTAAACCAGTTGGTCTTTTCCATGGAGTTGGCTCTTCATATCAGGTGGCCAAAGCATGGGAAAGATTGAGGGCAGGAGGAAAAGGGGGCAGCAGAGGATGAGATGGTTAGATGGCATCACCAACTCAATGGACATGAATTTGAGCAACCTCCGGGAGATAGTGAAGGACAAGGAAGCCTGGCATGCTGCAGTCCTAGTCACCAAATTGGACACAATTTAGCCACTGAACAAACAAAACCAGTTGGAGGGACCAGGTGACTTCTCCCTTTCAGCTCTAAGGCTTTATGATTGGAAGTGATAGCTTGATAATGGGGACCTGCGCAAGGTCCTCACTTTTGATTTTAATACTACCACCAAAGCAGAGACATTGCTTTGCCAACAAAGGCCCGTCTTGTCAAGGCTATGGTTTTTCCAGTAGTCATGTATGGATATGAGAGCTGGACTATAAAGAAAGCTGAGTGCAGAAGAATTGATGCTTTGAACTGTGGTGTTGGAGAAGATTCTTGAGAGTCCCTTGGACTGCAAGAAGATCCAACCAGTCCACCCTAAAGGAGATCAGTCCTGAGTGTTCATTGGAAGGACTGATGCTGCAGCTGAAAAACTCCAATCCTTTGGCCACCTGATGCGAAGAGCTGACTCATTTAAAAGACCCTGATGCTGGGAAAGATTGAGGGCAGGAAGAGAAGGGGACGACAGAAGATGAGATGGTTAGATGGCAGCACCAACTCGATGGACATGAGTTTGGGTAAACTCCGGGAGTTGGTGATGGACAGGGAGACCTAGCGTGCTGTGGTCCGTGGGGTCGCGAAGAGTCGGACACGACTGAGCGACTGAACTGAACCACCAAACCAACCCATGCAGGGATCCCTGCCACGCCCCGGGTCTCTGTTAGGCAGTGTGGGTTTTGTATCAACTACTGGAAGACATGTAGTATGGATAAGAGAGAGGGGTGGTTCGGGAATGCAGCGACAGTGAGGTTTGGGCGCCTCTGGCTGGGGAGATCTGGCGGGTTTTTAGTGTATGTGCTGGAGTTTGTTTTGAGTGTGCTTGAATTGGAGGAGGGACCCCCGGTGTGGGTGATGGGGGGGGGGGGGTGGTGTGTGGCCCCTCGCAGGCTGGCGAGGAGGCTGCGCCCTCTGTGACGCGCGAGGCGGCCCCCAGGGGGCGCCCTCGTCAGCAGCGCGGCTCGGAGTCGGCAGCCAGTCTCCATCCAGCGATGGGGCAGCCGGGGGCAGACGGCTGGGCCTCCAGGGCCTCTGTCGGCCTGCCCCTGCCGGTCAGTGGCGCGCGCCATGCCCTGGTGGAGCAGCCTCTGCTGTGAGTAGCGCGCGCCCCGCGCCCCCAGTGGCGGTTCGCCCTGCGTCCAGAGGGCAGGATCGCGTGGAGCGCCCCGTAACGGGGCGGTTAGAGCGGTGTGTGGGTTTCCATCCTTCCTCTTTGCTCTGATCAAACCGCTGACCCGGGAGCGCGCGTTGGTGGTGGTGAAAGGGGTGGTGTTAGGAAGGGACAGCCCAGGATGCCTGCATGCCCAGGGCTACAGAACCATCTTCTGGGCTCCACTGGGTTTGCCAAGGCCCCCGAGGGGCAGGGCTTCCCCTGGGGCCTGTGGAACAGGCGCCCAAACCCTCCGCTCCCACAGCGAGCATCTAAATTGGAGAATGAAAAACAACCGCAGCGTGAGGGAGGCCCCAGGCTGCAGGTTGCTTCTTGCCAGAAAGGGGCACCTCCAGGAAGACAAGGACATAGAAGAAATGGTGGTCAAGGTTGGGGTAAAGATTGTGTGGCGTGGGGTCCCCTGGGAAGGTCTTTGTCTGGGAGGTGGTTGGGAGGCGAGGTAGAAAACAATACAGGCCCCCCCCCCCCCCACAAGTTGCCCCTACTGGAGAGCCCAGAGGCAAGCTGAGCGAACCTGGGGGTGCTGAACAGGATGGAAGGGGCCTTGCCACTTGGGCTGCTGCACGTGGCGTGATGGCCAAGAAATACCAAAGGAGCTTGTGAAAATGGATCTAGGCCTCACTTCCAGTTGAGTGGGCAGCCACGTGGTCACACGTGGTATGTGTCTGGTTCCAGACCTCTGAATTGCAAGCCTGAGATCAAAGTTGGCTTATTTTTCACTGGAATATAGTTGATTTACAATGTTGTGTTGGTTTCAGGTGTACAGCAAAGCAAGTCAGTTACACATACATGTATCCAATAAAATTTTTTTTAAGTTGGCTTATGTGTTAGAACATAATTGAAGCCTTGGCTGGCAGGCTAGGTAGTTTAGATTATCCTATAGGTCCTGGAATCCTTAGGGAATTTTGAAACCTTACCTTCCTGATGTGATCACAGGGGTCGGGGGTAAGTGGAATGGGGCCTCTCTGTAAGGACTGTACAGGTCCAGCTGGAGTGGAAGGCAAGTGGAGTTGGGTTTGTCCAGCCTTGTGCAGAAAGCAGAGAGGTACCATCTGGGTCCGCACGGGCCCTTCCCAATCTGGAAGATTGTTCTAACAGTAGTAGTTCCTAGAATCAGTTAGGTCAAAAGAGACTGCAGACCAGTTAGGATTTTAAAAAATTTCCTGTGATCCTAAATACTCTTCTTTTTTACTGGGTCCAGCCATATATCACTCTAACAAGAACATGTGAACATTTCTAGGCTATAACAGAACCTTCAATAGCGATTTTGTTCTGCCAGTTGGCTGCTGTTCTTCTTTGCCTCCCAAGTTTTAACTGTAAACATTCCAGTCATCCCAGAGTTTTATAAGAAGTGTTTTGGATTGAAATGCAGATTAGAAGCATGGAGTGGGGAAGTAGAAATGATGTGTATAACACCTGCTGTCTCCCACTTTGTTAGCAGAGGTCTCTGCATTTTTTAATGGTTTCTGGAGAGGTTAGTTAATAAGTATTTTTACCTCACACTTGCTGGCAGGAAAGTTATATGTGTATGTGTTGCTAGTAAAATTATAGTAGAATAGAGTTTATTATTGGGGTTTGACTTTTTCCTCCAGTATATTTCCAGTGATACCATCCACCTTTAAAAAAAAAGAAGGTCACATCTCTTGTGTTGCATTCAAAGCATTTGCAGAAAGTTCTCTTGTGAGTATGCTTTTATAATTGGGAAAAATTGTATAGTAGTTTATGGAAATCCACTTCAACAATTTTTAGACTTTAAGAGCTGATTTATAATAGGAACAGATGAAAACTTAGAGCATTTTCTTATTTCATAAAATTATGCATACTTTTTAAAAAATAATGGGGAGAGAGTGTTCCTAGAAGATTCTGACTTAAAAGAGTGTCAGGGTTGGGTATGTTGGACAGTCTATCACATATGTCTGGATTTTTCTCTCTCTTGGGATATTTGCCTCAATATTTAATGTGGGCTGTAATTTTTCCTTTATTGTTTATAAAATCTAAAGTTGGTCACCAATGTGTATTTTTAAGTGATTTTTTTTATCACCAAGGGAGCTTTTCCCCCAAATTTATTTATGAAAAAATTTTAAGGTATTATAATTAACATTTACCATCTTGCCTAATCATACCTCCATCCCTCCATCCATTCATGAATCCATCCTTTTTTAAAATTATTTATTTATTTATTGGGTCTTCTTTGATGCTTAAGCTTTTCTCGAGTTGCAGCAAGTGGGGGCTATTCTATAGTGCATGGGCTTCTCATTGTGGTGGCTTCTTTTGTTATGGAGCACGGGCTCCAGGGCGCACAGGCTTCAGTAGTTGAGGTTCCAGGGCTCCACAGTTGCAGTTCCCAGGCTCTAGAGCACAGACTCAGTAGTTGAGGCACTTGGGCTTGATTGCTCCATGGCCTGTGGGCTGTTCCTGAACCAGGGATCAAACCTGTGTCTCCTGCACTGGCAGGCAGATTCTTTACCCCTGAGCCCCAGGGAAACCCGCATCTTACTTCTTTCTTATGTGTTTTAAAGTAAGTTGCAGGTATCAGTATGCTTTACTCCTGAACACTTCAAGTATGCATGTCATTAACTAGAGTTTAGGATTTGTTTGTTAAAGTGATTCTTTTTCTTAAGAAAAAGAAAAGGAAAAACTACCCTTTAAGAAGAGCACTTGAAATTAATCAAACTCATTTGTCTTCCTAAAATGTCTATCTAAAATGTTCGGTTTGGGGAGTTCCCTGGTAGCCTAGAGGTTGGGATTCAGGCTTTCCTTGCCTTGGCCTAGGTTCAGTACCTGGTCGGGGAACTGAGATCCTGCCTGCGTGGTGCAGCGCCACCCCCCAAAAAATTTTTTAATAGTTAAGATGTTCATTTTGGTTTTATTTTTGTTTTTCTAATGCTGCTTTAGATTCTGACTGATATCAATGAGAAAAAAGTGCCTGATTCTCAAAACTCTTACAGAGACAACCGAGGCACTGTCACAAGGCCCCACCCACCCCTATGGCGAGTGGTTACGGCTAGAGCACCTCCTTGATATCTCTCCTTCCTCTAGGCAGAAGCAGCAGCCCAGATGATCAGGGCTGCGATCATTATCTGGGACTATCCAAAAAACCTGGTCATGTTAGAAAAGAAAAAGCAAGGGGAAAAGAACCTGTGGGTAAGGTGTGTGCGGGCGTGTGTGCTTAGTCACAAAGTTGTGTCCTCGTACTCTTTGCAACCCCATGGACTGTAGCCCACCAGGCTCCTCTCTCCATGGAATTTTCCAGGCAAGAATACTGGAATGGGTTGCCACTTCCTTCTCCAGGGGATCTTCCCAACCCAGGGATCGAACCCAGGTCTCCCGCACTGCAGGCAAATCCTTAACCAGCTGAGTTACCCGGGAAGCCCCTAGGGTATAGCACATATGGCACAGTATAAAGCATGTTCAAAAAGGACTCTGGTCTTTACTTGGGTGGTTCTTAGGACAGTTTTTCACGGAACTTTCTAGGCTTCACTTTCAAAATCAAACCCAATAAATACTCCAATGGAAATTTGTAGACATAGGTTAGTAATATTTCACATAAAGAATAAAATTATTTTCATGGAAAAATAAGATGATGTAAATTGGATGATGGATTTGGAGATGCAAATTGTTTCTGTATTTCCAAAGAATTTCTGTATTTCAAATACTTATTGCTATGTTCCAAGCACTGCTATCTAAACTGGTAAATTGTTACAACATTATTGGGACCTTTTTGTGTGTCAATTTTAATTGACGTTTTTATTTATTACAGAAAGGAATCAGTTCAGTTCAGTTGCTCAGCTGTGTCTGACTCTTTGCGACCCCATGGACCGAAGCACGCCAGGCTTCCGTGTCCTTCACCATCTCCCAGAGCATGCTCAAACTCATGTCCATTGAGTCAGTGATACCATCCAGCCATCTCATCCTCTGTCTTCCCCTTCTCTTCCTGCCTTCAATCTTTCCCAGCATCAGGGTCTTTTCCAACGAGTCAGTTCTTCACAGCAGGTGGCCAAAGTATTGGCGCTTCAGCTTCAGCATGAGTCCTTCCAATAAATATTCAGGATGGATTTCCTTTAGGATGGACTGGTTAGATCTCCTTGCAGTCCAAGGGACTGTCAAGAGTCTTCTCCAACACCACAGTTAAAAGCATCAATTCTTCAGCACTCATTTTTCTTTATAGTCCAACTCTCACATCCATATGTGACTACTGGAAAAACCATAGCTTTGGCTAGATGGACCTTTGTTGGCAACGTAATGTCTTTGCTTTTTAATAAGCTGTCTAGGTTGGTCATAGCTTTTCTTCCAAGGAGCAAGCATCTTTTAATTTCATGGCTGCAGTCACCATCTGCAGTGATTTTGGAGCCCCCCCCCCAAATAAAGTAATACTAACTAGAAAAGCAAACAACAGCAATACTAAGTAGAAAATTTTAAAAATTTGGACAAGTAAAACTAAAGTATATTATATGCTCATCCTCCAGAAGTCATATATGAACGGTGTGTGTGTGTGAGAGAGAGACAGAGTTTTTAAACCAAAGTGAGGTCATAGTATATAGACTGTTTGGTAGCCTGTTTTCTTTTTCAGTCAGAATTTCTACCCTTTCATTTCAGTTCATTTCGGTAAAAATGTGTCGCCTCTAATCTCAAATCATTCTCCCAGGAAGATCCAGAAGTGTCACTGAGCTGACTTGCTCTAACAAATATCCGACTGAGCTCCACGCCTGGCATCTCTGGTTGTTAGGTTTCTTAATTTTTTAGATTTAGCACATCCCACCCTTTATTAAATTGCATTGACTAGCTTCTTTAACCCCCAACAAGTTTTAGAATATAAACCTACAGAAAAAATAGAATAAGCACCCCTATACACGTGACCAAAGTCACCATTCACTGATTTTTATCTCATGCTCTTTCTTCCTCTCTCTCCTCTTCTCCCTACCCCATTCTCTCTCCTTAGTCTATTTGAAAGTTATTTGTAGACATCCATTTGTATTTATGTTTGATTTTTGTCTTTTGTGACATTGATACTTCAGTCCAGGCTAGTTATTTTATAGAATGTTCTTCATTGTGGGCTGTTGTCTGACTATTTTCACATGATTTTGTTCTGTTAAACATTTTTGTCAGGAGTACTATGTAGGTGACTTACTGGCCTTCTCAGTGCCTCATATCAGGAAGCATGACAACAGTTTTATCCTGTTATTGGGGATGTTAATTCTGATGGCTTGGTTATGGCAGTGCCTGGAAGATTTCTCCATTGTAAAGAGGGTTGTTCCTTTTGAAATGAAGTCACCTGTGTGTTGATACTCTAAAACTGTAGGTGTGCTGACAACGTTTCACCCAAAAGTTTTCGAATCTTTCGATCCTTGACTGAATGAGTTATTAGAAAAGGGTTAGTAAATGTGATTTTTTTCCCTAAGTCTGTTGACAAACAGCCAACTGGGCATTCTCAAATAAGGCAACCGCTTAAGCTATAGCCAATCAAATAGTTTCCTTGCTTTGGTTTCAAACTTCATCTGTAAAAATGTTCCCCCTATTGTCTTTTTTAAAAACATTTTTTAGTTATTTATTTGGTGTGCCTGATCTTAGTTGCAGCATGCAAGGTCTTCTTTGGGTCATGTACCATCTTTTGTTGCAGCTCAGGACCCTCAGTGATGCTGTGGCCTCTTACCCATAACTAACTTTTTTTTTTTTTTTGCTAGTTGAATTTGTTAACTTTCCCTCTAAAAGGAACAGAAAGAGCAGAGTAGTACCTTTGAACCCGAATTTTAAAAGATCATTTGAAAGCTGCCTAATCTGTTGAAATTTACAGATGCTGGTAAGACCCTTGCCTGATCTTGATCTTGGAATTGCTGGACTGTTAAAGTATTCACTGGTCATGGTTTTTAAATATTTAATATTTTGAATTATAATCATGTCTATCTTTTTCTTCCCCACCACCCCCTCTTTCTGTTAATAGTTGGACAAAGAGAATCTGAAGATGTGAGTGAAAGGGACTCAGACAAAGAGATGGCTGCTAACTCAGCGGTGGTTCAGGACATCACGAAGGAGGGAAAGGAGGAAATGCCTGAGATGATGGAACCCATCCCTGCCTCGGAAAGCAGCGTGGATGAGCTGATGCAACCCTCTGAGCCCCAGGCTAATGACGTGGGATTTAAGAAGGTGTTCAAGTTTGTCGGCTTCAAATTCACCGTGAAAAAGGATAAGACCGAGAAGTCTGACAGCGTGCAGCTCCTCACCGTCAAGAAGGATGAAAGTGAAGGGGCAGGCGAGTCCGACGGGGCTGGTGACCACCCGGAGCCCAGCCGGGAGCCGGGGGATGCGACACCTAAAGATGGTGAACTGAAGCAGTCCACCGAGAAACCCGAAGAGGCACCCCGACGTGAGCAGAGCTGCACAGAAATCTCCCTTCAGACCGAGTCTGGTCAAGCAGCTGAGGAAGGCAAAGATGAAGGAGAAGAGAAACAAGAGAAAGAACCCGCCAGACCTGCAGACTCCCCGACTAGTCCCGTGGCCAGCGAAACCGCCTCGCCCTTCAGAAAATTCTTCACTCAAGGCTGGGCCGGCTGGCGCAAAAAGACCAGCTTCAGGAAGCCCCGGGAGGAGGAGCTGGAGGCTTCCGAGAAGAAAAAGGAACAGGAGCCAGAAAAAGCCGAAGAAAATGAGAAGATGGAAGAGCCCTGCGAGCAGCCACCTGCCCAGGAGGCTCCCAAGAGCACCCAGGATGCCAGGCTGTCGGCCGAGTATGAAAAAGTGGAGCTGCCCCCTGAAGACCAAGTGCAGGCACCTCCTGAAGAGAAACCAGCCCCATTAGCAACTGAAGTGTTTGATGAAAAAGTCGAGATTGTCGCCGAAGTCCACGTTAGCACTGTAGAGAAGGACCAGGAAGAGCCGAAAACCGAAGCAGAAGAAACAGTGGAGCTCTCGCCGCCCGAAAAGTCAACCGAGACGAGCGCCGACCTTCCGGAAGCCGAGTCGGCCGAGATGCTGAAGACCGAGGAAGATGCGGGCGCCCTGAGCGGGGACCACTCCCAGGCAACCGAGCTCAGCGGGGAGGCAAAATCTCCGTCCACGCCCCCCGAGGGCACCGTGAGGGAGGCCGAAATGCTGTCCTCGCAGGAGAGAATTAAGGTGCAGGGAAGCCCTTTGAAGAAACTGTTCACGAGCACCGGCTTGAAAAAGCTCTCTGGAAAGAAACAGAAAGGGAAACGAGGTGGCGACGAGGAGTCCGGGGAGCAGCCCCCAGCCTCCGTGGATTCTCCCGACAGTCCAGACGAACCGAAGGGCGGCGAGAGCTCAGCCTCGTCTCCAGAAGAGCCTGAGGAGATCACCTGTCTGGAGAAAGAGGTGGCCGAGGCCCCGGGCCAGGAGGGGGAGGTGGAAGAAGGGACCACTTCCGACGGGGAGAAGAAGAGGGAAGGTGGTGTCACCCCCTGGGCGTCTTTCAAAAAGATGGTGACGCCCAAGAAACGCGTGCGAAGGCTCTCTGAAAGCGATAAGGAGGACGAGGCAGACAAAGTCAAAAGCGCCACCCTGTCCTCCACGGAGAGCGCGGCCTCTGAAGTGCAGGAAGAGGCCAAAGGGAACGGAGAGGAGCCTAAGCCCGAGGAGCCCAAACGCAAGGTCGACACCTCCGTTTCCTGGGAAGCCCTGATTTGCGTGGGGTCATCCAAGAAGAGAGCCAGAAAAGCATCCTCCTCCGATGATGAAGCAGGGCCGAAACCTCTCGGAGGGGACAGCCAGAGAGCAGAGGAAGCTGGGAAGGACAAGGAGCCGGGCCCGGAGGCGGCCGCTGCCGGTTCCCAGGACCACGAGCAACCGCCGGGAAGCTCCTCACCCGAGCCGGCCGGCAGCCCGTCCGAAGGGGAGGGCGTCTCCACCTGGGAGACCTTTAAAAGACTGGTCACCTCGAGAAAAAAATCGAAGTCAAAACTGGAAGAGAGAAGTGAAGACTCTGTAGCTGGGTCTGGCGCAGAACATGCAGCCTCAGAGGCTGAGCCTGGGAAAGAAGAGTCCTGGGTTTCCATCCGGAAGTTTATTCCCGGGCGAAGGAAGAAAAGGCCAGATGGGAAGCAGGAGCCAGCCGCTGTCGAAGAGGCGGGGCCAGCGGAGGCCAACGAGGACGATGCGGACATCCCAGCCGTGGTCCCTCTGTCTGAATACGACGCGGTGGAAAGAGAGAAAACCGAAGCCCAGCAAGCCCCCAAGAGCCAGGAGGGGCCCGAGCAGAAGCAGGTGGATGTCGACGTGTCAGAGGAGCTCAGTAAGAGCCTGGTTCACACCGTGTCGGTGGCTGTCGTGGACGGGACAAGGGCCATTACCAACATCGAAGAAAGGGCACCCTCCTGGATCTCAGCTTCGGTGACAGAACCACTGGAACAAGCCGAAGGCGAAGCCACACCACCGAGCGAGGAGGTGCTTGAAAGAGAAGTCGTCGTCGCAGAGGAAACCCCCATCGTTACCAAAGCACTGCCAGAGGTCCGGGAGGCCGGTGATGACACGATGGCCAGCGAGGTGGAATTAACCTCGGAAGCTGTGACAGCTGCCGAAACCACAGAGGCCTCTGGTGCGGAAGAAACCGCCGACATGGTTTCTGCTGTCTCTCAGTTAACCGACTCTCCAGACACCACCGAGGAAACGACACCAGTGCAAGAGGTAGAGGGCGGCGTGCCTGACGCAGAGGACCAGGCGAGAAGGACCCAAGAGGTGCTGCAGGCCGTTGCAGAAAAAGTTAGAGAAGAGTCACAGCTGCCAGATGATGCCATCCAGAAAGGACAAGCAAAAATACTGGAGAAAGTGGAAGAGGCTGAGGAGGGTTCTCAGGCCCTAGATCTGAAGGAAATGTTGGATGTAGCATCCAAAGTGCTTGTCCAAGGTACTGAAACTGAGACTTTGACACAGGAGAAGGTGGTTGGAGAGGCCACCGTGGAAAGCTTGGGAGAAGTTCCTCCAGGCACAGACAGTGCAGAGGCCGGGGAGCTGGCGAGCACTTGTCTGGCTGAAACCGGGACTAGGGTAGAAGCAGAGACTGCCCCAGAGCAGGCTGTTGCTCCTGACTCAGCTGAAACCCTCACGGACAGTGAGACCAATGGAAGCACCCCAGTAGCAGATCTTGATGCTTCAAATCTAAGCCAGCCAGACAAGATCATGGATGTCCGTGAAGATGGTGAGGTTCCAGCTAGCACTCAGTCCCAGGTCCCCGAAGGCGAGGTGCCTCCTGCACTGAAAGAGCTGCCTGCAGCATCTTCCGATTTTCAGTCGCAGGAGGAAAGGTCTTCAAAGATGACAGAGGGTCTAGAACACACGGATGAAGAGGAGGGAACAGTGGAGACTGTAGCCGTCCTTTCAAAGACTGAGGTCATTCAAGAGACTGGCCAGTGCTCTGACGAGGAAGCCAAAGAAGAACCATCCATGGAAGGACTTGCCGTGTCTGCCGACACAGAAATAACTGAGAAAAAGATTACTGAAGTTGTCCTTGAGGAGGACGTTACTAAGAAAGTTGAATTTCAAGAGAATGAAAATATAGAACTCCAGAGTCCTGCTAAGTTTCTTCCAACCCCAGAAGAGAGAGAGATGGTAGTTGAAGGGAAAAGGGAGACTGTGGAAGTGGAGGCAACTGAAGGGAATGAAGAGAAACTTGAGCACGAACCAGCTGTGGCCGTATGTGAAGAGCTCAGTAAGCAACTGGTTCAGACAGTGAACGTCACCATCATCGACGGGGAAAAGGAAGTCGTCAGTTTTGAAGGAAGTTCTCCCCTGCTGGCTTCCGAGGAAGAGGCATGCACGGGAATCTCAGTTCAAAGCTCTGAGGCAGCATTAACTCTGATAGCTGCAGCCGTGGAGGAGAAGGTCTTAGGAGAAGCTATCAAGATTGTAGAAACAACCGAGGCTTTGAAATCTGCAGAAGCTCAACTAGTACTGGAAGAAGAGTCCTCAGAAAAAGATGAAGAGTTTCCTGCCCAGCCTGGGGAAGAAGATGTGGCATCCACAGGGACTGAGTCTCAAGCAGAATCAATACCGACGATAGTATCTATTACGCCTGGAAAAGGCGTCAGCGCTGACCTGGAAGGAGACGAAACCGTGTCACAGAAACAGGAGTTGGGTGGAGATGGCAAGCAGGCTGGTGGTCAGGAAGGCAGAGAGAGCAACGCAGGAGAGGAAGACGGCAAGGCGGAAAGTGAGATTTTGAAACTTGAGAAGGAGAGCTGCAGACTTGTACAGAGCGTGATTCAGACAGCCGTTGACCGTTTGGGGAGTACAGAAGAAACGGCCACCGATGTCCAGACCCAGGCTCAACTGGCAGAAGTCGACAGCCAGGAAGCTGGGCAGAAAACGGAGAAAGAAGAAAGTGAACCTCAGGCCTGCCTGGTGGATGAAACACAAGCTGTAGAAGCCAAAGACGAGTCCCCACTAAGCACTGGGGAACATGCGCATCTCCGCGTTTGCAAAGATGTGATTGAAGCTTCAAAGAAGGTGGCGGCCACTAGCATAGAAGGTTCCAGGGTAGAAGACCAGCGGCTTGAAGAGGTAGCTCTCCAATCCCAGAAAAAGAGAGAAATCCCTGAAACAGAGTCTGTGCTGCAAGATGACGGCAGTGCTGGGTTTGGAGAAAGAAAGAAGTCACCATTTGAATCCCGAGAAGATGAAAAAGGTGAGGCTGCCGGTGACCCTGGAAACCAAACCTCAACCCCAGAGGATGCTGAGCCCTCGGGAGGCTCGACCAAAGAGTCCCTGGATACAAATGGACCCAAACTAAAAGAGAAGGGAGACAGCCAGGAGGAAAAAGTGCAGAGCGAGTCAGAAAAAGAGATGAAAATACAAACACAGGAGGAGACACAGAACCAAGAGAGAGATCTGGCGAAACCCGAGCCCACGGAATCCTAAAACATCACGTAAGTAACTTTTTTTTTTCCCTAATTTCCCCTTTCACCCCTCCACCCTCCCTTCAGATGGCAGATTTGTTAAGAGTTCAGATAATAAGGATTTTACGGCGAACCTACATCTGGGGAAATAACCATCAACCAGACTAGGAGACCCAGGTTAGTTTCCTTTTTCTCATTGACATGCTCTTCAGTCTTACTGATGTCCTAAGAGTAGTGACTTCGTTTCACCCCCAGTATGACTGCTTTCTAAGAAAATAAAGAGGCCTGTGTGTGTGCACACAAGTGTGTGTTTGTGTATGTGTTTGGCCCGAGGACATAAGAAATATGTTGTGCTCACTCAGCACCATACCAACTTGTTGCATTTTTTAAAAAATAACTAGAAGTCCAAAGTAGGTTTATACGCTGCTGCTTGAAATGTAATTTATAGCTCTCTGGGAAAAATATTGATTTCTTCCAGCATAGTGACAAGCACTTTAAAAACATTTCCAGTGCATATGAGAGCCTAACTACTGCTGTTTGGGTATGGGTTGGCTAAAAAGTTCGTTTGGGTTTTTCTGGAACATCTTACGGAAAAACCCGAACAAACTCTTTGGCCCACTCAATAGCAAAGGACATTGTATCATGGACCCCCTCACCATGCTTCTTTCCTACGGAGTTCAGCCTGTGGTTTTCACCAGGGTTCCCATTGGCCGCATCTCACAACTCTTAGTGCTATTGCAGAAATGAGAGAGGAAAAGCAGATTTCATTTACTTTTGATTCTAACTTCCTTCCACAGTTACACTTGTGTACTTGCAAGACCAGAATGTGAAGACAAGTAGGGGAAGAAATGGAATGCTGCTGACGAGACCTTTGGAAACGGAAGAACAAACATGTCAACTGCTCATTTCCCGAGAACCCCTGACAATCCTGAGGCTTCATCGGGAGCTATAGCCAGATAACACTTCCTCTCGTCAAGACCACACTGACATTTTCCCTCAATACCATATAATGTTTCTGATTCAAGGTCCTCAGTTCTTAGCCTGGAACTGGAGTTGGCAATTCTTGGTTCTGCTTCTCAAACTGGAGTATCATTCTTTATGTATTTATATGTATGATTCAAGTAACCCTCCTTCTGTATCTATTGTATAGTTTTCTTTTTTTCTTAACATCTAAGGAAATGTACAGCGTAGTGCAATTCCTTTTGTATCCCTTATTATATGACGGGGCATGCGGCCACGGTGAAGTCTCGGGAAGCTTTCTGCTGCCTCAGTTACAGCCTTTGAAAACAGCTCTCTAGAAATAACATTCCTGATCAGGAGCTCCACTTCTTTTAAAATTCACTAAGGATTAGGTTCCATGTTCAGTATCACTCTGAAATAGGTCACTTTCCTATTATGCATAGTACGCTAAAAATAAAAGGTGGTTTTTTTTTTTTTTTTTTCGGGGGTTTTGGGGGAGACATACAGAATGTCCTATTGTTACTGGGAAATTTTTCTTCCTATCCCCTGGGTGGAGGTTGGAAGGAAGTTTTTTTCAGGAGCAGATTAAGTTGGAGTCTTTTCTCCTAATTGTTACGGTTGTTTGGATGGATGTGTGTGCTTTCATTTTGAGGCAAAGTAGTGAAATGTTTTCACGTTAGCAAGAAAAGAATTGACTGCTTTTGAGTCGACCTTACATGCTGGACCCCCATTCACACACAGCACGAAATAAGTCAGAGTCTTTACAAATGGTATTTTGATAGATGCTGGATTGTTATCTGTGCCATATTTGTGCCCACTCTTTTAAGAACAATGTAGCATTATGTTCGTTTGGATAAATTGTGATTTGACAACTGATTTCAATAAAACATTTGCTTCACTTAGATTTGCTGGATTTCTTAGATAATAGGAAGCCTGAGTCCTATGTTTACTGCATCCGAAAAGCAGAGAAGCTAGAACTTTCTAATGTTACTACACAGGGTCAGTGCTTTACATCGGTTTAAGTTTCAGATTAGGAGAAGTCAGGTCAAGGGCAGAGAGGCCTCCACTGAAATAAACCAGGAGCTTTTCAGATTGAAGGTATTGAAACAATGCTACCATCTGGTGGTGCTTCCTGAAAAAGTTAGTTTTCTTTGTTAATACGTGTTAATGACAAATGTCTCTAGAAAGACATTTTAAGGCTTAGCAGTAAGAATGCCTTGCCTAATAGGAATCTTGGAAAAAATTCTTTAAGTGTCAAAATGATTTCTAGTTCATGCTAATATACAAAAGATTCTGTCAGACAATTGCTACACACACAGGACCATCCCCTATCTACTGGAGAGTTTCTACTTTTTCATGGGTAGAGAACCGGTCTGGTGTATACACTTCTTAAATTTTACGTAAACTCAGTACTCCAGTTTGAGAACTTAAATTTCAACTGCCGATTAAATTATTTTAAAGCATAACACTCAAGCAAAACTAGAATAGTCCTTTTTTTTTTTTTTTTAGCCAAAAGACAGTTGGCTGTTAAAACTGGAAAGTAGTTTCTCATAAACCAACAAATCTGATTACCAAAAAAAAAAAAAAAAAAAAAATTGGCCATATTAGAAATAACCCCTCATGCTAAGAGCATATGGCCTTGCAGTTGGAGAACATTTAATATCCTTTTAGGAGTTATTTGCACATTTAATAGCCATTTGTGCTTAATTACTAAACTTTAAAATCTCCAAATTGAAAAACACCCTCTGATCTGAAGATCTTTCTTTTGCCAGCTTGAGACTTAAAAAAAAAAACCCTAAACACTGGTGTCAATTTCTGAAGATAACTGAAATTTGGAGATGACAGCAGTTTTTAAGGAGTTCATTTGACTTCTAATTATTGACTGACTTCCTTTCTCTGGCAGGGAGAAGGTTTGTGCTGTTTTGAACAGATTAAAGATTTGTGTAGTTTATGATGATCATTTTTGGGGGTTTAAATTCCATCCTGCCACTCATCCTACTGGCATTTGGTCTTGGCCAGGTCATTCTAGCCATCACTGTTGGGTTTTCAGTGGCAGTTGCTTGGTGACTGTGGTCTTTTGATGTGCCCTGGGTTATTCCCGTTCAAGTTCTGTACCTGTGTCCGTTAAGCATCATTGTTTTATTAACAGGAGGAATGCTATTAACAGTAGCATGACATACAATTCTGTATTATAATTTTAAAGCTGCTGTTAAGTTGTGAAGTCCTTAAGCATCAAATGCAAACTGCAGAAGTTGGAGCAAGTGCCTAAACTTTGCTAATTTTTGCATTACTATGGAGCCATGTACAATAGACAGGAATGCAAGACTTGTACACTCTTGCCATTTCTTATACTTGAGGAATATAAAATGTTCCCCCTCAGGTTCTTTTGCTAATGGTACACCCGAGTTGCCTCTCTCTGCCACACAGATAACTTTGTTCCGATATTTTCCTTTGAGATATTGAAGGGCTGGAAATGTTAGCTTTCAGTGTAAGCTTCAAGCTTAGCAGTTTTCCTTTAATCTGAGACAATATTTGATTCTTACTTCTGTTTGGGGGGGGATGCAGATTTTTCATTTATCTAAATAAAATACAACCTAATTAAATACCATGGATTTTCTTTCTGTAATTTCACCTTAATTCAATTTTGATTGTTCTTTACTGTCCTGAGATTCATCACGCATTTCACTTTTACTTTTAACTATACTTAATCATCCCTTGCGACACTGTCCACAGAGCTTCCTGGGACTGTACGAGTGCACAGAAATCTCTTCAGTGATTCTTAAGCTTTTCGGGTTAGGGACTGCTTTGATTAGACGCTCATTAAGCCTCTGGCTGACCTCCAACCCCACAAATGAGCACAGTTTTATGCGGTTTTTGGATAGCCACACTCTGAAATCCCAACCGGCAACCAGAACCAGAGTTAGAAAACCCTTATCTGACAATACGAAAGGAAATGGGCACAGTGCAAGGATTCCCAGGAAGAGGTTGGCACCTGAATGTGACCAGTGTCACATGGAAGGAAGAAAAGGGAGTCGCTCAGTGGTGGGTGTCTGACTCTTTACGACCCCGTGGACTGTAGCCCACCAGTCTGCTCTGTCCATGGAATTCTCCAGGCAAGAATACCGGAGTGGGCTGCCATTTCCTCCTCCAGGGGATCTTCGATCGAACCCGGGTCTCCTGCACTGCAGGCAGATGCTTTACCCTCTGAGCCACCAGGAAGCCCCCTTAGCAATCCATATCCTATTGATGGTGTCACATGACTGCACTTCTAATGTGATTCTAGGGACGAATCTGCTGGGCAGCCTGGCACAATTTTTGTACAAATGCAAGTTCCTCCTTACCACCAAGTTCCTTACCATCTCCACCCCTATGGTATATCGCTGGAATTAGGTAAATGACTTGGCCCTCCTTTTATAAATGAGAAAATTGAGATATAGATCACCAGTCCTTATGTGATCACACAGATTGTAGCTAAGGTGACCAGGACTTAGAGATGGCATTGTAGTGAAAATAATATAATCATGATTTTTTTTTAAGTGCTGTCACAGCTTAGAAATCACCCCCCCACACACACACACACACACTTATTTGATGTTTAAATATTACAGGCATCTGTATAGTGCATGCCAAGTTGATTCAGTCAACTTGCAACCCCATGGACCGTAGCCCGCCAGGATGGGATTCTCCAGGCAAGAATACTGGAGTGGGTTGCCATGCCCTCTTCCAGAGGATCTTCCCAACCCAGGGACTCAACCTGAGTCTCCTGCACTGCAGGCGGATTCTTTACCTGCTGAGCTTTACCAAGGAAGCCCTCATCTGTACAGTATCCAAAGCAATCTCGTGTCTTTTTGCATATTTTCCTATTTCTTGTTGACATGAAAAATTTTAACACAAGAGAAGTATTACATCCAACCTTAAGAGAAACTTGCCTATAGATAGTATTCATATTTGGAAACCAGAGTTGGAATAATATTTCCTAAATGATGAAATTAGGACTCAATATGTTATTTTCCAACAACAGAATATGGTTTGCTAAGTCCTAGCACTAACTCACCCCTCTGCTTTTTCTTGTTTGTTCTACAACTCCCAAATAACCTGGTATAATTAACAAGCACAAGGAGAATACATTAGGCTAACTTAAAAACCACATTGTGTTTGGTCCTAATTATGCTTGTTAGCCTCAGAAGCTCTCCTAATTCCGGGAAAAGCAGATGGGGTTGTCTTTAGGACTTGAAACCTGGACACAGAGTTCCTTGTAAAGGCTTTATGGAAAGGGTACGGCTGCATTGACCAGTGGACCATTTTAAAGAGTTGGATTTAAACTAAACTGTTACTTACTAGTTTTAACAGAGAAGAGATGCTCTCTTATGATTTCCAAGGCAGTGTTGGGCATCTACCCCACTCCCCTGTCGAGTTTTGGTTAGGGTCTTAGGGGTGTGGTTAATGGTTAGAGTGTTAATGATTTGGGACCAAAGATACTTGTGATCCTGCAAGGCCCAGGACAACCCTTCTTAAAAAAGGAAGTTTCTACCTAAAATGCCAGTGCTTCTAGAGAATTGCTGCTCGAGAATTATAGACCAGAGGTTAGGAGGAGACTAGCTAACATGTTACTATAGTAACAGCTATCATCACCACCACCATCATCATCACCAGCTAGCAAGAGATAATTGTTGTTTAGTTACTAAGTTGGGGTCCGGCTTTTTGAACACATGGACTGCATCACATCAGGCTCCTCTGTCCGTGGGATTTCCCAGGCAAGAATACTGGAGTGGGTTGCTGTTAGGGGAGTATATTAAACTAATGACACTTTGGCTTGGAGAGGTATGGAGGAAATCAAGAGATGGTTAGGAAATGAATTTAACAGGACACAATACCTGATTAACTGTTGGAATAGCGTGGTGTGAAGAATGAAGTTTCTGGGGAATTCTCTGGTGGTCCAGTGGTTAGGACTTGGCGCTTTCACTGCGGTGGCTGAGGTTCAATCCCTGATTGGGGAACTAATATCCTGCAAGTTGTGCAGCGTGACTAAGAACAAAAACAAACCAATCAAACAAAACCCACACAAAAACAAAAATCCTTCAATCCCTTCCACAAATTAAATGACAAGCCTTGAAAAAAGAACGAAGTTTCTGCATTGCCAACCTGGATGTCAAGTCAGAAACCGACATGGGTACATGAGCTTCCCTGGTGGCTGAGATGGTAAAGAATCTGCCTACAATACAGGAGACTGGGTTCAATCCCTGGGTCCAGAAGATTCCCTGGAGAAGGAAATGGCAACCCACTCCAGTATTCTTGCCTGGAAGAGCCCATGGATAGAGGAGCCTGGTGAGCTACAATCCATGAGGTCTCAAAGAGTCAGACACGATTGAGCCACTAACACACACTGAAAAGGGTAGAGGTGGGCAATGATATTTGCTTGGAAAGTGTTCAATTTGAGAGTCCTATGAGATTCCCAAGGGAAAATGCAGGATCAGTAGCTGGATATATGGGTTTTAGAAAAAGACAGACATCAACAGCTCTTCTGTCCTCTCTCTGCCCTGGAAGGAACAGAAAGGGGAAAATAACCCTATGACATTGCTTAGAAATCTCATGCACAGACTGGTGGCAAAGAAAGATGAGGCTTACCCTGTCTCAGCAGTTTCCTTGTTTCAGAATGTATGACTAGGTGCTTCGCAGGGTGCTTGATAAACTAGAGAGCAAAATGCACCATAGTACATTAACATCAGTAATTAAAAGTTTTAATAAAACCGCCCACCAGAAGCAACCTGATGACAGTTGTAATTTGATAGATTCAGAATAATGACGTTGCTGTTTCTGAAATGTTAATACCATAAACATCTTTTTCAGAAATGTTCTTTTCGTGCATCACCTGCGTTTCTTATCTTTCCTCTCCCTGTTGCCTTCTCAGTTTCTGCGGTCTGTTAGCCCCTCTCCCTAGGGTGGAGGTGGGGGAGGGGCTCTGGCTGAAAGGGGCCAAGCCCGAAAGGCCTCTCCCAGGGTTCCCTAGACCGCACATCTTCCCGGTGCCCAGTTCTTTCTGGCTGGCTACCTCCGGACTTTTGTCTGTTTCTGGGCATCTTCATCTAAATGGAAAGATAAAAGGATTATTTTGTCTTTTGCTAATCAAAAAAAAAAATCATAGAAATAAATTTAAATGGCTAACAGCAAGGAAGGATTTCCTAAGCAGAGAGATGCTAGCAGAAAGGACCCTGGACGGGGAGACCTGGACACTATAATGACCAGCCAGATCTTTGCCTCTCTTAGAGTAAGGAAGATTGTCTAGGTGGCCTCCTCAAAAACTAGATGGGGCATTTAATTACTTTGGCTGCCTTCTTTTCTGTGGTCAGAGATTAGAGGCATTCAGAATGAGAACAGAGAGGTTTAGAACAAATGTTGTGCAATTGCTAAGGTGCGTCCGACTCTGCAACCCCATGACTGTAGCGTGCCTAGAATAAATCCTGTGCTGTGCTTAGGCACCCAGTCGTGTCCAGCTCTTTGCGACCCCATGGGCTGCAGCACGCCAGTCTTCCCTGTCCTTCACTATCTCCTGGAGTTTGCTCAAGCTCAGGTCCACTGAATGCCATCCATCCAGCACATCCTCTGTCATCTCCTTCTCTTCCTGCGGGGTTCTCCAAATTTTGCTACTAGCATCATCACCATCATCCTCTTTTGGGAACCTGTTCAACGTGCACATTCTTGGGCCCCACTCTGAACCGACTGAATCAAATACTCTTTGTTGTTGCTGTTGTTCAGCCGCTAAGTCATGTCCGACTCTGCGGCCCCATGGACTGCAGCCAGGCTCCTCTGTCCTCCACTATCTCCCTGAGTTTGCTCAAATCCACGTCCATTGAGTAGGTGATGCTATCTAACCATCTCATCCTCTGCTGCTCCCTTCTCCTTTTGCCCTTCAATCTTTCCCAGCATCAGTCTTTTCCCATGAGTTGGCTCTTCACTTCAGGTGGCCAAAGTATTGGAAAGCTTCAACATCAGATACTCTACAGTGTGTTTTATGAAGCCCTCCAGAAGATTCTGATGTGCTGAAGTTTTAGAACCACTGTGAAGAAGTGAAGTCGCTCAGTCGTGTCCGACTTTTTGCGACCCCGTGGACTTAGCCCACCAGGCTCCTCCATCCATGGAATTTTCTAGGCAAGAGTACTGAAGCAATAACTTGTTCTGGACCAAAATGGAGGAATAAAGCAAAGATTGTCATAAAAAATGCAGTCAACCTGAAGAACAAGTTAAACTGCATGACAAGAAACAATACTCCCTGTTCTCATACTTGTATCTTAGAATTAATTCCTAGTGGATTAGTAAGAGAGGGCTTCTCCTCCCCCATCACAATTCCCAGCCAAATTTCAGGAGGTACCACATACATACCATCCTCTGCAACCATCCTTCTAAGTGCTTATATCTCTTTAAACACAGCAATTTGGTATTTTCCCTGAAATGTGTGACTGAGGTCTGACATTTTGAAATTGAACCGTTCATTTTGGATGTCTCAGCCCTTCCCTTTCTGGCAAGGTAAAGTTAACAAACAAGAATAGTGACTGGTTTTGTGACTTTAACAAGGCTTGAGGTCCACCCTAGACTCCATCCTTCTGTTATTATCCAAGCTACCTTGTTAATTTATTTCTCAGCTTAATTGAAGGATAATTGATAAATACATTTTAATGGAATGCATTAAGGCCATATTTCCTACGGTAAAATAAAATCCTACAGTTCCTACAAATCTATTTTTTAGCAACATCTGCTGAATGAATCATTTATTGTTTTCCCCAAGAAAGGAAAAGTAATAGACCCAGTGGTGTTAATAAGGGCTAGAGTGTGGGGGAATTGTCAGTTACTCAATCCTGTCTGACTCTTTGCAACCGTATGGACTGTAGCCCACCAGGGCTGTCCATGGGATTTCCCAGGCAAAAATACTAGAGTGGATTGCCATTCCCTGCTCCAGGGGATCTTCCCAACCCAGGGATGGAACCCATGTCACCTGTGGCTCCTGCACTGCCAATGAATTCTTTACCGTCTTGAGCCACCACAGCAGCTCAAATTCATCCTGAAGCTTAGGTGTTCAGATTGTTCATATCTTCAACTGATAGGGCCAAAGCTTATTTCAGCTGGTTCCATCAGACTTCCCCGGTGGTCCAGTGGTTACAAATCTGCCTGCTAGGGCAGCAAAATCCTGCTCCAGGAGGATTTCACAAGCTGCGGGACAACTCGGGCTGTGTGTTGCCACTACTGAGCCTGCACACCCTAGAGCCTGTGCTCTGAAACAGGAGAAGCCACTGCAATGAGAAGCCTGTGTACTGCAGCTGGACAGGCGCCTCCCCCGGCCAGAATTAGAGAAGGCCTGCCGGCAGCAGTGAAGACCCGGTACAGCCAAAAATTAGATATATTTTTAAAAATTAAAAAAAAAAAAATTGGTACCATCCAAAACTCAGAATAAATTGTTAGTTTATAACCTCTTGGGATTAAATGGGAACAGAGCATCCCAGGGTAGGGTTGGCTTCTTTATCTGTACTTGGCTTTTGGTTTAGGGAGGGAAATGGCATTGTCCAGGTCTGCCACAAGGAAGAGGTGGCTGCAAGCTGCTAAGAGCGCCTGAACTCCAGCAGGGGAACAGAGCGCCTGCCTTTTTCTCTTCATCAGGATGCAGGCGTTCACCACTTTCTTCACCTATCAGATCCTTAGTGATTCCCATGACTTCCGGGTCTTCAAGACCCCCTTGTCTGCCAGAAGGGCTGGAAGGCACAGTGTGATTTTCCCTTTCAGATAGTCACTGAAGCCAACTTGGCACTAAGACTCATTTAAATTCTGAGATGTAACTATATAGCCCTTTTCCAAGGGCTTCCCTGGTGGCTCAGATGGTAAAGAATCTGCTTCCTATTCAGAAGACCCAGGTTCCATCCTTGGGTTAGGAAGATCCCCTGGAGAAGGGAATGGCAATGCACTCCAGTATTCTTGCCTGGAGAATTCCATGGACAGAGGAGCCTCTCCTGTCCTCCATAGCCCTGCAATTCCATGGGCTATAGTCCATGGAGTTGCAAAGAGTCGGACACAAGTGACTAACACATACACACACAGCCTTATTGAAGGTTTCACTTTCTGTGGTCAACCTTCATCCTAATATATTAAATGGAAAATTCTGGAAATAAACAATTTATGTTTTAAATTGCAGCCATTCTTTGTGGTGTGATGAATTCCTGCACAGCCCACTCCGTCCCTCCCAGGTGTCAATCATCCCTTTGTCCAGTGTATTCTGCCATTAGTCACTTAGTAGCCATCTGGGTTATCAGATTGACTGTCAGAGTACAGCAGTGCTTGTGCTCAAGTAACCCTTATTTTACTAAAAATGGTCCCAAAGCACAAGAGCAGTGATGCTAGTAATTTAGCTATTTTCTTATGGTTTAATTTATAAATTAAACTTCAGTATGGATGTATAGGAAAAAACATAACTTCTATGGGGTTTGGTATTATCCATTCAGATTCTCGGAATGTATCCACTGAGGTAAGTGGGGAGGGACTACTGTAGGTTTTTTTAAAAATATGGAATCAGTGGATATTAGTATTTAATAATCTAGGTTGATATAGCCTGTATTCGTGTCATCTTTAGGCAAACACTTTGACCTCTTTTTTCCTCCTTTAAAAAAAAAAAGTTGAATAAGTCAATATCCAGACTAACTTGTGGTCAAACTTGGAATCTTCATAGGTTCTTCTTACATTGTTTACCTGTTTGATTCTCACAATTTTATGATCCAGTGCCGTTACTGTCTTCATTTTACAAATAGAAAAGGTGCCCCCCAGGTTAGGGGAATTGGCCCAGAGTTCAGCAGGCACAAAAAGAGATACAGCAAGAAAGTGACTTGGGGCAAGGTTCTCTAATAGCCCTTCCTGCCTCTTTTTTTGGCAGACAAAGTAATACAGAGATAAAATCATATACCCATTTAATCAAATGTTTATTCAATGAAAGTATGTATAAAAACTTTACAAATCTTAGAAGTCAACTATACATGAAGTAGGATGACGGGATATTCAGTTTTTAACATACACGTACAGCACAGTTATTAACTGTTCTTCCCTTTCCCCTTCGGTCCTTATTTCTGGCTCCTGTTTTATCCTGTGAGACCATTCTGTTATTGGCCTAAAGGAAGATTAATGGACAACTTTTACTGCTCTCAGGCCAATGGAGGAAATTTCAGGTATTGTTTTTTTTTTTTTAAGAAATGGGAGACTAAACATCACAATTTTTTCCCAAACAGCAATTTTTTGTCCTGATTTTTCTCTGCCATTTTTGATGCTTCAATAAATGTTGCCAGTAAACTATCAGCATTAACATTTAAAGTCATTAAAGTTCGTACATTTGCTCACAACTTTCCCTGTAAGATGCATATTCTTGTATCTTTCCCCCACCCCTGCATACTCACACTGATTTAAAAGCAGTTGACTGGTGCTAAAACCAGATTTACCATTGGCAACTGCTAGAATGGCATGTTGTTTTCTATTCAGAAAGACAGTCTATAGAATGGTACTTTCAAGTCTGATTTTTAAAACAACCAACAAATTTGTTGGAAACTGAAACACATATTTTGTTGTTATTCAGCTTTGAAAAAAGCCAGCAATTAGATAAGGCATGTGCATTAATTCACCTGTTTACAGCAAGTATCCACACATTTTCTCTTCCAAACACACAGACCCACAGCTTGTCATGTTTTATCCAAAAATTAAGATTGCCATCACATTATTACTTTATCTCTTTTGTGTTTTGTTCAAGTAGATTTCTCAACTAATGATTTTTCCTAACCGGACATAATCTCAAAGGATGCATTCTGAAATAAGACACCTGGAGGATAACTACTAAGAATGTTTTCTTGGGTTTGAAGTTTCCCCACACCTCTAGATTTTGCATAGTTACAGAGCCCCACTGTATCTCTAAGAAGCATGCTGTATTTTTCAGACATTGTCTTTCCGAGAAGGGAGACTTATTACCCAGGGAAAGTCATAATTTTAGCTTGCCAACTTGCATTGGAGTTGTTTTGTTATGTTATATACCCTTCATTAGTTCCAAGTAGGTTTTTAAATCATGTAAAACGTCTCCAAGTCTATGAGCTTATAAGTACTACTGACCATTATCTTTCCAATATCCCCTGAATTAAAGAAATATGTTCCAGGTTTATAATGCACAGAACCTTTAAGAGGAGGGGCTAGGGACAGGGCAGGAGGGGTGGGGGGAATGGGGCCGGGACCTTTCTGTATCATGCCATGGAGAACAAGAGTTCTGAATTGGGGGAAGGGAAGGAAGAGAGTCTTTGTAAAAATGACAGTTTTTAAAAAGATAAGTAACATTCAGTCTAACAACACTGTTTCCTGTTCCTTTTTGATGGAAGCTAACACCGGGTGGTCCGGTTCCGTCACTTCCGAGTCCCCACTGCCCAGGAGAATGGATCGCCCCTCCTCCAGGGCGAACACGTCTGAGTTCTGGTTTTGGCATGAATGTTTAACCACTTCGTTGGGAGTGGAGAACGTTTTGTCACACAAGTTGCATTTGTAGGGTTTGTTCGTCTGTACCAACATGTTGTCCATCTGGCTGCCTTCCTCAAAGGTGCAGAGCTCCAGAGTCTGTTTGTCCACCATGGTGTAGGTGTCGATGCTCTGGTTGAGGCACACGTGGCGGGCTGCCTGATTGGCCCTGCAGAAGCTCTTGTCGCATGTGCTGCATTTGAAAGGCTTCCCGGTGTGGATGTACATGTGCTCCCGCCAGTGGCTTTTCTGGATGAACTTGCGGCCGCAAATGGTGCACTCGTACTTGCGCCGCTTGACTTCCCGCTCCTGGTCCGCCTGCTCCAGGTTGTCAATGTCCGCGATGTCCGAGGGCGGCGGCGTCTCCGAGTGTGGCTGCCCATCGATGATGGGCGAGTCTGAGATGTGCTGGAGCTCACTGTCACTGATGATGCCCGCCTCTGGCACTTCCATGGCATCCTTGCCGAGGTCCGCCGCGTTGCTGCACAAGGACAGGGGCACGCGGCTCTCGCCAGGTTGGCTGGCCGTGAAAGGGACCCCCGTGTGAATCTGGAGGTGCTCCCGCAGGCTGCTCCGCAGCGTGAAGCGCCGCCCGCACAGGTGGCAGGCGTAGTACTTGGGGAAGCTGCCGTTCCTCTTCATGATGCTCGGCTTAACATGGGCGATGGTGAGGGGCGCGGGCTGCTCGTCCGACGAGGAGGCTTCCAGGTTGGTCTCCTCCCCGGGGGGTGGGGGAGGAACAGGTGTGGAGACGAGGTCAGGCGATAGCGAGGTCTGTAGCGGGTCTGAGGGGGTCATGTGTGTCCGGTTCACCTGGCTCAGGTTGGAGGGCAGCTGGGAGAGCTGGGAGGCCTCGGGCCCCTGCTCCTGGCTCATCCGGGTTGCCTGCGGCCGCGGCTCCCGGGCAAGTTTCTCAGGCGCCGAGGCGATCTTGGTGGCTTGTCTTAGCTGGTGATCTGCGATCTGAATGCCATACAAGGATGACGCCAGTGGGAAAACTTGGTCGGGATGAGAAAAGGCTCCTTGGCTGGCCAGGCTGGCCTCCTGGATCAGCGGGTAAGCGTGCAGGAACTTGATGCCCTGCTCCAGCCGCACCGGGTCGATCAGCTGCGGCGCCATCTTCCCTGTGTACATGAGGTGCAGGAGATAGCTGAAGATGTCCGGCTGGATGTCAGAGGGCTTCAAGCGGACACACTCACTGGAAGAGACAAGAGAACAGGCTGTCAGTGGACGTCGGCAGTGACTCAAGGGATTCCATAAAACCCGAGGGAAAAACCAGGAGGGCTCTTTCGGAGGCAAATGAAACAAGACCCATCTCCCATATCTTACTGTGAGCTTCATGAAGTGGAACACTCAAGAGGGTGTTCAACGGGAACCTAAGCAATTTAATTCTAAAACTTAATAGGCTCCTTAACAGAACAGACAGGAATATAATAAAGATATTTTAAAGGACCAAGAAAGGGTCATTCATGTTAAAGAAATATGGTATCTTAACTCATAGACTCTTGAAGTAGTCTTTCTCCTAGTAACCTATGTAAAATTATATCATTTATAAACAACTTTGAGTTTTATGGAGAGGATCCATTGCTGAGTGGCTCATGACCCAGTAAATGGTTAAGAATCCCTGATGTGCATATCTTTCAGCTAAATGTCTAGGACTTTATATTGATTCAATGCCACCTGGAGCTCAACAGATCTTTTAAGTTAAGAGTCACACAACATAACGTAGGGGAGTTAGGCTGGTGCCTAAGAACAAGACCACAAAAGTAAGAAAAACTAAATCTCCTGTCCCTGCTCTGAACCCCTCTGCTCTCTCCAGCACGAAGGGCAGAGAGCAGAGGACCTGGAAGAACCAGGAAGGTGAGCCACATTCCAGCTCCAGTGGAGTCTGATCACCATCTCAGTATCACTGGATCGCATGAAAAGCAGCTATGGGACAATTCACTTGTTTATCAAATATAATCATCCCCATCATTGGAACTGCAGCTGGGATTTATAGGCATTTTCTCATTGAATTGCCATTAATTTGCATTTTGGAGCTTGCCAAGTGGCACAGTGGGAAAGAATCCGCCTGCCAATGCAGGAGACTCAGCTTCAGTCCCTGGGTGAGGAAGATCCTCTGGAGAAGGAAATGGCAACCCACTCCAGTATTCTTGCCTGGGAAATCCCATGGACAGAGGAGCCTGGTGGGCTCCACCAGGTCTCAAAGAGTCGGACATGACTGAGTAACTCAACAACAACAATTCACACTTTACAGATAAGGAGTTGAGGCTCAAAAGGATTTATACCTTGCTCAGTATCAGTGTTAGTAAGTGGTGGGACTTAAATTTGAGTCTAACTTCGAAGCCAAGACACCAAGATTCTTTGGACCATTAAAACAATCCTGTGTAGAAGAGGCAGATCTGGAATGATCACTGACATGGAAACCGAGATTCCCCAAGGTTCAGTGGCTTATATAGGGTACCAAAAGAAGCTGTGGCAAAACTGACGGTCTAACTTGCAGACTTCAGTGTTTGCATCATCCTAGAAACAGAGTATAGATTCAAGCAGTAATAACAAAAAGCTCCCAAGAACCCTCCCTAAATCGTCAGTAAATAAACAAAACCCGATATATCACCATAAATCAATGCGATAAAGACCTATGTGAGGTGTAAGTGCTGTCACTCACTGAGTGAATATATTCTGACAATGCATTTTTCAACCACAAAGACTTTTACCTTGAATGCTTTTAGAATTTATAATCATTTTTCATTATACCACTTATTACTATTATGACTCTTTTGGAGACCTTTAGCTATTTATCTTAGGTATTTTCCAATATGCTAAAATAGTATAATCTGCTCTTCTAAATTTAGTATTTTATTCTGTTAAAAAAAAAGGGGGGAGGCAAGTGACTATTAAATGGCTTTTAAAGCTTTGTGATAAAATATACTTGAATAATTACTGTATTACCATCAATGTGTGTAAATTTCAAGATGCCTGCATACAAATAATCATGTGTAAAATGTCTGACTATAAAGTATGGAAGGCTTTATAGAATATATTCTTTATAAGCAAAGATCAAGCATAAAAACTAGTACCCCTTTGACAACAGAAAGGGAGAGTTTTTGTGACTGTTTTTAAGACACACATATCATTCATGTCTTTATTTACAGACTTTTTTTAATAGTCCTTTCAATTATTTATATTCCTTTAAATAGGAATGCCAATACAGGTGGCCCTTTCCTTTAAGCCAAGGTAAATGCCAACAATATTCTGCGCATAGTCAAACATATTGAGATGCCCTAGGAAAATTCAATATTCAAAATAAAGCTCCAAGGATTTGGTGTGGTGAAGAAAACTTTCATAGTGTAAACAGTCAACTCTGGATTGAAGACTAAACTAGCGGGGAATCTTTCCAGGGCCAGGCAGAGGCTAGAGAATGGGAAGCCACAGGCCTTGAAAGACGCAAATCACCCCAGGAGCCTAAAGAGGGCCTTTTGTTCATTGGGGACTTGTGTGTTAAGTTGCTCAGTCGTGTCCGACTCTTAGTGACCCCATGGACTGTAGCCCGCTGGGATCCTCTGTCCATGGGATTCTCCAGGCAAGAATACTGGAGTGGGTTGCCATTTCCTCTTCCAGGGGATCTTCCTGTCCCAGGCTTGAACCCATACCTCCCGGGTCAGAATTCTCTATCGGGGAGCCCAGACACTGGGGAACGTTACCGTCTGTGGGGATGGAATGTTCCTTCAATCAGGAGGAAGGATGGTGAGTCCCCCTGCCTCCACGGCAAAGAAAGAGGAAGGGTGGAAATCCCAAGCCTGGCTAGATTTTTCAGCCTCCATGAAAGGTAAATCCCTGGCGGGGTCCCTTTCCAGAAAAACTCTGTTGTAAATTTTATTATTTCCCCTTATTGGTTATTGTATAAATTGAGTTGTCCTCTGTCTATTGACTGTGAATGGAGGTGACTGGATAGTAAGCCTCTCAAATTTTAAGGAACTTTGTGCAATTTCTGAGGGCAAAGAAGGGATGGGGTTGGGGAGGCCCCATCCACACTTCAGCCAGGCTTACAGGCAGGAAAAACTCTGGGGCCCGGGGGACAGGTGAGGAGCCCCAGGCAGAGAGCAGTGGGGCCCTGGGGTTTGTGGTCAGCACCCAGGGCCCGGGGAGGTTGCCAGACACCAATTTATCTTGATTTGTTCATCTTCATCTTTTTTTTTCTTAAAGCAGAAGCACACAGACACACTCAAGACATTTAAAAAGTCATTTTAAAAAGCTCCTATGTCACATTCCGGCCATCAGTGTCCTCCATGGCTATCCCTCCCAGGCAGCCAGACCTCCTGTCAATTGCTCAGCTTGCTCGAGGCCACTCTGGTCACGTCCCAGGCTTTGGGGAAGGAAACAGCTGTCTACAATATACTTACACGTAAGTGGTTTGGTTTGTAGCTGTATGTTGGGCGTTAACACTTTTATAGAGGAAAAATAGTTTTTGCACAAGCTACAAGCCCTTCCTAAAAACTTTCACAGTCATTTACATTTTTAATCTTCCCTTCACTAGACCCTTTAAGTAAAGGATGGGCTTAAAAGATTTTGAAAATAAGGATTTAAAAATAATGTTTTAAAAAAAGTAATGTGAGAAACTATCCGAAGTTATACTTAGGAAGCATCCATAAAACAGAGACATCTAGTGGTAACTGCAGACATAAAACACTCTCTCAGTGTGAAAAACTATTCTTGGTCTCCCCTACAGTTGCTGCTGTTGTTCAGTTGCTAAGTCACGTCCGACTTTTTGTGACCCCATGGACTGCAGCACCCCAGGCTCCCCTGTCTTCCAGAATCTTCCAGAGTTTGCACAAATTCATGTCTATTGGGTCAGTGATGCTATCTAACCATCTCATTCTCTGTCACCCTCTTCTCCTCCTGCTTTCAATCTTTCCAACATCAGGGTCTTTTCCAATGAGTCGGTTCTTTGTATCAAGTAGCCAAAGTATTGGAGCTTCAACTGCAGCATCTCTACAGTAGTCAGCAGTTAAAAGCAGGGCTCCGGTCTTTGCCTAAGCATTCTCCCTTCCCAAACAGTACATGCCAGCTCCGGGGCAATAACACACTGTTGCTTAAACTTGGGGCTCCTCTCTGCACTGATACCACACTCCTTTGCTAGAATGGTATTTGCTCACTGCTCCACACTTGCACTTCCTTGGGATCACAAAGAGTCAAGTACGACTTAGTTACTGAGTAACTACACTTACAGTCAGTTTCCTGCATCTATTTAAAAATCATTACACTGTATTCTTTTATTCCTCAAAAAGAAAACCGGCCCCTTGGCAAGACAGTTTAATTCACTGTGTTGAGACTTCCGGTATCCATTAGCAATAAAGGAACAGGGGGCATCCTTAGGGTCGAAAGATAAAGCAACATCCACTGCCATTAATCCTATTAACCACCCATTCTGCTCCTCTAGACATCTATCAAGTGGCTATTATACACAAATCCGTGAACTATAGGCTGTGACTTTCAAAACTTTTGCAGAATGTCCTCCAGCATCTTACAATCGGAAGGTAGGCAAGCACAAAAGTAACAACAAAGGGAAAATATGCTGCTCTTACAGGATGGCATGAATAAAGTGCTCTGAGATGTAAGAGCGGAAAAGACCGATTGCCTGGATCGTTTCAGCTCACTTGATTGTTGGAGGGGTGGGGGTGGGGGTGATGGAGATGACCTACGGCTGCGGACTATGGCTCAGGGAGTGGGCGCAAGGCCAACAAAGTGTGGTCAAAGTGGGGGATGGAGTGTCCTGAGGGGGTGCCTTCAGAAACTGGCTGGAAGGAGGTCAGGCTCCCTGCCTGCTGGGCCTTGAAAGACAGAAAGAAGAATCTGTGTGCTACTTTGATGTGTGATGAGTGTCCTCTAGATTTCCAATCAAAAGAATAACACAGTCTGATAGGTTTTGGAACAAAGGCACACGCCAATCAAAGCAGTGCTTAGGAATATTAATCTGATAGTAATATGAAAAATGATTAGGAAATGGAAGTGAGAACAGAAGGAAAAAACGAATGTGAAAGGTAACTGTGAAGAAAACATGATTTGGGGGCAGTTTTAGAGAGATTTTAAGTATGGGTTACTTGAAGATGAAAAAATAAAATAGAGAAGCCAGAGGCACTTCTGGGCAGACTTAATTCAGCTGTAGTCATGCAAAATGAGATAAAAGAGGATATTCAATTCTAGAGGTCCAGCAGACAGCCTGGGGCCTTGGGAAATAAAAGAGTTCTGGAGACAGAGAAAGAGCAAGGCCAGGGCTGTGAACTGGTTTCCAGTAGAGGCAAGGTCCAGGAAAAGAGGAGCACCCGTCAGGAGAGGCAGAGAGAAAGCAGCGAGGAGACTCAACTCACCAAAACTGCAGGAGGCGCCTGTGGAGAAGGCAGAAGAACAAGGGGATTCAGAGTCATCAAAATGCAGACGACAACCCTGAAGAAGGAAGGAAACAGGCGCAAATGCTGCAGAGGACACGGGCAGCAGTGACTGGGAGGACAGCGGGGTTCTGAAGAAGAGGTGACCTTGGGAGTAATGAGGTCTGTGGGGCGATGGGGTGGAAACGGCAGTCCCCGTGTAGACAAAGAGTGCAGGATGAGGAGTGGGGAAGTGAGGCCACAGACCGCCCTCTGAAGAACTGTCACCAGGCAACAAGGAGAAGCAGCGCCACCAGGCAGGTGACAGCGGTGTCGCCGAAGTGCTGAGCCTTCACAGACTCGGGGATGCCGGGGAGGGCACCAGTTAAAAATGAAAAATGCAGAAGAGAAACTACGGCGAACCTGGGAACACGAGGGCAGCAGGAGCATTGTCTTCCTTAGAAACCAGGGGGTCTTTTCTCCAAGACAGAACAGACGGGGAGGAAAAAAATGAGGAGACGGAGTCATTTTAGGGGAGAAAAGAAGGACACGATGGGAATTCATGCTGCCAAGCTTCTCATTAGGAGACTAAAGATAAATACTCAAAGTCCAGTTGTGGGGAGGGGGAAGGGGAGACTCGGGGCAGGACTGGAGGAGGAAGCTGCCTTGTTAGTGGACCCCAGGCTGCGATCTGGACTGGGCGGGGGGCGGGGGGGAGGGGGAGCCCCGGTGAGGCTGTTTGGAGGTGGAGGGGCTCCCTGGGGCAGGTGAGGTCACGAGGGACTAGGAGCCTAGGGAGAGGTCATGAGAACCATGGTCCTGATGAGGGCAAAGAGCAGGTTCAGTGGGAAAGAGGGCCGTGGAAGGTCAGAGGCTACATTCATTAGATTATTATCAACCACGTTAGTTACCTGGTCTGATGGACAAACAACATCTTAAAGTAATTGGAGAATGAAGCAAGAACTGATTTGTGTGCCTTGAAGTACACATCGCCGATGGCAACCGTGCAGTCACACAGGAAACCAAACTCTCGCTGAGCGTTTAACTGTTGCAGGAGAATAAGTCCATGGTTGGCCAAATCCATTTTTTAAAAAATCTGCAAGGCAAACAATTTTTTTTTTTAAGAAAGGTGGTTCACAAATCAGTATGTGTCCTTATAGTCACCAACAGTAATGATCACGGCTAATAGGTCAGGCACTGCTAGAAACGTGATATAAATTCAGTCTTCACAACAGCCCTGGCAAGTAGTTCCATCATTTTTCCCATCTTACAGATGATGAAACTGATGGGGAATTCGGGGACTGCATGCTTTGCCTGAGTTTATACAGATGGTTTAAGTGTGGGAACCAGGAACCGGACTTGAGCAGTCAGCCTGCCAGACAGCAAACATTTCTGGGTCTTTGGTCTTTGAGTTTAAGATTTCAAATGCAAATTCTAATGATCCATTAGAAGCTGTCAAACCTTCTAGAGAGATGAGTAAATTAAGGTGCTGGTCAGGGCAGAGCAGAGTAAGACAGAAAGATCTCAGTAAGTTTGGGCAATACTCCAGCTCCTGCTGTGTAGACAGGGAAGCCTTGGCAGGGCTATAATAACCCCCACATGCCTTATTCCTCAAGGGTGAGGACACAGGACAGGTGCTCTTCTCCGTCAGTTGTGGAGGAGGAAATGGGCTTCGAGAAGGGTAAGTAGTTCTGTTAGCCAGGGCCATCTGGTCAGATGGTGAGGGGTGGGGGTGGGGAGTCAAAATTTAAATCTGAATCTTGAAAATTCTAAGCTCATTATTCCTCCTTCACTCCAGCAAACCATGTAGCCTCAATCTAACTGTATCAAGGGAACTGCTTCTGGGGGAGCGAGTGCATCGCATCAGGAAACCGCTCCTTCCCATGGGCAAATAGCATTCATAAAAGCCCAGCACACATACATCAACATTATACTTAATAACATAGTTAATGGTGAGAAAGAGCAAACGCTTTCTCCTTACACTTGAGGACAAGGCAAGGATGTCTGTTCCCACTATCCAATACAGCATACTATTCAATGTAATCATTTTAGCCAGCACAATAAAGCAAGCAAGGAAATAAAAGGCTTACAGACAGGAAAGGAAGAAATAAAATTGTCCCTATTTGCAGATGACATGACTTTTACATAGGAAATCCCAAAGTATCTACCAAACCTGGAATTATTAAATGACTTTCGTCATGCCACAGAATACAAGATAAACATATAAGTCAATTGTAATTCTATATACTAATGCTGAACATGTGGACACAAATTTACTTGTTAGAAACAAATCATTTACAATTACAAATAAATGAAATACATAAATGTTAATCTAACAAAACGTATAGGATTTGCATACTGAAAATTGGAAAATGCTGATGAAAGAAATCAAAGATCTAAATAAATGAAGAGACACGCTGTAGCAAGACAAGTAGACATGTTTAGGAAGATAAAACACAAATCAGTTTTCTATATTGATATATGGCTTTGCTATAATTCTTCTCAAAATACCAGCAAGATTTTTTTTGTAGATACAGATGAGAGTATTTTAAAATGTTTATGTAAAGGCAAAGAAACTAGGATAGCTAAAACAGTTCTTAAAAAGAGGAATAAAGTGGGAGGAATCAGTCTAATTTTGAGAGGTGTTACAGAGCTATAGTATTCAAGGCTGCATGGCGCTGACAGGATAAACACACAGATCAGTGGAACAGAACTCAAGTGTAGACCCACAGAAACATGTACAGTAGATTTTTGACAAAGGCACAAAAATAATTAAGTGGAGAAAGAACAATTTTCAAAAATGCTGTGGGATCCAATGAACTCCCATAGATGAGAAGAAAAAGAAACCAAAAGGAAAACAGAATAAGAATTTTAATCTGTCTCATATCTTACATAAAAATAACTCAAAATGCATCACAGTTTCAGACTGAAAACACCAAACTATAACTTTTGGGGAAAAACATGGGACGAAATCTAAAGAGGCTCTAGGATTCATCAAACATACAGCCTATAAAAGGATAAACTGATAAAATGGACTTCATAAAAATTAAAAGGGCTTCCCAGAGGGCTCAGTAGTAAAGAAAGTGCCTGCCAACACAAAAAACTTCAGTATAATCCCTGGGTCGGGAAGTTCCCCTGGAGAAGGAAATGGCAACTAACTTCAGTATCCTTGCCTGGGAAACCCCATGGACAGAGGAGCCTGGTGGGCTACAGTACATGGGGTCCCAAAAGAGTTGGACACAACTTAACAACTAAATAACAACAACAAGAAAAATTAACATCTTTTGTTCTGAAGAAGACCCTGGTAAGAGGATGAAAAGATAAGCCACAGACTAGGAGAAAAAAATTTGATAAAGGACTAATATCAAGAATATATAAAGAATTCTCAAAACTCAATAGTACAAAAACAATTGAATTAGAAAATGGGAGAAAGACTTGAAGTGACATCGCACCTAAGAGGATACACAGATGGCAAAATAACACATGAAAAGATGTTCAATAGTGATTAGGGAAGAGCAGACTAAAACGATAGTGACATTCACTACATGCCTGTCAGGGTGGCCAAAATATCAACAAGCAAACGCTGGCAAGGATGCAGAGAAATGGACTACTCACACCACTGCTGCTAAGGATGTAAAATGGTGTAGCCACTCCAGAAAACAGCAATTTCTTTTAAATCTAAGTATGTAACTATAATGCTATCCAGAAATTGTACCCAAGGACATTTATCCCAGAGAAATGAAAACTTAGGTTCATACGAAAACCAGTACTTGGATATCCACAGCACCTTTATTCCTCAGTCAAAAACTAGAATCTACCCAGATATCCTTCAGTTAAACAGTGTGGTATGCCCAAACCACAGGAAACTACTCAGCCTTAAGACGAAATGAAGTACAAACATATGCAGCAACCTGGGTGAGTTATGTCCCTAAAGGTTACATACTGTATGATTCTATTTACATAACATTCTTGAAAATTACAGAAATGGAGAACAGGTGAGGGGTGGAGGGGTGAGGGGAGAGGAGGCCAGTGATGTCTGGCTATAGAAGGGCAACAGGAGGGAGCCGTGTGGAGACAGAAATGTTCTGCAGCTCAACTGTGTCAACGTCAGTACCCTGCTTATAATGGGGGCGGAATTTTGAAGATTGTTCCATTAGAGGAAACTGGGTAAAGTGTGCATGAGATCTCTCTATATTATTTTTTGCGACTGCATGTGAATCCACAATTATCTCAAAAAGTTGAAAGAGAAAAGCTCATCACACATTAATTAATTAGATTAAAAATAGATAAAACTGCGATGTTTAACTTCAGAATCAGGAAAGTGACCGTGGACAAAGAGTTACCAATAAACTTAAAGACAAAAACAGAAACTTCGATTCTTGCTCAGCTGGTGCTCAACTCCCCAACCTCCTTCCTGTTCTAGAGATGATCTGGCAGATTCAGAAACTGACAAGTGCGCCCTAAAATAAATGAGCAAAGTGGAATGACACTTTAATTAAGAGACTGATGCGGACCACAAAGCAAGACTCCAAAATGTCAAGTTTTGTGTTTTCTATCAAGAGCTTGATCCAAGTAGGAGAGGCAGGAGAGCCACCCAGCTTGGCTGTAGCTCCTGAGTGTGATAGCCTCCCCTGCACATAAACACTGATGGTGTGGATAGGGAGCTTAGTTCCCCAGTGTCTTCTGCACACGTCAGAGAAGGCAAAAGCACTAAGATGAGAAAGAAGAGACAGAGAAAAGGCCTAGGGCTCATGATGAAAGCCAGAGATGCTGCCAGGGGGCAAAGTAACTGGGATGATGAAGAAACACACTCTAACCTGACTAGGATAGAACTCTAGAAACTAGTCTTCAAAGCTGTTCTCTGAAAAGTGCCAGAACACTAACTTGCCCTTCTCTGCAAAAAGTATCATACCTTTTAGAGAAAACTGGGCTGAGCTGCTTTACCATGGCCCCTGACTCTGATGATGAACACATCCACGCTCAGGCAGCTTTGGGTGTCACTTTCATTGACAAGTATAGTAAGCAGTTACTATTTACCTTTTGATGGTAACAAGAGGTTATTGTTTATGGAATGTTCACCATTAACCATTCTCTTCATGCCGTTCATTTATTTTCACGCTAACTTGAGCTATGTGAGGTCTTGCTACCCACTGGTAACTCAGACAATAAAGAATCTGCCGGCAATCCAGGAGACCCAGGTTCAATCCCCGGGTAGGGAAGATCCTCGGGAGACGGGAATGGCTTACCCACTCCAGTATTCTTGCCTGGAGAATTCCACGGGCAGAGGAGCCTGGTGGGCTATAGTCCATGGGGTCATAAAGAGTTAGACACGACTGATCAACTAACACTTTAGTACAGAGACAGTACCCACATTTTACGAAAGAGGAAACAGGCTTAGAGAGGTTAGGTAGCTTGCCTAGATTACAGAATCCATAAGTACAAGAAGTGGGATTTAAACTGGAATTCATCTGATTTGTTGGAACATACTACATACAAGTATGTTAGTTTAAAATTAATTGGAGATTTTTATTGGCTACTTTAAAGTGTGAACATTGCTGTAAGAGATTCAAATATTAAGGATACACACTAGCATTCATCCACTCCCAACTCTACCCATTTCCCCACATTCTAGCCAACAGTGGGTATTAACACTTTTTAAAGACTCTTTGCTAGTATCACTTTTTACTTTCTATGAATTTGATGAAGTATATTTTTTATTTTCTCTTATTTCTCTTTGTAAGTTTTGCCCATTGTCTATCAGGTTATTTTATTTTTTCCTTATCGATCTATAAAACTCTATTGTATATAAAGAAATGAGCCCTCTGTCATGGATGTTGATGATAGCATTTTTCTTACTTTGATTCTGTTTTAGAGAATTTTTGACGTATAAAATTTTCACCAAATTTATCAATAAATTTACAGGATGATTTTGAGGTTTGGGGTTTTTACATTAACGAATATATATCATCTCTTCAATTTAGCAAAATGAATGGCTCCCCACCTCATTCCATCAACAGACAAACGTTAAGTATCTTATTCAGATGATAAGATTAAAACTATGATAAAACTGCAAAATGTTTCTTTTTAAAGAGGGTCTACTAGTTATTTTAGGGTCTCAATTTAGGACCATCTAGAATAGAAAAAGAACTGAAAGTGTTTTTCCAATACAGAAGGAAGAACATGTGTCTAGAATCTCTGAGAAGAGGAAAAACAAAGAAAATGTGTCATATGTTCATAATTCACATGGGGGGAAAACCCATATGGCATCAATTTTTTAAAATCTTAGAGACCAAAAAAACCCGTCTTTCTCAGGGAGAAATCATACCCCGCCCCCCGACTCTTACGTGTATGAATGAGCGTGAGAAAAGGGGGTAGGATGGGGTACTCGGCACCCCCTCCACCCCAGCCCGGCTGACAGTACTGCTCTTGCCCCAGGGGCCCCCTTCATAATCGTTTCCCTGAGCCTTTACTTGCACAATGCTGCGGAGGCTGAGGACGGAACATCTTCACGGGTTGGCTCCACTCCAGACTACCCTTCCTTTGTGGGAATGGACATCTGCTCTTCCCACCATCGACTGCTCACCCAACCGCATCACTCCTGCTGCCCTGCACTGCCCACCAAGGTCACCGAGGGCCTCTTCCCCAGCCCGATGCAAGAGCAGCTTATTCGACCTCTCTGCGGCATTTAATATCCTTCCCTCCTGCTCCATAAATATTCAGGCCCTGCTTCCAGGACAACACACTCTGGTTTTCCTCTCACCTCTGGCTATTTATTCTATTTTAACCCCCATCAAGGTTCCTCTTTTGCAGATGCTCCTCTGCCTTTGGTCCACAGCCCGCTTCTGTGCAGACTCTCCGTGGCGATTCAATCCACTCCCACTTGGCTGTCCCGCATGAGCCCTAAATTCAGACTAGGCAAATCAGCTCAAATCCCCAAAGGACAATAAAAGCCATCGACACAAACCTATTCCATCTGTATCCACAGCTCAGCGCATGGCGCCATCATCCACCCCTTGACCAGGGCAGGAACCCATGTCGGTCAGACACCCACATGCCGCCAATTAAAACTCTTTATCCCACCCCATGCCTTAACTCTACCTCCCTGCTCATCTCCATTTCCAGCTCCAGCCTCTCCCATTTATCCACACGGAACAGGTTAGCTAGAACTCTCTCTCCCAGGGCAAATCTGATGTTACCGTCCTGGTGAAAATCCTCGAGTCTCCCGGCGGCTTGCAGGATGAAAGCCACATTCCTCAGCGTGGCTTGCATGACCCCAGATGACCCCACCACTGCTCACCCTGCATTCCATGCTCTAGTGCTAATCTCAACTACTGGTTTCCAGACTTCTGGGCTGCCCAGACCTACTAAAAACAAACCAACCAATCCTGAAACTGGGGGTCTGACAGAGTGTGTTCCCTCTCTATTTTGCAAGAAAACATATCAAATATTCATATACCTATTAGGAATGGAGGGCTTTTCTACATAAAAAGGTGGATGTAATGACAGAATATACTTCTAGAGGAAGAACAGTGGTACTGTATCCAACAAATCGAACATACGCAAAAAAAGTGCATTATCACAAATCCAGTTTCATTTGAGTCTGTTGATGACAAGGGAGATAAAATGATGTATTTTACTCACTTGGGGAATTCTGGATGAACTGGGAGATGAGCTGCAGTTTTCTTTGCCCAGAAGATCCTCAATGCCCAGGCCATTCTTGGGCTCCTAACAGTACATAATCCTCATTGCTCAGAGGCCTCCCTCTCAAAGCTGAGCAGCTCAGCAACCTGATTTCTACTCTCATAGTCAGGAGATGGGACCAGTCTGAACTGGGCCTTAGAACGTGCCCCTTGCAGAGGGACCCACCACTGACGACCTGTCCCTTCCCCTACCTCTACTTGTCCTCTGCAAAATTCCCCTGACCTTCCAGACTGAAGGGTCTTTTTGCCTCCAGAGGACCCGTGAACCGGCCTGATGCTTTTGGAAAGTTGGCATTGAGTCTTATCATTTATTGTTTTATCTCATGTGCCTAAGCATACTGGCTGGTGTTCAGTATTCATTAAAGAAATGACTATATGTTTAGAGAGAAGAAGAGCATTGAGTTCCAATTACAGGTTGGCCCCTGACTAGTTGCATGATTGGGATAAAAGTTCAATTTCTATTTTTCCTAGATTAACTTAGAATTCTCATCAATTTAATATGTGCTACATTTTGGAAGAAATTTTCAATTTTAAAATGTCACCTCGTGTTTCTTCATGCTAGTAATTATGTTCTTAACAGTGCTTTATAGTTTATAATAACCCTTTAGACACATAATTTAATCTTGATCAATACCACAGGATACTGTCTTCTTATTTGTTTCATTGCTAATTATAATGATTAATAATCAAAGCATGTGGACAGTGACTGCAGCCATGAAATTAAAAGACACTTGCTCCTTGGAAGAAAAGACATGACAGAGCTAGATGTATTAAACCCAGTGAATTAAAAAGCAGAGACATCACTTTGCCAAAAAAGATATATAGTCAAGGCTATCATTTTTCTACTAGACTAGTCATGTACAGATGTGAGATCTGGACTATAAAGAACAAACACCCTCTTCCAACAACTCAAGAGAAGACTCTACACATGACATCACCAGATGGTCAATACCAAAAACAGACTGATTATATTCCTTGCAGCCCACGATGGAGAAGCTCTATACAGTCAGCAAAAACAGGACTGGGAGCTGACTGGGGCTCAGATCATGAACTCCTTATTGCCAAATTCAGACTTAAATTGAAGAAAGTAGGGAAAACCACTAGACCATTCAGGTATGACCTAAATCAAATCCCTTACTATTATACAGTGGAAGTGAAATAGGTTTAAGGGACTAGATCTGATAGAGTGCCTGATGAACTATGGACAGAGGTTCGTGACATTGTACAGGAGACAGGGATCAAGACCATCCCCAAGAAAAAGAAATGCAAAACAGCAAAATGGCTGTCTGAGGAGTCCTTACAAATAGCTGTGAAAAGAGAAGCAAATACCAAAGGAGACAAGGAAAGATATAAGCATTTGAATGCAGAGTTCCAAAGAATAGCAAGGAGAGATAAGAAAGCCTTCCTCAGTGATCAGTGCAAAGAAATAGAGGAAAACAATAGAATGGGAAAGACTACAGATCTCTTCAAGAAAATTAGAGATACCAAGGAAACATTTCATGCAAAGACGGGCACAATAAAGGACAGAAATGGTAATACACAGAAGAATTGTACAAAAAATCTTAATGACCCAGATAATCACGATGGTGTGATCACTCACCTAGAGCCAGACATCCTAGAATTTGAAGTCAAGTGGGCCTTAGGAAGCATCACTATGAACAAAGCTAGTGGAGGTGATGGAATTCCAGTTGAGCTCTTTCAAATCCTAAAAGCTGATGCTGTGAAAGTGCTGTACTCAGTATGCCAGAAAATTTGGAAAACTCAGCAGTGGCCACAGGACTGGAAAAGGTCAGTTTTCATTCCAATCCTGAAGAAAGGCAATGCCAAAGAATGCTCAAACTATCGCACAGTTGCACTCATCTCAAATGCTAGTAAAGTAATGCTCAAAATTCTCCAAGCCAGGCTTCAACAATATGTGAACTATGAACTTCCAGATGTTCAAGCTGGTTTTAGAAAAGGCAGAGGAGCCAGAGATCAAATTGCCATCTGCTGGATCATAGAATAAAGCAAGAGAATTCCATAAAAACATCTACTTATGCTTTATTGACTACGGCAAAGCCTTTGACTCTGTAGATCACAATAAACCGTGGAAAGTTCTGAAAGAAATGGAAATACCAGACCATCTGACTTGCCTCTTGAGAAATCTGAATGCAGGTCAGGAAGCAACAGTTAGAATTGGACATGTAACAACAGACTGATTCCAAATAGGAAGAGGAGTACGTCAAGGCTATATATTGTCACCCCGCTTATTTAACTTATATGCAGAGTACATCATGAGAAACGCTGGGCAGGAGGAAGCACAAGCTGGAATCAGGATTGCCAGGAGAAATATCAATAACCTCAGAAATGCAGATGACACCACTCTTATGGCAGAAAGTGAAGAAGAACTAAAGAGCCTCTTGATGAAAGTGAAAGAGGAGAGTGAAAAAGTTCGCTTAAAGCTCAACATTCAGAAAATGAAGATCATGGCAACCGGTCCCATCACTTCATGGCAAATAGATGGGGAAACTGCGGAAACAGTGGCAGACTTTATTTTTGGGGGCTCCAAAATCACTGCAGACGGTGACTGCAGCCATGAAATTAAAAGCTTACTCCTTGGAAGGAAAGTTATGACCAACCTAGACAGTCCTGAGTGTTCATTGGAAGGGCTGATGTTGAAGCTGAAACTCCAATACTTTGGTCACCTGATGTGAAGCGCTGACTCATTTGAAAAGACCTTGATGCTGGAAAAGATTGAGGGTGGGAGGAGAAGGGGTTGACAAAGGATGAGATGGTTGGATGCCATCACCGACTCAATGGACATGAGTTTGGGTAGACCCCGGGAGTTGGTGATGGACAGGGACGCCTGGCAGGTTACAGTCCATGGGGTCACAAAAAGTTGGACACGACTGAGCAACTGAACTGAACTGAAAGAATGAGAAGAGTTAACTGGGCAAAGATGGAGTATCCCAGGCTGAGGGGTCAACATCTACAAACGCCTTAAGATAGGAGGGAACAAGATGCAACCGGGGAACTAAGAAAAAAGGTCAATGTCACTGAAGGGAAAAGAGCCAGAGAGGAAATGAGGCAGGCGAGGTGGGAGACCCTGGTCTTGTTAAGGATTCTGGTCCGTATCTTAAGAGCAAGAGGAGCTGCCAAAGGGGACTTGAAGCAGGGTGACATGACCAGTTGCCTATGATGTACGTATCATTCTGGCTGCAGCTAGAAGGCTAACCAAATTGTGTGTGTGTGTGTGTGTGTGTGTGTGTGTAGGGGGGGGTGTTGGCACAGTGGGGGGCAAGAGGAGACCTGTTAGAAGTGGTTGAGAGTGGAGGTCTTCCAGTGGTCTAGAAGACAGATGACAGATTGGATGGTGGTGATGAAGATAGAGGGAGAGGGACAGAATTTAAAACACAGAAGATTAAAAAAATCAATAGAACTGGTTGACTGGTGGATTAAATGGAGGAGGGTGTGTGTGGGGGATCAAGGTATCTTAGACAACCCCTAGAATCAGCATGTGATTCTCTGCAGTGGAGGACACACGGGCAGAAACCCAGTTTTGTGGGAGACGATCACGAGGTTACATCCAGACATGTTAGTCCAGATATGTTGGGACTGAGATACTGTGAGACACTCCAGTCAGGACACAGAGAACTTGATGGCTTCTCCATATATACTGATATTGGCCTGGAGCTCCAAAATCTTGATTTATGTCAGAAAGTCTTTGGAGAAGCCAGGTGTGTCTGACTCCAGAAGTCACATCCTTAAATCACTACATGATAGTTCAAAGACGTTAAAACTGTAAACTAACCGGGGTCCACTGAACCCTGGTATTCTGGGAATAAATTCCACACTCTTTACACAATACTACCTTGCTCTATTGCTGTTCAGTCATTAAGTCATGTCCGACTCTGTCACCCCATGAACTGCAGCACACCAGGCTTCGCCATCCTTCACTATCTCCTGGAGTTTGCTCAAACTCATGTCCAGTGAGTCGGTGATGCTATCTAACATCTCATCCTCTGCCACCCCCTTCTCCTCCTGCCCTCAATCTTTTCCATATCAGGGTCTTTTCCAATGAGTCAGCTCCAATATTTTGGCATCAAGTGGCCAAAATATTGGAGCTTCAGCATCAGTCTTCCCAATGAATATTCAGGGTTGATTTCGTTTAGAATTGACTGGTTTGATCTCCTTTCTGTCCAAGGGATTCTCAAGAGTGTTCTCCAGCACCACAGTTTGAAAGCATCAGTTCTTCCGTATTCAGCCTTCTTTATGGTCTAACTCTCACAACCATACATGACTACTATATACCTTTGTCGGCAAAGTGATGTCTCTGCTTTTTAATGTGCTGTCTAGGTTTGTCACAGCTTTTCTTCCAAGGAGGAAGTGTCTTTAATTTCATGGCTGCAGTCATTGTTTACAATGAATCTGAAGCCTAAGAAAATAAAATCTGTCATCATTTCCACTCTTTCCCCATCTATTTGCCATGAAGTGATGGGACTGGACATCATGATCTTAGTTTTTTGAATGCTGAGTTTTAAGTCAGCTTTTTTACTCTCCTCTTTCAGTTTCATCAAGAGGCTCTTTAGTTCCTCTTCACTTTCTGTCATTAGGGGGGTGTCACCTGCATATATGAGGTTATTGATATTTCTCCTGGCAATCTTGATTCCAGCTTATGAGTCACTCAGCCTGGCATTTCATATGATGTACTCTTCGTACAAGTTAAATAGGCAGGGTGGCAATACCTAGCCTTGACATACTCCTTTTCGAACTTTGAACCAGTCCATTGTTCCATGTCCAGTTCTAACTGTTGCTTCTTGACCTGTGTACAGATTTCTCAGGAAGCAGGTAAGGTGGTCTGGTATTCCCATCTCTTCAAGAATTTTCCATAGTTTCTTGTGATCCACACAAAGGCTTTAGTGTAATCAAAGAAGCAGACTTTTTAAAAATTCCTTTGCTTTTTCTATGATCCAACGGATGTTGGCAATTTGATCTCTGGTTCCTCTTCCTTTTCTATATCCAGCTTGAACATCTGGAAGTTCTTGGTTCACATATTGTTGAAGACTAGCTTGAAGGATTTTGAGCATTACCTTGCCTAGCATGTGAAATGAACGCAATTGTATGGTGGTTTGAACAGTCTTTGGCACTGCCCTTCTTTGGGATTGGAATGAAAACTGATCTTTTCCAGTCCTGTGGCCATTGTTGAGTTTTCCAAAATGGCTGGCATATCGAGTGTAGCACTTTAACAATAATATCTTTTAGGATTTGAAATACCTCACTAGCTTTGTTGGTAGTAATGTTTCCTAAGGCCCACTTGATTTTCTCACCCCAGGATGTCTGGCTCTGGTGAGTGACAGCACCATCAGTCCCAGTCACAGAGGACCAACAACCTGACGTAAAACTGAAGACCTGTATAATAAAGCCCCCACCCATTCAACACTATAAATGGAACTCAAACAAACAAAAAATCATTTGTCTTACCAAATCAGAATTGTGAGGAAAGGAATGAAAGAAAATTAGAGATAAAGAAGGAGTCGATTCTTAAAAGTGGGATTTCATAGAATGTCTTCTTTATGTATGTATATTTGTACAAGGTGGTTTTTTCCTTAAGTAAATTCGGAGACTGTAAGAGATAGTATGTTCAGTATACTAACACATATATATGGAATTTAGAAAGATGGCAATGACGACCCTGTATGCAAGACAGGAAAAAAGACACAGATGTGTATAATGGACTTTTGGACTCAGAGGGAGAGGGAGAGGGTGGGATGATTTGGGAGAATGGCATTCTAACATGTATACTATCATGTAAGAATTGAATCGCCAGTCTATGTCTGACGCAGGAGACAGCATGCGTGGGGCTGGTGCATGGGGATGACCCACAGAGATGTTATGGGGAGGGAGGTGGGAGGGGGGGTTCATGTTTGGGAACGCATGTAAGAATTAAAGATTTTGAAATTAAAATAAAAAACTAAAAAAAAAAAAAAGAGATAGTATGTTGAAACAGATTAATAACACTTTAATCCTTCACCTTTTATCACTGAATCACTCTGAAAATGGGACACTACCTAGATGACCAGTACTTTTAGCTGCCATCACATAGACACATGGTGAGCTGATCCTTAAGTTACTCATCTTTTGGAGGAATAGCTGAATGGGATGAATAGAATCACACTATACTCTGATAACTCAAGTTACTCCTTCAGTTTTGGTATAAGAACAGGAGACCAAAACAGCTTTTGGGAATTGATGATTCACTTTTTAAAGATAACAGCCCTTCTAAGATACTAAATATCACTTAGACTACCCATTTCAAGGCACTAAAAGGGTCCTCTGAAGTCTTTGATTTTATTTAAGTGAAGCATAAATGAATATTGCAATGCACAGGACACATCAGTAACAGAAAAGCACTATCCACAAGTAAGATTGATTCTTTCAAGTAGTTTAGACCACTTACCAGGAAGAAAAAAATAGCTTTTTCAATTAGCATTATTAATAATTAATATTTGAAGACCTATAAAGTAAACTTGAATGAGGCTAGCTGTTTGAATTTGAATATATTTTAAAACTGTATTTCAAGGCTAGGAAATGTATCTTATTTAGTTGTGGTGACAGACTGGCATATTTTTCTTAACATTTCTTTAGTTAATACTCCACCATAGAAATTACAAAAAGAGGGGACATACACTAACCAATGGCACTTATTTTGACTTTGAATAGCAATACACTTGTAAAATATTTCTTTAAAATTGTATTTTGCTTAAGTGAACATTAAAATTAGTTTTTAATTTGAGTATAAGGTCAGAAGGAGGCAGTTCATGGATGGTTTAGGTGTCAAAGAGAAGCAGGTCAGAGATTTATGCTGATAAAGAGTTGATATTAAAGTGATAATTCTAAAGGTATTATGCTACAATCAACTTTAAGGAAACCTAATATGACCATGCAGCAAAATTTAAAACCTAATTTCATTTGCTTCTAGTAATCCCAAAGTAGATTGCCATTCTTTTTCATATGCTCTATCATGACTAGGAAATATAATCTGAGGAATACATGATCTGAGGAAATCTGAGGAAAATATAATCACCTATAGGGATAGTTCAGAATATATACCTTCTCAGAAAGGAGCTCCAAATATATTTTTAGATCAGTCTTAATGGAATAATTTACTTCACTATTTTATTTCATGGTTTCTCAAATTTTTGGCATCAGGAACCTTCAGACTCTTTATAATTACTGAGTACATCAAAGAGCTTTTGTTTATATGGAAAATAAGTACTGATATTTACATTAGAAATTAAAACTGAGAAATTTAAAAATATTAATTCAATCAGACATAGCAATAATAAGCCTATTGTACATTAATATAAATAACACATTTTTGTGAAAAAAAATTATATTTTCCAAAAGAATAAAAAAAGTGAAATGGCATTTTTAAAAAATTTGAAGTGGTATCTTTTTGTATTTTTACAAATCTCTGATAGCAGACAATTGGATTCTGCATTTACCCTGCTTCTCCAGTTATTCTGTTATGTCTGTTTTGGTTGAGTATTAAAGAAAATCTAGTCTCACCCACATATGCAGTTAAAAATAAAAAAGAAGCATTTAATAGCCTTTTCAGGTAATTGTGGATATTATTCTTTGCTATTACACCAAAACTTGACAAGCAGTAGTTTCTTAAAGGTTAGCTGTGGGATCTTAAAGTATATCAATGAATGGAATTTTCTTGCTCTACTATGGTAAAATTCATTGCTGTGTCTTACACTTTGAATCAATCTTTTACTCATTCAAGACAATGTCATCCACTGGTCATTTGGAAAATGTCAGCTCATTTGAATTATGCAGACCTCCCCAGTGTTGACACATTTTGTCAACAGTGACAAAGGCCAGTAACATCTTAGTATCAATATGAAAATAGCTTTGACCTCATGGAAAGTGAAAAGATCCTGGGGATTCACAGGGGATGGCAGACCACTTTTAAGACAATCACTGTTCAGAATCACTTTAGGGACTTGGAGAATCTAAATGACTAGGAGGTGTGTAGGGAGAATGTGTGTATACTTTGATATTGTTCTCACAGTTTTGATGTTTACCCTTGCTTCATGCAGAACTCAGGAGTGCACACTAAAGAAACTGTACACGGAAGTGTCTTGTAAAGGATAAAATTTGTTTGATCAGCACTTGGCCAGATACAGTAATGTGCTTTATAAATTCTTATCTTTCTGCACAGTTTTATTGATGTGTGACTATCACATGATGCAAACTAACCTGCATGTGAGCAGAAGATTATGTATTTGAGCCTAAAATACAAGTCTCAAACTTGGCCTCTGCACTAAAAAAGAAAGAAAAAAGAAAGAAAAAACAAAAAGAAAAAGGTCTTAACCATCTTTCTTGGACAGCCAACTCCTCATAAGTGTTCTCTCTATGGTTAATGACTCCTCTGTTAAGGGCATATTAGCACTGTAAAACACTGACTCTTATTTACTGTGGATTCAAAGCAATATTTAATTATTTATCTTGAATTTGCTAATAAAAATTATAACCTACTTGAGCATTAAAAAAGGTTGTTAATAAGTGTTGATTTAATGGTTAGAATGTTAAAAAGTATTTTTTTCTTCAGAGAAAATACAATTTGCAATTCTCTTTTTGAGTTTCAGGGCCTTGCTTTATGACCCAAAGATCACACAGAATTAGGAAAAGTAACAAATGCCCCTTCGTCAGGTGTATTTTGAAACTTATGGTAAAGTCTCCAGTTGACCAGCAGTTCCTCCCTAACTGTGATGGCGTGGCAAGGCACTACTTGTCCAAAGGTTCAAAGTTACTCAAGAGAAAGGCGAGTAGGTCCAGGGGTGAAGCAGCAAGACACAGGTTAAGAAATGGCAGGAGAGTCTCCAACATCAGCAAAGCTGATCCCAAGCAAAGGCTGTATCCCAGCCTTAGCTGTTTCCTTCATGCCCTGCTTCTAGGTCCATGATTCCAAAGATGGGGAAAGCCCATTTCCCTATACAGGGCAATGTACCTTCTTGAAGGACTGGGGTAAATACAATTTTATATTTTTAAATAAAATTCTTATATTACAAAAGTGCAGGTTTTGGAGGATAGGGCAAAGTTCATATTAATCATCAGAGAAAAAAGAAATGGTCATGGTGGCAGATTTATTCTGTGACATAATACATCTAGTGTTTATTCTCTGCTGCTGGAGGATTCCAGTTGAAGAGTTTGGGGAGCACAATTTATTTACATCCTTTTTGAAGAAAAGCTTTAAAATTGGCAAGCAGGCAGCTGGTCTGCGCAGCAAAGCTCTAGCGGTGGTTTCTCTGCCACCCTCTACCAGGACTCCACTGGTGACTGCTTGCGCTTTCGACACTAATACCACTGTTATACCACTTCTTGTACTCTGAGATCTTGCGATGGTTTCAATAGCAGGTCAATTCTTTGGCTAGAAAATAAACTTCTACAAACCACAAATTAAGTGAGAAACGCCCAGTTTAAAGGAATGCAGTATTAGTCATAAGTGTCTTTAAAATTACTTTTAGCAGTTTGAAAACGCCCTGGACACACAAGATTACTTGGAATGCAAAATAAAAATATACTTTAACAATTAAATTTGGCTTGTAATAAATCAGAGAAATGAGGGTTTAAAACTTACTTCTGATTTTCTATTAAAATGTCAAGCCCCTCAGACTAAAAATGATGTTGGTATTTACACCCTACTTCAGTGACCCATTAGGGTAATGGGTCAAAACAGAGATCATCCTAGAGAGGACTGGGCAGCCCACTTAAGGAAATCCAGAGCACCTCAGAGTTCTGTTTGAGCCCCAGGGCACCGATCTTTTTAATGCTTTACTTTACTAAAACAATAACCTATGGAAATGAATAGACTTTTGAGAGTCACACTCTAAGTGGGCTGTAAGATGAAGAGCTAATGAACACTGCAGACAGCGGGGGGAGCAACGGGTCTGGGTTATTTCCCTAGGGCATAATTAGGAGTTCAGCAGATGAAGTTCGTGCAGTAAATGGCGTAGCAATAACTGCATTTTCACTCCACCCGGTCACTTTCTTGCCTGCTCTGCTGCCCTTGCCTTCTTCATTGCCCTCTTAATTCATTACCAGCTAAAAGTGACAACAACATTGCTTCTTAGAGCATTTTCGGCCATTACCAGTTCTCAGCCTTGTTTAAAAATTCACGGTTTGGGGGTTTCGCCACAGAGAAAACGACTCTGGCCCCGGGAAGCAGACTCCGAGCCCCAACCTCCCCTCCGCAGAGTCCTATCCGGGTGTGACGGCCACATCTGCGGAGAGCGCGGCTCGGAGGCCGGTCCCACGGCCCAAGGCCAAGCAGCCAAGAAACCACAGCGCATCCCTGGGCGAGTCTCGTCTTATCCGAGGCGCAGATCGCCCGCGGAGCGGAAGCTCGAGGCCGCCGCTCAGCGAGCCCACACCGGCTGCAGAGGCCGCAGCGGGCGGCCCCGGGCAGCGCCCAAGGAGGCCCGCATTGCCCCGCCCGCCCCAGAGCGGCCCAACGGCCGCCCCGTCAGCCTCGCTCCGCCCCGCTTCAAGGGGCGGGGGCCGGGCCGGGGCGGGACCGCCCGGACCGGAGGGGGGCCCGGCAGGGCCGCGGCGCCGGGCACTCAGGCCCCGCCCCCAGCCCCGAGGGAGCTAAAGGGGCGGGGAGGGGAGAGGAGGAGCGACGCACTCGGGCCGCGCCTCACGCTCTCCGCCACCCTCAGTCCCGCGTGCGCGCGCGCGCTCGCCCAAGTCCCGCGGAGTTTAACACAATGCCGACGCCTACGCCGTGCGCAACGCCCCGGCCGGCGCAACAGCTCGGCGCCGGGGGCGGGGAGGTGGCCAGACAGGGCGAGGGGAAGAGCGCGCGCGAGAGCGGGAGACAGCGCGAGACCCGAAGAGGCCGGAAGCGCGCGTGCGCGCCCCCGCCCGCGAGCGGGGAGGCGGAGCCGCAGCAGTAGCGGCAGCAGCTGTAGGAGCCGCTGCAGCTGGGAGAAGCGCCAGAGAGGCCGGGCCTGCTCCGGTCGGACCGGATCCCTCCCCTCCCCCTCCCTCCCCGCTCCCCTCCCCCAAACCCACTTCCGCAGCTCGCGGCCTTGCCGCTGAAGAAGCAGCGGCAGCGGCGGCAGCAGGAGGCGGCGGCGAGGCGTCGGAAGGATTACGCACCTGACGGGCCCGCCTCTCGGGGCTCCAGCGCGGGACGCTCACCGGCCGCCGCCGTTCGGGACGCGCTTCGCGGTGGCGGCGGGAAGGGAGGGACCGGCGACGGGGAACGGAACGCGAATCGCCCCCCTCCCCTTCCTCCCTCCCTCCCCCGCTCCGCCGCCCGCCCTCTCGGCTTCCGTCCCCTCCCCCTCCCGCAAAGCCCCGGATGGAGCCGCCGCCGACTCGCCGCCGCCTGGCTCCGGGGGATGGTTTTGTCAGGCGGCCAGAGCCCCGGCGCCAGGCGCCGCCGCCCCCGCCCCCCGCGGGGCGCCCCCTCGCCCTCGCTTCCCAGAACCGGGTCCCCGTGTGGCCCGGGCCCTCCGCCTGCCTTCACCCGAAGCCCCGGGACTGGAGAGTGGGGGGTCATTCGTCTTCTTTGTTGCCACCGCCGCTGCCGGAACCGTTTGCGCGCTCCGGTGGCCCCCGCCCTCCGCCTTCCCGGAGCCTGGGCTGTGGGGGCGGCACGTGGGCACCGGCCCCGGGAGGCGGCGGCGGTGCGCGCTTACCTGTCGCCGGTGCTGCTGCGGCGGGGAGGGGGGCGGTGTGGAGGAGGCACCGCTGGGCAGCCTTGGCCGTGCTCCCCGCCGCCGCCGCCGCCTCTGCCTCTCGCTGCTGCTGCCGCCGCGGTCGGTGTCTCCGGCGCGGCGGCGGCGGGGCTTTTCCTGTCCGGTTACGTTAAGGTCACATGACCGAGAGAGCGGAGCGACTAGTGCAAAGAGGCTGAGAGCGGCTCCCGCCGGGGGGGAGAGGCGGCGAGAGAGCTGTGGCGGCAAGAGCCCCCTCCGCCCCCCCCCAGCCGCCTCCCCTCCCCCCGCCCGCCTCCGCCTCCTGCTGCTCTGCCGCCGCCGCCGCCGCCGCCGCCTGCAGCACTAAGTACGCTGCCGCTCCCACCCAGGCTCCGCGCTACGCTCCAGCCAAACTTCTGCAAACCATGTGCAGCCAAGGCGAGGAAACTTCTCTCCACCTATTGGGGCTTGAGGCTTGAGTCACAAGCCCCATGTTTACATAAAGCGTTAGGTAGGACGCTCCTGGAGATGCTCCGGCAAGGCTCGGAGAACTCCTGCTGGGATCCTTCTACAGGCGGCCTGCTTGACATCTCTCTGCCCGCACCTTTGTCCCTCTGCTGCCCGAATTAGCATACGTTTTAAGCCTTAAGTCTTGCAACGGACTTGAGAATGAATCAAGGAGCTCATTGTGGAACTAATACTCTTTTTTTAAAAAAAAGATTGCCAGTGGTAGTCAGGAAGTCAAGCTGGAATAGAAATGCTCGTTTGTGGTGTCTCTGGAGATAGAACTGCTTCCTTACTGACCGGTGTGAGACGTTTCTGTTAGGATATAACTTGATGCTTGTGGCAGCAGTTGTGTTTTAGCTGGTGAAGTTTTGGTCCAGAAAAATCGAAGTCTGCAAAGCATGTTTGTTACCTAGAAACTATTTAGATAACTTAACTTTTGGTCTGTGAGATACTGTTAGAGTGGATTCTAGAGTTGGCCATTCTGTCAGATTTATTAGAGGTCCTGAAATATTTTTAACAGAGAGTTCCTGAAACATGGCAACTAGACAGGCATGGAATTTAGTATTGTTTGGTGGTGATTTTTAACATCTTAAGATTTACTTTTGTGTCATTGCCGTTTTGCTAGAATTTTATTTGTATCTTTAGAAGTAATGATATTGTCCTTTGAAGAATGCATTTAATGATTTCTTTGTTTTACATATCTAGGAGTTTGAAGACTTAAGACTGGCTTCATTTGTTTGGAAATGGAGGCGGCAGTTCCCTAGGCTTCTTTTTGGTTTTAAAGCATGCTTTCCTGCTTATAAGCTCCTTGATTTGATGTGGAACCCATTTTGGTTTATGTAGTGAAACCTACGCACAGCGCCCTGTGACATAGTTCACAAAATACTTCAAGCAAGCTTACTGTCTTAATACAGAATTAATTTAACACACAGAAATGTCCCTGCTAACTGTGTATCATTTGGTAACCGGGTTGTACCTGGTGCTACTGATGACTAATTTTTCTTTCTTGAAGACAATACACAGCTGTATAACTTTAGTGGTCCAAAAGTGAGTAATAGATGTAGTACATACCTGCCTTGACCTTTCTCATTCTTTGATCAGCTAGATAAATGACTCGTTGAGTGGCTAAATGTCTGCCTTGCAAAACTGAATTCTGACCCTGGTGTAAGTATTTCTGGTGCACTATCACTAAAACATCAAAAGTTGGCCGTTAGACTGGCATGTGGGGTTCCTGGGATAGGCTCTGCAGTTGAAATCTGTTTCATCTCATTTGGAAACTACAGTGATTTTGATCTTGGTTTCTTAATACTCTGAGACTGAAGTTTCAAATTTATGGTCTGATGAGTGCTCACAGGGAGAGTGAACTGATTTAAGTAAAAGGAAAAACTGGACAAAATTCTAAAGTTTCAGATGAAGCCTTTGGGCAGAAACTTGCCTATGTGTCTCAGGTATTTGGTCTTCAGTCAGAGTAACAATGCTTATTCTCAAGATCAACAGATAGTTTCCCAGTATTGTACTCCATATAGTTGTATAGAAATAAATTCAGGGCTTATTCGGAATCTTTTTCCTAGAGAAGGTGCTGTCAGGAGCATCCTAGTCTTTTTCAAAGATGCTGCTCTTGACTGAAAAGTTGGCTGCTTTGTTGCTAGTTCTTTGAAGGCATAATCATAGGTACTTGGATTTTGCCAAATATGCCAATTATTTTTAGTCATCATCAAGTATTAGCATTAAAAGGAAAATATACAGATTATATTTGTTTTCTGCAACTGGTTGAAGTAGAAACATTTAGATGGATTCAGATGCAAAGGTTGGGGAGCAAACAGTTCTTGCAGAGAAGGGTTAGTGTAGTGGATGTCAGGATTTGGTCAGGGAAGCTGTCAGTCTGGTTGTGAGAGAGCCACAAATGCCCTGAGTTAAACAATAAGAAAAATATGTTATCTGTTTATTTTGTGTACTGATTTATTTTGCATTTTGAACATAAATTTGGCCAATTAGGGTTTCAAAAATAAGTTCACACATTTTACCTCAAAGAAAATCACAGTGCAAGAAAATAATATGAATGGATTAATCAGAAGTCATGCATAAATTTTTTGCAGACTCTTGTGTTGCTAAAAGTTTTGGTATATGTTATACTGAGGTGCAGCCAGAGAAATAATACACTTGATTGTGTTCTGAAGAGAATAGTTCCAGTGGGCAGAGAGCAATTTAGTAGTACTGTATTTCACTTTTTTTCAGGGGGTGGGGGAAAAATTTGTGTGCACTCAAGTTGAAGATAGACTTTCCTTTAACACTGAGGATGAAAGTAATATTAAGAGGAAACAGTACATGTGGGTAGATCCCAAAGCTTTTTTATTGCACACCTTTTTGAAGGATGTCCTATGAGTAATCTCTTATATTAGAAAAATGATATACTGTTTTACATGGTAGATTTATAAGTCTAGGGTAGATACCACACCTTCTGTATTTACAGGCTTGACATATCAGTCAGAAAAGATGTATTTTGAGTGTCTCCTATTTTGTTTTTGCTAAAACGTTTATAGAAAATGCTTATTTTATAGTTGGTTATTTAGACTATGTTTCCTCAAGGATTCCCTATACTTTAGGAATTTTGTTGTTGTTGTTTAAAATCTATTATTGTAGGCACGTGGGTTTCAAACTTTTTCGGTTGTGTGTCTAAGAAATACATTTTGTTAAGTGCTACCTGGTACACACATAATGGGTTTCCCAGGTGGCTCAGTGGTAAAGAATCTGCCTGCCAATGCAGGAGACCACTGGTTCATTCCCTGGGTTGGGAAGATCCCCTGGAGAAGGAAATGGCAACCCACTCCAGTATTCTTGCCTGGAGAACCCCATGGACCGAGGAGCCTGGCACGCCACAGTCCATAGGGTTGCAAAGAGTTGGGCATCACTTAGTGACTAAATAACAACAATACACATATTTGTAAAGAAACAGTTTTTAGGAAATAGAACTTGTTATTTTGAGTATATATTCTCCTGCCTTTTCTAACCATTAGATTTTTTTTGTAAAAAATAGCTAATTATGGTGCTTTACATTGATTTCATAAATCACAAATGGATCAGGGTCCACAGTTTGAAAAACACTAGTATTTTAGTTTTTAGTATTAGTTTCTGTTACAAATTACCCCAAATCTTAGTGGTTTAAAATAGTAAACATTTGTTTATCCCTGAATTTCTGTGGGTCAGGAATCTGAGTAGCTTGGTTTAGGTAGTTCTGGGTCAGGGTGTTTGATGAGGTGTGTTTGGCTTTTTTTTAATGTCGGGGTGTTGACTGAGAGGATCTGCTGCTGAGGTGGCTCACGCTCGAGCGGGTTAGCGCTTGGTAGCGCTCAGTTCTCTGTTGGGCTGCTTGAGTGTCCTGTCGACAGGGTGCTGGTTGGCTTCCCCCAGAGCCAGGGACCCAAGCAAGAGTAAGGAGGAAACCACATCAACCCTGCCACAGGCTGTTAGTTAAAATCAGGTCACTTGTTCCAGCCCACAGCCAAAGGGAAGAGTATCACAGAATTTGTGACATTTTAATAATTACCACAGTTCTGTATTTCTCCTGTTGATGGAGGAATCAGGATGAGCCGGAGTTCCTGCTGAAGTCAGTCTGTAAGTAACGATAAAGGCAGGGTTTTCTCTGAGGGCATCTAGTCTCGCTCCTTACTCACTCTTAAAATTGGCGGAAAGAGTCTCAAAGAAGTTAAGCAATTAGCCAAGTCCATTCAGTCTAGGAAAACTAAACAGATTTTCTCTGAGTTTTGTCATGAGAAAATAATCTTTGTGTTGATAGAGGTGAGAAAATTGGCTGCCTTTAAAAAAAAAAATCTTGCCTAAAGAGTTTATAGTGTAGAACTTTTGTTCTCTAATTTTCCAGCTTGAACCCTTATATGTGATTGTGGTTATATTTTCAATTTATTTGCCCTCTGAATAATGCTTGATGTCTTTATGGATTTGCAGGCTCCTCATACCAGTACCTCCATCCCAGCTGATTTTAAAGGAAATAGAAAATTTACTAAATTAATTTGAACTACTTTACTGTTATCTCTTGTATTACTGACTGTGAGACTGTGCTGTGTAACTCTTCCAGTTAGCTCATTTCCAGGACCTAAAAGACAAATGTTAAAACTAACGGAGAATCAGGGTGTGTGTGTAAAGAAGACTATACTATGTTTTTCTGCTGTGACGTTTTCATGGAAACTTTTGGCTTAGAATGCTTTGTTCTAAGACTGGTTTGGGCTTACTGGTACAGGAGTTGGGTGAGTCCCTAATGTTGCTATTGTGAGTGAAGCCAGGAGAAATTACCAAAGCCTGCATTGAATTTTTTTTTTTTTAATCCATTAGGCTTTTCTAATACATGGGGATATAGTAAATCATCTTACACTCTTGCTCTTACAGAATTGGACAGTGGCTTTTTTCTTCTTAGACTGCTTTCAAGTTTGTTACCACCAGGACACCTGACTGTTCAGTTGTGCCCTAAAGCACTGATTGTACATACCTCTGTAGTTACTCTTCTTGGTGTCTGTTTACCTATGTGTTGGGTCCCCCATCACACTGTAGGATTCCTACAGGGACTTCCTTTCATATATACTGCTGGTGCTCAAGTACCTGCAGAACTGAATGTGTAGTTGAAGGGACCCACGGTGATAATTTCTCCCACCAGAACGGAATGAAAAATGTAGAAAGCTTCTGGATATAGGTGGTACCTGTGGCTGGTGTATATGTCAATCACCGGCTCTGTTCTTCAGATACCCACAGTTCATTGGGGAGAATACCATCATATACTTAATACACAAGGTGCAAGGTGCTCTGCTGGGGCAGTGAAGCTGGTGTTGAAACTGAATCTGAAGGGTGAGTGGATGTTTCAAAGAGAAGATACAAGGGTTTTATGAGAGGTATGGGGTTGTGCATTCTTCAGTATACATCTGCCTGAACTGTTTTATGGTTGGCAAGTTGCCTGCATATTTTGATAAGTTGCTTCTTACCAAGAGCATGCATGCTCTTGGTGTATTATTTCTCTAGAATTTCGCTGTCCATTTCAGTAGCTCCTAGCTAAATGTGGCCATGTAGGTTAAGGTCACCATACCACATGTGCTTCAGTAGTCACATGGGGAGAAAGGCTACCATTACCGTGTTGGACCACACAGATACTATTGAACATTTGTCACAGAAAGTTCTGTTGGACAGTGCTGCTGCAGTTATGTTTTGTTCATCTGCATGTTTACAAGAGAAACCTTAATAGCTGCCTGACATTGGGAGAGACAGTGATTGGTATTTATGAATAGACAGAAGGGAGTGTATGTTACTGTGGTTAAGAATATATAGACTTTGGAGTCAGTTCTGGGTTGGAATCATACTCTGTCCCTTATGCTGCCTGGCCTTTGTTGTGTTATGCATTTAATGTCTGAGCCTTAGTTTTTTGTTTTGTTAAAACAGGGATGATAATACAGGGTTGTGTGAGTGTAAAAATATGTCTGTAAGGGGACTTCCCACAATGCCTTAGTAAGTGATAGGACCATTAATAACTTTTAAAATAATCACTGATTTGAAAAAATTTAGAGTTATCTTACAGTAAAAGTAACCCCCCCCCCCACCCTTTTGGTATACAGCTCTGTGAAGTTTGAGTGTGTCTGTGTTTGTGTAAACACAATCAGGATACAGGACAGTTCTCTTCAGAATCTCCCCCACACAGTCAGTGCTGTTACATGCTGACCTCCTCCATTCTCCCTGGCAGCACTGATTTCTCCTTCATCACTCTTTATGTCTTTTTCTAGTATGTTGTATAAATGGAATCATGTAGTCTTTTGAGACCGATTTCAGCCAGCTGCATGAGTCATAAAAAGTTGTAACATTAATAGTACAACTGATTTTTAAAGATGTTGGTTTTGAAATGTTTCTTTAAAAAAAAAATGCAAGTCTGAAGTTTTGCTTATAGAATTGTTGTGTGACTTGTTTGAAAGTGAAGTAAATGATGAAATTTATAGGGAAAAACTGCTCCCCCAGTTGGTGACAACTGTATGTGTATCATCTTGTTTATGAAGATGGTTGGTTAGGGGAAGTTGTTTTTTAAAGATCGGTAGAGTTGCAGCAGTGTCCTAATTTGAGAAAAAGTGGCTGTTAAAACATCATGAATTTACAAAATGTGGTGTGAAGGTAGGTAACAGCTGGCTGCTTTGCTCAGGCCTTCCCCAGTTTAAGGCTGAAAGCTTGGCTGCCTCCCAGAATCCCCCCGAGCCAGGGAACACAGGATCTAAAAGGGCCACATGAAGAAAATTTGAGGTTTACAGCTCAGATTTCATTAGTGAACCATCAGGTATTTGATACTAACTTGTTATACCCCACAGCAGGCATGTGGGGTCTTGGCTTCCCCACTGGGGATCCAGACCTGTGCGGGAGGACTGCCAGGGAAGTCCCAGGTCTGAACTTTTCTGTTGGCGGTGTTTTAAAAAACTGATGACAAGCAGATTTGCAAGTCTCATGTACAGAAGCTAAGTTAAAAGTCAAATTTTATAGTTAACCCACAGTCTTCTGTTTGGAGTTTTTCAATTCACATAGTGAGGTCTAAATGTGAAGTAAAATTTGAAGTTCTTCCGTTGATGTAGCTCTTGTGTTCCCCTTTCTTAGCTTTGCATACCATCTCCTGTATAGATTTCTTCATAGGTTAAGCATATTGCTTAGTTGTTACCTGCTGCCTTCATGGAAATGGAAGTAGGGCCCTTAACGTTTAGCACTGTATGTGGGAATCCAGAGTTGCACATCATATCTTTCAAATAAGTGAATTGGTGAAAGAATGACTATCTTTGTAAGCTTTACAGTCTTGCATGCATGCTTTCCAGCCTGTTGTTACAAGGGGATGTTGAAACATTTTGTTTTTAAGGAAATGTTTAAATCTGTTTTAAGGAAATGTTTCTTTCAAATTGTGCAAAAGGAGTAAAAATGTGGCCTTTGAAAAGTTCTGTTTTGTTAAGCCTCTGAGAGGAAAGCTCCGCTGAGGAAAGGGAATTTGGAATAGTGACCTTATCTATTCCTTAAAAAATGGCAATTCAGAAGCAATGGAGGGAGTCAAACAGTAAAAACAGATTTGGATTGGAAGTATTCGTAAAACCTTCCTCTATTTCTCATCTTTAACCACCTTCTCCCAGCACACATCTCTCTCACACACACTTGATAAAGGCAGGAGATAGTATGAGAAAATGGGTTGGATTGGAGAAAGAATCAAGTCTTCTGAGATTCGGTTACTTAAAATCTATAAACCTGAGTAGAAATTAATAACTAGGTTCTAACTTAGTGGCTCTGAGTTGAGTGAGCCTAAGGATTTCTTCCTTGGAGTTGTAAAAAAAAAAAAAAATTTCCCAGCAGCAACCTGGTTCTGATTGTGGAACATAGGAATCACTCATTGTGAAAGCCTGAGGACCCTATTTGGGAAAACTGCTCTTAAGGGGTAGACAACAATTAAAAATAAATGAATATGGTTAATTTTTGTCAAAAGTTTAGAAATAATACCGCCTGGTATATGTAAGATGTGTAGAGTTTAAAAGGTCTTTTGGGGCTTGCATTGAAGAGACAGTTTATTTTAAACAGTGGAAATGCTGCTTTATATTTAAATGAACCACTTCATGTGGATGGAGCATACCCTTCTAAGTTTCAGACATGTTCCTTAACCAAGGGTTCCAAGGGGGCTGCTGGTGCTTCGAGTCAGTCTTCATTTAATCTCAGAGTCTTGTGGGTTTTTACCCAGATGTACTAACAGTCAACTCATAGCTTGACATTTGTTAAAACTCCGTTAACCCTCACAGCAGCCCTAGGCGGTGGTGCTACTGTTAGACCCATTTTACAGGTGAGGAAAGAGGCCCAGACAGGCACTGTGATTCGCCCAGCATGACACTGCTACTAGGTGGTGTGGCGTGAGGATTCAAACCCAGGTGAGTCTTAACCACTGTGCTTTTGTGACAGAAATTTGGTGCCGTTTTTGAGGAGTGCTTCTGGAGCCACTGATGAATATTATCAATATTTTTTAGGCTCTCAATATTCTAGTATAATCTCACAGACATTTTGTTCTGAGAGAAGCTGTGATCTTCAAAAACTATTTTGCTTGTATTAAACCTAAAATAATTTAAAAACTTTCCTAATAACTTAGGTTGAAACTTTTTATCATAAATTGAAATACTTGAAAAGATATGATTTCTGACATGAATATTAACATTGTAAAAATACTATTATAAGTCATATAATAAAGTAATATAGATTATAACATATCTTTAGAATGTTTTAGTGGAATGTAATACCATAATAATGTCCATCATGATCCATTTAATCAGAAGTAAATGATGTTCCTTTTTCTTGAAAGACTGTATTTGTGTTATATTTCCCCCAAAAAAACGTTATCCTAATAAATTTCTATGTTTGAAGGTTTTGTTGTTTTTTGTAACATACCTATGTATAAATTGAAGTGTTAAATTTTAATTTGCCATGACCATAATGCACTAAATGTTCGTGCTCTCTTTGTTAACTAAAATTTATTAGACAGTTGACCCAGACAAATTGTACACATGGATACTTAAGGGAAAGTTTTTATTGAAAGTGTCCTCTTAACGGGGGATGGAGGGATGGATAACATGGTTTCCATTAAAGAAAGTTCTGTTGACCAGTATTTCAAATTGTCCTTGTTTGGCTTTTTTTTTTTTTTTTTCAGTGAAATCATGAGTTTATTTTAAAAAATGACATAGGGCAATCATAAATAGTTTCTACATTCTCTCTTTTCCTCCCAGTATCTGTCTGTCTCTATGGTTACATGGAAATGAATCTCTTATAAGATTTAACATTTGAAACAAACCATTTTAGTACTTTGTATTTCGACTGAAACAAGAAGGAGTATAGAGATAACCCAATCAATGTTTTTTCAAAAACACCTTGTTTGGCTTTCTAAAGAATTTTTAAATGCAGGTTGATGATGATGGTTTAATCACTTAAGTCCTGTCCAGACTCCTGCAACACCATGGACTGTAGCCCACCAGGCTCCTCTGTCCATGGCATTTCCCAGGCAAGAATACTGGAGTGGGTTGCCATCTCCTTACTTCCGGGATCTTTCCTGACCCAGGATTGAACCCACGTCTCCTGCATTGCAGGCGGGTTCTTTACTGCTGAGCCACTACGGAAGTCCTTAAATGCAGGTTAAATATACTTAAAGGTTTTAAAATACAGTGGATCAAACTAAAATGAAGATGGGTGAGATGCCTTCTGTACATTGTGAGATGGCAAAATGGAGAGCAGGCTCGATAAACTGCTTAGAGGTGTGAGCATAGGCGCAACATTTTTATGAACGTACTTATGTGTGGAACTTGATCTAGAAAGCAGTTCTTGAGCTATCTATGCCCACATGTTGCTTGGAAAGTCCTTGGGTACCCCTGGCATAGGCACCTGGTGGTACTCAAGACTGATACCTGCAGTGCCCTGAGACACACCAGGATAGGCAACTCTGCACTATTCCAGCAAATCTTGGTTGCATACTGTGTGGCACTTCAGCTGTAAAGTGACGGTGTCCCAATTTAGAACATTAATACTCTGGATATGTATATAACATAAAAAAAAAATTCATCTGATGGAGAGGGTAGTAGGGCAGGGGGGAATATGCATAAAAATAAGCTGAAGATAAAAAGGACTTTATCAGTTCAAGATAGCATATAAGTATTAAAATCTTTGTACCTGGTATTTTAAATTCCCCTAAAGTGTGTGAGAAAAAGTTCCTCTGTGGGAGGGATATTTTGACTAAGTTGGTAGTGAAAGGATGGGAAGTATGGATTAATGAAAGTGCCAGTGAGTAGACTCATTATGCCACATAAAAACAGGATGCAAAGTTAATTTCTGCCATTAAAGCCTGTTTTCTGTATTTCAGAACTGGAGTTTTTGTTATGTTTTCTTAGGGCCAAGATTGGGACTCCCTGGGGGTAGGTTAGGAGCAATGCCCAAATTTCCCAGATACCAAGATTATCCAAAGTTCTTTAAAATACACAACATGAACATCCTTTCAGATTATCAGTGTTATAGACCCAGATGCTGGTTCTTCATAGTTTTTATTCAAGCAGCAATACTAGAAACTGAAAAAGATCATTGTAACAATTCCTTGATTTAAGAAAAAATACCTATTAAAAGGCATCTCAGCAGATGATACTTAACGTTTGATTGCAGAACTCGAGTGTCTCTTGCAACCATACTTTTCCTTTGGTCATCACTTAATCAGAAAAAACACTCGTCCCAGTTCAAACAGCACCTTACAAATAAAAAGTATGACAAATCACTGGCACAAACCTAAGATGACTTTTCTGATTGTGATTCATGAAAAATGCTCCTGGAATAAGAACAACTTTGTTATTGCACATTTGAGGCACAAGCGCTTGCTGCTGGGCTGTACGTTACACATAGTGAGAACTCTCTAAATGCCATCTCTTAGAATGAGGGAATTTCCTGGCAATCCAGTGGTTACAATTTGGCACTTTCACTGCTGTGGCCCGTTTTCAGTCCCTGGTCAGGGAACTAAGATCCCACAAGCCACGCAGCACAGCCAGATAAAATGTGGAACTTTTCCAAAAATCACACTTTAATGCATTTTCAAAATATTACCGCAGTCACTTATAACTTGCCTCATTTGCAAACAGACAAGTATTTAGGACAAAGTCAAGTTCTTTCCTGCTGTTATCTTCTGTTCAGTTGCTTTCATAAAAGTTTTAACTTACCTCTATAGTAATAAGGACGACAATCATCCATTCCAGGCGGAGTGTCCTCTTCTCCATCAGGTGATTCCGCATCAGATCTGTTAGCTCCATGCAGTGCTGAAGCTTTTCATTCATGACCTACAGCAGTAAAAATCCAAGAAAGTACCCTGTGTATTTAAATGAACTCACTGAAGATAACAGTTGCCTGCTTCAAATTTCCAGTTTCAAATAGGTATGCGGTGAGCCCTTCAATTCTTGCTCCTCGGCTCTCTCCAAAGGCAAACTGCCAGAGCTACCTGTCTCCTTTCTGTGAATCCACCGGGACGTTTTGTAATGCACAGATGTGACTGCAAAAAATAGCTGGCATACCAAAGCTCTTATATTCGTTAAGATTTTGATGGAAGATATAAAAGTTTTTTGAGTCCTAGTTTTTCATCATTGCCCTTGGTAAATTTTAAGCAGTTAAAAGAAAACTTGAAATAAGATTCTTTTAGTATGGCCTGAAGATGGCAAAAACAATGATTACCATATACAATATTAAAACTGTTCTTAAGTCCCACTGTCAAAAATTCCTGAACGCAAAACTTGACCTGCTACCCATCGCCGCTAGATGGCACTGCTCTTAACGCTTAAGTGCAGACGCTCTAGGTTTGCCTTCTGATATCCTACAAGCTATTTGAGGGTCGCAGGAAACAGACTCTCGTATTAAAGACTTGAATGTGGCCACTGACAAGGTATACTTCCTTAATCTCTGTATCTCACTTTCCTTTGGAAATTACAGAGTCTGGAAGACAAATTTTTAAAACTAGTTTTTGGATCCCCCTTGATAATCTCTGAGGTATGTATGCCAAGAGTGCAGGTATGTTCGGTGGAAATTTGAGGCAAATCACAGATGCATGTCTGGGTTGACTGACATGTGCTAGTGCACCATATTTACCACGATTTTGCACAGAACACTAAACTGTGAGAGCGAACCCCAGAGCAGGAAATGGCAATCCACTCCTGTATTCTTGCCTGCAAAATTCCACGGAGAGAGGCCTGGTGAGCTTCAGTCCATGGGGTCACAGAGAGGAGGACGGGACAGCACTGTGACAGTGAACACCTGGAGCCACACTGGTGACACGTGGTTGCCCACTCCAGACTCCATGGGCACCCTGCAGTTGCCACTTGTATACATGTTTAGAACAGTGCTGCCTCCTTCCTCTTCCTGTTGCTACTGGCTGCCTGATCTTGGTCTATAAATATGCTCAGCCTTAGGCTTGCTTCTCTTTTCAAAATGCTGACCCAACCCTCTTCTATTTTCCTTCAACTCTGACTAAAGACATTTTCTTCTTCCACTTCCTCAGCACCCAATTTAGCCCTTAGAAGTTGTAGATATTACCTCAACTCCCCTGAAACTTCCAGATGTCTCATGAGTAACTTTAACACCCTTTCTTGGTTAGATTACAAGACCTCAATTAACTCAAGTGTTTGACAACACCTGGAAACAAGCTTCCTTTTGGCTCTTCTCCTCTAGGGACCAAATTCTGCCTCCGACATCGTATTCTGAGACTTCTTGGACCTCCCCTTGAGTGTGGATGACAGTTCCCAGAGTCCTGATCTTGTCCCTCCTGTCTTCCAGCTCTTCACTCTCTCTGATTGTGCCCAGATGGTCCGTGGAGATGTCTCCTGGACTTGGGTGTTTCCATCCCACCATCACTGCTTCTGTGGTACACATGAGCCAACTGCATTCAAGTCAAAGACTTAGAAATTCTGTTTATTTCAGAAGGAAAGTGTCATTGCCAAAAAATGGAAAATCTGCATGATGTGAAATGGTGTTGGCTGCATAAAGTGGAGCCTGATGCTTTGGAAAGTGTGAGCTTACACATCAGAGGGCCAGTCAAGAGCCATGAAAGCCAAACTAGAGCGTTTCTTTTCAACATGGAACACAAGTGTTACTTGCTTTCATGCTTACATGTTATTTCAGGGTCCATATGTTACCTAAGTTCATCTCTTATATAAGTGTATGTATCCCACATTTTAAGAAAGACTGATTTAAGAAAAACTTTTGATAAGTCCCAAATATAAATGGTTAATCCCGATTTCTCCTCTGCCCGAATTTCTTGCTTTACTGTTATTTCTTTGAATGCTGGAGACAAAACATCTTTATTAAAGATATCACCAAAATTTTGGCAAACATTTCAAAACCTATTTGTAAACACAATGCTTCCCTTGTAAACTGCTCTGCCCAAATTTCTGCCTATAAAACACCATCTTATCGGTTTCCTTCTTCCATCTTAAATTTAGCATTTCTCAAACTACATTTTTTTTAAAAGTAGCATTAACTCTTTATTTTGACCACACTGGGTCTTTGTGGCAGCGCTCAGACTTGCTTCAGTTTCAGCGTGTGCATAGCCTTCTCTTGGTGGCAGAACATGGGCTCAGTTGCTGTATCACGTGGGCTTACTTGCCCTGCAACATGTAGGATCTTAGCTTCCTGACCAGGAATCAAATCTGTGCCCTCTGCAGAGGAAACTCAGTCTTCACCACCGGACCTCTAGGGAAGTCCTTTAGCTTCTAAAGAAAAAGTGGACTTCCAGGGACCGCTGGTAATATGGGTGGAATGGTTTGTCCCCTCAAATTCATGCTGAAAGCCTAGCTAACCTCCAGTGTGATGGTATCCAGAGATGAGGTCTTTGAGGGTAGTGATTAAGTTTAGACGGAGTTTAACTTTGCCAACAAAGGTCCGTCTAGTCAAGGCTATGGTTTTTCCAGTGGTCATGTATGGGTGTGAGAGTTGGACTGTGAAGAAAGCTGAGCGCCGAAGAATGGATGCTTTTGAACTGTGGTGTTGGAGAAGACTCTTGAGAGTCCCTTGGACTGCAAGGAGATCCACCCAGTCCATTCTGAAGGAGATCAGCCCTTGGATTTCTTTGGAAGTAATGATGCTGAAGCTGAAACTCCAGTAGTTTGGCCACCTCATGCGAAGAGTTGACTCACTGGAAAAGACTGATGCTGGGAGGATTGGGGGCAGGAGGAAAAGGGGACGACAGAGGATGAGATGGCTGGATGGCATCACTGACTCGATGGATGTGAGTCTGAGTGAACTCCGGGAGATGGTGATATACAGGGAGGCCTGGTGTGCTGTGATTCATGGGGTCGCAAAGAGTCGGACACAACTGAGCGACTGAACTGAACTGAAATTAACAACCTTGTAAGAAGAGGCAGACACACTAAGATGTGCTCTCTCCCTGCCTTAAGAAACTACACTGGGAAGGTGGGAAGGGGGTTCTTACCAGGAACCAAACCTGTACACTTCACTAGATCAGTACAACGTGGTGCATGAACTGCTGCCCCTAAGAAAGTGTTAGTCGCTCAGTCGTATCTGACTCTGCAACCCCAAAGACTGTAGCCCTCCAGGCTCCTCTGTCCATGGGATTCTCCAGGCAATAACACTGGAGTGGGTTGCCATTCCCTTCTCCAGGGGATCTTCCTGACCCAGGGATCGAACCTGGGTCTCCCTCATTGCAGGCAGATTCTTTACCATCTGAGCCACCAGGGAAGCCCCCAAGGAATGGGAACAAAGTACTGCAGAAGCAGAGAGGCAGGTGGTGCCAAATTTGAACATACTTTTATTTTTATCCTTCAGGACACTACCCGAATTATTTTCCACTTATTTACAGCACTGATTAAGTGCAATGCATACATTCTCCTGGGTACTTGGTTAAGGATTCAGAAATCAGCATTATAGCTGCACAGAGCTCACATAAATTTTTTTTTCTTAAAAATACCACAGAATGGACATGTTCCAGAGCTCTTCCAGTAGTGGGACTGAGGGAACCCTGCCCACCTGCTCCTGGGCTGCAGGGTTGACTTTCCTACACTGGGCATGGAGGAAGCCTAACCACTCGGAGGAGCACTGTCCCTGGTGAGCCCCATGTGCCCTCTTAGGATATCCGTTCTGGCTGCTTGGTGAAGACGCAGTGGCACTTTCTCCAGGGTTCCCCTTCCTGCTTGGCTCTGTGATCTTCTTCCAGCTAGTTGATTTCGTCACTGCACATCTACGTGCATGATTGATCCTGTGTTGACATTTCTCATCTTCAGCTGTGACTTTCACGTTGAATGTAGTGTTCATCCCAAGTTCCTAAAAGACATTCCTGTCTTTCTGCTGCTCCTCTGGGCCACACAGGCAGGGTGTTTCCTGCTCGAACCACCTTCATTGTTAGTGACCGTGATCCTAGGCTTTTTCCTGTACTCCTGTCCACGAGGGACATGCAAAGGACACCACAGGCATCAATATCAAAGGATGCCACGATGTGAGGAAGGACACAGAATGAAGGGCTGGGAGTAGGATGTCTGAGCTCACATTTGCCATGCAGCTGGTTTATCTTAGTTATTACTCAGCAACTGTTACTAACCCAGCTCAGCACTACAGGCTGGTTACCAGAAAAGGTCTACATTTGCTTGGTGGCAATAATCTGTTCACTTTCATCCCTACAGTCAGGGTTCCACCAAACATCTTCATTCCAAGAGGATAAGGGGAGACATCTAAGAGCCGTAACTCTTGAGTACTTTCAAATTCGTCCCCAGTAAGTACTGCTGCTCAGCAAGGTTGATGCTTTTGTTTAATGTCATTAAAGAATTCTCAAAAGAGGCTTTATTTCCAAATTTTCCTTGAGGCATAATTTACATACAATAATGTCTCTATTCTAAGAATATACAGTTTGAAGACTTCTGACAGATATACAACCATGGAAGTACTGAAGTGACATTGCCATCACCCCAAATCCCTGTGCCCCTTTGAAATCTACGGCTCCAGGGAACCACTGGTCTATTTTCTGTAACTACAAGTTGGTCTTTCTAGAATTTCCTATAAATATAGTAGCATGTATTCTGCTGTGTCTAGATTCTTCTCACTCGGCACAATGATCCTGATATTCATCCATGCTATTGCATGGATCGGTAACTTTTTTACTGCTGAGTGGTATTCCACTGTATGGCTACCCCACAGTTGCTTTATCCATTCACCTATTAGTGGCCGTTTCATTGTTTTCAGTTTTTGGCTTTTATGACTAAAGCTGCTATGAAGATGCAGGTACAAATCAATGTGAGCACATATGTTTTCATTTCTCGTGAATAAATACTCAGGATCGAATCGCTGGATCATACAGTAACACAATTAAATTTCTGAGGAACTGCCGGGCTGTTCTGGAAAGCGGTTGTACCAACGTATATTCTCTCAAGTCACATATGAAACCTCCATTTGCTCCACATCCCTCCTGACACGTGGGATTGTCAGTCCTTTTAATTGTAGTCATCCTAATGTGTGTCTAGTGACAGCGCACTGGACATTTAGTTTGCACTTCCCTGACAGACAATAACACTGAGCATCTTCTCACATTCACTTGACCGTTCACATATTTTGAGATGTCAGTTCAGATCTTTTTGCCCATTTGAAAACCCGAGTTGTCTTTTTGAGCAGAAAGAATTCCGGACCAGTCTTTTGTCAGGTTATATGTTGAGAATATTTCCTTCCAACCTGTGGGAGGAAATATTCTCAATATATCTGTGATCTGCCTTTTCATATTTATTTTTTAATTAAAAAATATTTATTTATTTGGCTGCACCTGGACTTAGCTGGGGCATGCGGGATTATCAGTCTTCATTGAGGCAAGAGGGACTTTCAGCTGCAGCATGCAAACTCTTAGTTGTAGCATGTGGAATCAAGTTCCTTGACCAGGGATCCAACCCAGACCCTCGCATGGGCAGCATGGAGTCTTAGCCACTGGCCCACTAGGGAAGCCTCTGCCCTTCATATTCTAGAGTGTCTTTCAAAGACCAGTAGTTTTAGTTTTGATTAAGTTCAACTTATCAAATTCTTTCTGTAAGGTTCATGATTTTTTTGTGTGTGTGCTAACAAATCTTTGCCTTTCCCAAGGTCATGAGGCCTTTTTCCCTATATTTTCTTCCTGAGCTTTTATAATTTTACCTTTTATATTTAAAGGTCTCTAATTCATTTAGAAATGGTATAAAGACAAGACTAGGGCTTTTTTTTTTTTTAACATGGCTATCCAATTGTTCTAGCACCATTTGTTGAAAAGATTAGGAAAAAAGAGAAGAGCGCCTCAAAGACTCATTGGCGTATAACTAAAGATTTGAGATTATCAGAGATAGAGCAGATTTCTGAAACCATGAAGGCCAGAAGAAAGTGGGACAGGAATTTTTAGGTGTTGAAAGAAAAGAATTGTCACTTGGAATCCTTTATCTAGGGAAAAAAAGATCCTCCAGGAATGAAGGGGAAGTCTAGATATTCTGAGATGAAGAAAAACTGAAGAGACTATGCTTTCGCAGACTTACCCTGAAAGAATGGCTAAAGAATGTTCTTGGAATAGAGAGCAAACAATAGAAAAAGAAATCTTAGAACTCACTGAAGAAAAAAAAAAAGAACAAAGGAAAGAATAAAACATGGGTAAATATGAGAGAATTTCCTTCTCCTCTTGAGTCTTCTGAATTATGCTGGTGGTCAAAGCAAAAACTGAAACATTGATGAAGTTCTCAAAGTGGAGAGTAGAGGGATACACATGTCGTGCAGTTTCCCTGCTTGATTTAATCTGGCAAAATGTCGAAAAGAGTGGATTGTGATAAAGGTATGCATAATGGATTACCTAGAGCAACCACCAAGTATCTATGCAGAGAGACATACTAAAAAATGATACAGATGAATCAAAATGGAATCCCCTCCAAATGTCTAGGTAGCTCATAGGAAGGCAGGGCTTGATATAGACAATGACTTGGAGGGATCTCAAGGGTGTTATAGTCATTGAAAAAAGCCCATTTTAGAAGACACACAGTAAGGTTCTATTTATATAACAATCCCCAAATGACAAAATTACAGAGCTGGGGAATAGATTAGTCACCGCCCAGGGTTAGGAATGGTGGGCGAGGGATGGTGGTGTTACTATAAGGAGACAAGGCAGATCTTTGTGGTCACAGGACAGACCTGTATCCAGACCTTGTGGTTACCTGGATGTACACATGTGATTAAACGGCTCAGAACTACGTGCGCACATGATAACCAACGTCCAGTGTGTTTCCTACTCTCCACCCCCGGGGGGGCTTACCTCCGTCATGACCACCTCCACCCATGTCCATCATTCCATCAGCTGCCTCTCTCAACTTTGCTCCCATGCTTCTAAGTGCTCCTGAAACAGTTCTAACTGGCTGTTCTCTTGCTACTGTACTCTCCACATATCTCGAAAGTGGCTCCTCCTCCTCCCCCCAACCTTTCTACGTCTGCCATCTTTCTACCTGTTGCCCACAGCAAACACTGGTCATCCTTACTCCTCTCTCCCTGGCCTCCCCATACCGACCACTTCATCTGTCTTAAAGGATTCTTTTTAAAAAGTTTCATTCTTATTCTCGCTGTTGCCAGTAAAGTTCTGGACCTCACAAACTCTTGCTTGAAACTTGACGAGAAACCTCCTACTGGATTACTAGGCTTCCAGACTCTCACCAATCTTACTGAGCCTCTAGAGTAAAATTCAGAGTATCCTTTGACGTGAAAGCTGAAAACTGTCTGTACACAGGAGAGTGGGAAATCTAGAGATCTGTCCAGAAGTCAAAAGAGACATTTCTTCAAAAGCAGTTAGACATGTTTACTTAATTAAAAAATTCTCTTCACACTGTCATACAACTTAGAGGTGACACTGTGTCTTTCTCTCTTAGTAGAAGTGCAAAATACATACCTTAACTCTACGAGCAATGCTGAGGAACCGACAAGTTTTATCATAAAGTTCTTCCAGATTTTCTCTGTCCCAGTAGAAATCAGGAGCGATCAAGAAGTCTGAACTCAAGTTTATACGGTGTCTTAAAAAAAGGAAAATCATAACTTTTAATTTGTATCTTGAATTAAAAAATCATGGTCTCTATTTTCTTTTTTGAAGGTATTTATTCATTGATTGGAGTGTAGTTAATTTACAATATTGTGTTAGTTTTAAGTGTACAGCAGTGATTCAATTATACATACATAGACACATCTCTCTCTCTCTCTCTCTATATATATATTCTCTTTCAGTTCTTTTCCATTATAGGTTATTACAAGATATTGAGTATAGTTCCTATGCTACACAGTAGGAGCTTGTTGTTTCCCTATTTTATATACAGCAGTGTGCATATGTTAATCCCAAACTCCTAATTTATCTCCCCCATCCCCACTGGTAACCACAAGTTTTCTATGTCTGTGAATTTATTTCTGTTTTGTAAATATGTTTAATTTCTTATTTGTATGGCATGTTATAAAAAGTTTTGAATGCTGATTCTTACAATACTTCTGAGAAACATGTAAATAAAAAAATTTCATCTGCAACCAAATTAATTCAATATTTACACTGACAGTTATGAAGCAGATAAAAGAAAACCCAATGTAAAAAATTTTGAAGCTTCTTTTTTCATTCAAGTTTGTTACACATGCACGCATGGGTGTGTGTGGATAGGTATTCACATGACTACTGGTTTCCTCAGTATCCTTCCAGTGTTTGATCAAACACTGGATAAGCAAATTCTCTCTCTTTCTACCCTTTTACATATGAAGCCTGAGCTTGTTTTTAAAAGAAAATTTACATTGTAGAAGTAACACATAAATAGTTTTTCACTATAAAAAAGAAAAACCCTGGAGAAGAACTCAGAAAACCCTGGTAGGCCCTTTACCCTAACACCACAACTCAATTCCTTTAGGCCCTGCCAACACCCTGCTGTTGTCCTTCAGGATCTGCTTCTTTGCACACATGTGCACACACACCTACATGTCTGGTAGTATGTATACACATCAAGAGACATATGAATATTTATGATGTTTGTCTACAAGTGGGATTAGACCACATCTGTAATTTATGACTTAATTTCTCACCCGATATAACCTGCCACATTTCTACTATATCTCTTCATAGACTCACATATTCCTTTGAATAACACATAAGCACTCTTATTGTAAAAAGAAGAAAACTTAGGATAAGAACAGTAAGGCTCTATAGAAACTATTCACAAACCTAAACATATTTAGTCCTAATTTCTGAGTTTTGATATAGTAATTCACTATATGGAATTCTGCTCACATCACTAAGAGCAGAGAAGAGAGAAGTCTCTGTATCCCACTTCTTAGCAAGCTCGAGGCTTTAGATGGGCTGCAGGATGCTCCTGACATAGGGTTTTTATTTTTGTTGGTGTCCTGAGTTGGGGTCCCTGAGCTATGAGGAAGGCATGGGTGATGGAACGCTGGCCCACTTCTCCTCGCCAGGCCAAGTTTTAATATCTAAGGAAAATGTGGAACAACAACCCTTGGGTATACTACTGACAACAAACCCCAGTCACTCATCCCACACATGGAAGGGCTGAAGCACCAAGAATGCTGCCTAGTGAGAAAAACACCAAGATTCAGGATGTTTCACTCCGTAAATCCTGGGAAAACTACAAGAATAAAATAAACTGAAGGCCTTTTAATTTAACTTAATTTTAAATGATGCACTATTGTACTTCATCAGTTTTAAGACACTGTTCTTCCCATTTTTAACATCTCTGAAAACAGAGGCATCTTTAAAAGTGATGTCTTACAGGTGGCAAGTGTGACTCAGCTGTCATTGCCTTAGACAACTTATTTCCCTCATGTTTTCCTTTGTATGTATGCCTGGGAACACACAAAATGTGATAAATCTACATCTAAATAAGACTAAAAGAGCTATTTCAGGAAGCGCAAAAGTAAAATTGTGGTAAAAAAACATTGTCTCATATGCTAGCTGGTAGCATTTTCACTTTCCTATGGCACGTTATGGTGTCTCAGAGTTAGCGAAAGATGATACATCACTTTTCTGTAGCAATTAGGTCTATTTAGAGTTATGATGCAGTGACAGACTTGTACTGAGAATTCCCATTGTTCAAATTCTAGAATGTGTCTTTCCACCTCCGGAGAACACCTACTGTGCTCTCCAACAGAGATTTATTGTAGATTAATTGTGGTCTCTCTTGCACAGGCAGAATTTCTTCCAGTGAAGTCCTAACACAGCCCAGCTGCTTCTAATGGGTCAGAGTGGTTCATGCTTATAACGAATGAAATAAAAACAGCTGCAATTCCCATTAAGGTACAAATGCTTGCTCTTTACTATACAGGGATATTTCCTGCTGATTGATTGTTAAATATACGAAGTATATCACTTACAGAGAAAATTTTACCTTAGGGCAAAGAGTTCACCCATTTTCTGCATAACTTCTTCATGAGATAGTTTCACTTTCTTCCCAGCTTTTAAAGCCTATTTGGGAGGGGGAGAAATAGATACATACATACACACATGTCCCTTCTCACTAGCATGTTCTATGATGTACATTCCTAATCTCTTATTGAAAAACCAGGGGCTCTTTTCCCAAGTATGACTATTCCTCCATAGTAAAAACAAAGTTAATTACAGTAGGCATGATTTTTAACATATGTAGTTTGAAATTCTGATATAACTATAGATGCATTTTTCATGCTAACTACTTTTCTCAGAACTTGTCAAAACATTTGTTTCTTTAATCGAGAAAAGTGGTCACAATTTCCTTGACAGGAAACATTTCATTTTATTTCCTTTCAATTCAGTTACATTAAAAATATTATACCATTAGAGAAAGCTAATTTGAATTTTGGCTTCCCAGGTGGCTCAGTGATGAAGAATCTGCCTGCTAATTCAGGAGACACAGGTTTGATTCCTGGGTTGGGAAGATCCTCTGGAGGAGGAAAGGGCTACCCACTCCAGTATTCCTGCCTGAAAAATTTCTCAGATCGAGGAGCCTGGTGGGCAACAAGTCCATGGAGTCACAAACACACAAAATTTGAATTTTAAATTTTAAAAGGTTTCTTACTTTATCATTTTATATGTAACTGGATTTTTTTTCCTGCTTAAATTCAGTGTAGCTTTCCTACCATTCATTACTAGTTTGTTGTACTTCTAAATTCATCATTATAGTGTGAAATTTGTATTTTTCCCCAATAGAACTCAATCTTCAAAAACAAGCATAAAATTAGTATAATACCTCTGGAATCGACTGAATAGATTCAACAAATTTATCCAGTGATGCTTCCCAGATAGCAAGTTTCACTAGAGAAAAAAGATTAACGATGGAACATTTATCATCACATTTCTACAAAATGCAAAACTGCAAGCACCTTCACTGCCATTTAACAATAGTTTAAGAAGCAGATGTCCAAAAAATATGAAACTGACATTTTAGAACAGTTACTTATTATATTACAGAAGAGGGCACTACGTAGAGAAAGCTAGAAGACAGTGAGTCAGTTTCCAAGCTCTGCTGGCAGATCAAAGCTACTCTGGGTAAAATCCCTGATTTTCTCATACTACATCTCAGGCCCAGAGGAAGAGCTACGCCCTGGAATGAAGGGTGGCTCCATAGCTGGGGCAGGAGCCAGACTCTCCTAGCCCTCCCTTCCGCTCCGCCGGGCAGCAGGTACAGCTCAGAAGTCCCAAAGCCTCCTGGCTGGTATGCACAGGCCATCCGAGCAGCCTGGAATAGACTAGTGGCAGGAACCTTTCTTGGAGAACTTCCGCAGTTTCATACAGGTGTATGGATCTATCCGGAAAAACTGAGAGCCACTGTGACTCTCTGTCCCATTATTGTGAAAAACCAGGGTGTACTTTTCTACAAAGAGGCCTGTGCCCCATCACACAGGCTGAGCTTTCTCTGCCTGGATTAGAGACAGCCTAAAACCATCAATCTCAGACAGAAGCAGAGAGAACAAAGGGAGTGATGATAACAACAGCAACAACGATATAAAAGTATTCTTGGACAGGTAAGCGTTATCAATACAATTAATCATAGCAATTAATTAACTGTATACAATTAACCGTAGCATGGATACTGTATTTTATACTCTATAGGATATATATATTCTTTTGGAATAAAAAAAGAAGGAATTATAAGGCTTTGCTGAAGTACTCTGAAAATACGACAAAGTCTACTAAATCCTTTAACTTCCTGGATGAAATGAACACTATGTGATACCTTCTCTGATAAGTAGCAGTAACTTACCTGAGAGGCAAAGGGCATTTGAGAAAGCAAATTTCTCTAGAATGGCGTCATCTAAATCCAGCTCTGAATTTAACCGGATTTCCCCTCTGTGAAGTTTTGATTGCCCCCTAAGGAAAAAAGAAAAAGCATTTTCTAAATCTTGAAAAGTACGTTCTCTCCTCTGAAAAAGTCACCTTATAATCTTCCTAGAGGTCATTTTGGTAACTTGTATCAAGAGTCTCACAGATGTTCTCATACCCTATGATCCAAGTAATTCCACTTCTAGGAATTTATCCTAAGGAAATAATGAAAGATGCAAAGAAAGATCTGTGTACAGAAAACTTTTTATGGTCTAATGTTTAATAGTAAGAAATCAGGAAAGAAATTGAGTGTGCAAGGAGAACGGTTCATCTACAGAAATTTGGCACAAAAGTAAACAAGCGTGTTTTGAAAGGATATTTAGTAGAAAAGGGAAAATGGTTCCAATAGTTTGCTAAGTGAAGAAATGCTGAATATATAACTACAAACAGTATGATCTAAAATGACGCTAATGCGGTGGGGATGCAGAGGGAGACTGGGAAGTTATAAAAAATTAAGATGTATATGTAGACAATTCTGGAATGACTGGGGAGGTAGGGAAGGAAGGGAATTTGGGGATATAAGCATCATAAGCAAAGAGGAAAGGGACAGGCTAAACCTTCACAAAAGATGTGAGACCAGAAGAGATGGACAAAGGGAGCTGGATGAGGAGGGAGGGAGGGGGCAGAATCCGCTCTAACAGCCTCAGGTTGGGGAGAAACAGAAGACACGACAAAGAGCGCAGGGCTGATGAGACGCTTAGGAAGGAGCTCGGCCCACACAGAGTGAGACAGAGGCACCTGGGTCACAGGCAGGACTCACACCCCCACCGCGTTGGTGGAGGTGAGGATGGTCTCTACTGATGAAACCAAATCTCTGGCTCCAGGACTGAGTCAAGGACTTGAATCTCTAGAGACTGTGAGATGGGTGTGCGTGTGTGCACACCTACAGGTGGGTGGGGGACAATGCCTAGTAAGTCACAGTGCGGTCTGGAGGCAGACTATGGGAGGGGAACTGATGGGAAACGTGACCACAAGGCCACGAATAAAATGAGCAACAATGCTACTGGCTCCTCATCTGTCATGTCCCCAGCTCGCACCATCACTTTCTTCTGCACCCACCGTGGGCCTGGGTCCTCACTCATGAGTCAGGTGCCTAGCGTCTCTGAAGCTCACCTGAAAGCTAGTTCGCCGCAATCCCAGCAACTGTGTCAGATTAAATGATATAGGAAAGCTCATCACTGGCAGTTGGCACTTGGCTCTTAGCCCATCTCCTCTTTCTATAGCTGGTGTCTCTTCCAGATTTCCCTAAAGCTCTGATTGCGTCACTTCCTTTCTCAGCACCAAGACTTTCCGCCCTCCACTCTCACATTCCACCAGGTAGGTACCTCCTTGAGAATAAAGACCTTTTAATCCTGTTCCCACTGCCTGCTCTCTCCACCCTAACATCTCTCCTGATTTCTGCGCCCTTGTTGGGACAGGAAAATCAGCCAGGATGCTGTCTCCCCATACCTTTGACCTAAGCAGGTATAGCAGGACCCCACTTCTTACAGGCACCTCCATTCCTGTGAGTGGTTCCCTTAGAGCATCCCTTCATTATACTTAATACTTTTTAATACTCAAAATCAACAGGAAAAAAGCAAAAAGAATTTACTTAAGAAAAAAACGTTACTAGAATAATTTGACAGGTTCATTCTGACGAAGGCACACTACTTTTTACTGATTTCGGCTATTTAAGAAACACTATTTTGGGGTTATACTATCTACTTGTTTTAATTCATGGGTAGCCTGAGAAGTTAAAAAATTGTCTGTCCACTAATATTAATTGCTTTGGCTTTCTGTTTGTATTAATAGCTTTTTTCCTCAAAATTTGTCTCCAAATTCATAAAGACTTGATCTTCTCTACTGCCTTCCCTATGTATTTCAAGTGCCTGTTTTGTAAATTTGATAAAAAGGTGCTTACTCTGTTTTTGTGTAGTTAAGCTCTTCATTTTCCCAGTGAACCAATGCAATTTCATAGGGCTGAATTTCATGTTTTTCTAGAACTTGCATCACCTGCTTCATCTAGAAGAAAAGGAAGATTAACCTGAAATTATCCTGACCCCCTCAGTGATGGTTATAAGATTTTAAAAATTACATTTTTAAAAAAAAATTACATTTAATGATGTTTGTTTTGTTCTTCAGGTTTTAAGCAAAAAGCAAACTCACAGTGACGCTAAACTAACTGGAAGGATACATCCATTTGTTGTTACATTTGGAAAACACAGGGGACCTTAAAGAGGAAAATGGAAACAACCATTCTCCCACAGCCCAGAGGAAACCACAGCAACATTATGGCTTGTTTTCTTTAAACTGTCACACACACACAAAATGTTTAAGTAAAACACCTGTAACAATTTAAACAACACAGAGTTATAGAAAGTGATAATCTCTCTATTCTCCTGTATTCCTAATCCCCGAAGGTAATCCTAATTAAACTTGGTGCATATCCTTCCAGACATCCCCCTACATGTAAATATATGTATGTTTAGTTGGCTTTTCATATAAATGGGATGGTACTGTACATACATTTTCGATGCTATATCCTGAACGGAGGAACCACAACTGATTTAACCATTCTAAATGTCCATTCATGGGGGACTTTTTGCTCCTCTCCACTAACACAGTGTCACATGCACCAGCCTGATGCGTGTATCTTCAGGGCCTGTGGAAATATTTCTTCAGGATTTGTTAGATCAAAAGACACACACGCTTGTAACTGTGGCACGCAGGATGTCCACTCTTCACTGCAGCACACGGGATCGACAGTTACAGCATGTGGAATCTTTCTCCTTTTAGTTGTGGCAGGCGGGATTTCCAATTTTAGAATCCAAAGATTTACGAAAGCATTCTTAAAAAATTACTGAGTACTGTCAGCCTTTTACATCTTTGCAACTTCAAATAGCCCATTTGGGTTAATTTTTCTTCCATCTATGGCTCGTCTCTGCTTCCTTTTCTCCAGGAAACCACTCCGAAGTCTCTTTCTTCCCACCCCCTATGCATGTGGGTACCTCCTTTTAGTAAAGCTGGGATTGTATGAAGCACACTTTTAGTACAGCTCTGGTATTGTATCGGTTATAGTTTGTAACCTGCTCTTTTAATTTAACTGTATCATGTGCTGTGCTGTGCTTAGTCGCTCAATCTTGTCCAGCTCTTTGAGACCCCACGGACTGTAGCCCGCCAGGCTCCTCTGTCCATGGGGATTCTCCAGGCAAGAATACAGGAGTGGGTTACCATGCCCTCCTCCAGGGGCTCTTCCCAACCCAGGGATTGAACTCAGGTCTCCCGCGTTTCAGGTAGATTCTTTAACATCTGAGCCACCAGGGAAGCCCACCAGGCAATCCTCAGAAACAGGCTTTTTTCCCCACATGACTTTTAAGCGCTAGACTCTACCCGATGGACAGCAGATTTTATTCTACAGATCTACTTAACAAGCTTTCTCTTATTATGTGTTTTGGTTATTTCTCATTTTTGCTATTGTAAATAATCACCTATAATATGATTATTTTCTCTGGATAACTTTCTAGATGTAAAATTGCTGAGTTAAATATAAAGTTTTGATGTGTATTACCAAACTGCCCCTGAAAAGGCTGTATTAAACAAATCCTGATTGGGATATTAAAGAAGTGAATTCCAGTGAGTGAAAATGTTCTAGAAAACTTGATCTTGATCTAAAATAAAACTCAGGGCAGCCAGCTTCCAGTTAACTGTGTGAACACTACTCACTTGTAGGCTATCATGTGAGAAGTACACTTCTATCTGCAGTGTAGCTAGGATTCTTCTGATTCCCCACAAATCAGTGTGTGCCCAGAGAATAGAAAATGTAGGCAACCTGTAGTCAAAATGACAATTTTGGAAGATGACAGTGTTAGGATCAACATCACGTAATGCTGAGCAAAACAACTGAAGACTACCTGTCATTTTATCATCCAATGGCTCAGGTTATTGAGGGCTAATTAATAATTTATTCTCAGAAAACTAAGTTTCAATACTTTTGTACTTTATTTATACTTACAGTTTGGTCTTTCACATTCCAGAACACAGCAGCTCCTTCCCTGATTTAAAAGAATAAACTTAGTTAAAGGTGGAATACATTCTTCAGGGCCACATACAGAGCCACGCTTTAGGTAGCTTCTAGAATGTCTCTAGAATGCCAATCTAAAAAAATATGATTTATTATGGATTTGACATGATGACCCTTGAATGGATATGATAAACAAAAGCTATTTTTTGAACTTTTGATTAAAAAACTTGACCCCTCAAAAATTCATGGATTTCTGAAGTGGTTTGCAGAGTAACTATTATTGTAATACTACATTATTTCACGTTATCTAGGTTGTTTCATAACTTGATTCAATTTTTTAAAAAAATTCTAAATTCTTTATTTTGTATTGGGGTATAGCCGATTAACAATGCTGGGATAGTTTCAGGTGGACAGCAAAGGGACTTGGCCAGACATATACATCAGTAACATCTTACGGAAAAACCCCAAAGAACTTCTTGGCCAACCCAAATAAAAAGAACTCCTTGGCCAAATTCTTGGCAATCTGAGTTCTACGAGTCACACGGGATCTACGTGGGTGCACACTGGAGGGACACCGTTTGTACACGACTAGCAAAGCCGAACGAGAAAATGAGAGGAGGAGAGACGGCAGAGGAAACACCCCAGCTCCGGGAGAAGGTGTGAGGCAGGCATGCGAAGTTGCAGAATAAAGAGCTAGAGGTGTGAGTGGCTGTGGTTGAGGGCAGGTAGGGGGCACTCGGGTCAAAGCTGGCAAGAGACAACCCTGGAAGGAACTTCGTGCTGTGATCAGGAGTTTGGTCACATCCTGTGGAATTTTAAGCAGGGTAGTGTAGTGATCAGAATTACCTACTGTCAAAGTATCCTGCCTACAGACAGACAGACTGGTGGTGGGGTAAGACAGGCAGTGAGAACAGGCAGTGAGTGAGCTGTGGCAGAAGGCCAGGGTAGGATCTCAGGATGCTGACTGGGGAGGGTATTGAAGCAACCAGAGCACTAGCTCAGAGAAGCACCTCCAGGCAGAGGAGGGGTCGCAGGAACTGCATGGTATGGGGCCCAAGCCCTGTGTGACTGCGTGTAACTAACAGGCACCCGAAACAGGCCTGGTCCAAACTGAGAGCTGCGGTAAGTGGAAAATACTTAGGAAGAAAAGGAGAATATAAATCTCATCAATTGTGGACTGGTTACATGTAGAAATGAAAATAGTTTCGATATGCTGGATTATATAAAATGCACCAGTAAAATTAATTTTAGGTAATATATAATGCTTTAAACTCATCTTTTTTTTTTTTAATTAAAAATGTGGCTATTAAACAATGTATCATTACGTACGTGGCTTGCACTTGTGGCCTGCATTGTATTTCTACTGGATGGTGCTGATCTAGGGGACCTCAGAAATCCAAATTCCTCACTCGAGTCAAAAGGGACGTGATTCTACTCAGACTAAATGCTGAACCTGATTACGAATCACCCACAGACACAAAGACAGGGCTGCCAGTTATCAGCAATTGTAAGAACTAAGACCATAGAAACTTCACCAAAGTCTGTATTCTTATGGATGCTGCATGTATTTCTGTCCTGCCACCTATCAGTCCTTTGACTGTGGGTAATTCACTTCAATCCCTCTGACCCTTGGTTTCTTCGGCTGCAAGGTGGGGGATGGGGTGGGGAAAGGCCCTCTTCCAGTGTTGGGAGGATAACATTAGATGATTTCAAATGGTTTCTACCATCATCACCATGCCTACTAAGCCGCTCCAGAGCATTTGGTGTTAAAACAACCTTTAGAGAAAAGGAATGCATGTATGTGAGGCAGGGTCCCAGGCTGAAGTCTCTGGAGAGGTAAGGTGGTATAAAACTTTAGCTGAAGAGTTTCAGAGGGAGAAGAAAGAAAAGGAAGAAAATGGCAAGGAAGAAAAGACAGCAGGGCAGGTAGCATGTATACCTGAGAAGGGGCCCTGAAGCTGAATGGGAAATACCATACTTACACGTTCTCAGTAAGTGAAAACCCAGATTTATATATAAAGATAAGCACACTCCAAGTTACCCGAGTGGGCCTCTGTTGATGACCGCAACCTGAGCCTCCTTCGGCCTCTTGCTCTCAGGCAGGCCAGACGTGGGGAAAGCCATTGGTTCCCTCAATCCCTGCATCCTGCAGAGTCCCATTTTTTCCAACAGTGGTTCCTGACTTTAGCCTTGTCCAAGGCTCTCTTCTGATCACATGTTAAGTGTGCCCTTTGCTGTCATGAATCATGCATGGTATAAATGACTTGCACAGATGATACAAAGATGACACAGTGCTGAAAGTTAACTTAGAACACAAGGAATGAAAAATCCCTGATATCTTCCCTGGGGCAGGGGGGTGGAATTCTTTATAAGAGGATTTACCAGCAGATGCCTAAAACTAACAAACTCTCCTATTCAAGTAACAGCCAAAGGATAAATTTTAATCACAAATCCTGAACACATTTACTGCTAAGAGACGAGGTATACCTGCATCTTTAAGGACCACATTACCTGGTCACACAGCCCACCTCCCACTGCGGTTGCTCTCCTGTCTTACCTGAAGAAGAATATTGTACCAGGATCACCTTCTTTTGCAGAATTTTCCACACCCATCACAAGAATGTTTGCTGCATCTGTGATAAAAGAGGAAAAAGCTATGTCACAAGGTGACACAAGGTTTAAGGGTCACCTTTAACAAAGTGCTGGTGATCATTTCTTCACACGCCATGAAGTGCTCTGCAACACAGTCACACTTTCTACTAAGGTTTCTGAAAGTATTTAACATGATAAAATGAGAAGACCACAGGAAATTACTTGAACAAAATATGCAACAACCTGTGACACTATTATTAGAGCTATTTAAAACTCATTCTTGCCCATTTTGATTCAGTAATCACTAGTCCAGTTGATAATTATTAAAGTCTCAGCAGTATGACTGTGGTTCAAGAACTTGGGAGCGGGGTGAAGGAGGGATGGATTGGGAGCCTGGGGTTAGCAGATGCAAACTATTCTACAGAGAAGGAATAAAGAACAAGGTCCTACTAAATAACACAGGGAACTACGTCCAATATCCTAAGATAAACCATAATAGAAAAAGAATATAAAATGGAATCACTTTGCTCTACAGCTGAAATTAACACACTGAAAATCAACTGTACTTCAATTTAAAAAGAATTAAACTTTTTATTAATAATTTAAAATAAAAGTTGAAGAGCAATTAATACATTCTCTTCCTTTAACTATAATTTTATTAATAATATAGTTTTAATATTCTCAAACTGCTCATTCTGCTGAATTTTAAATTATATTGTAGAAAGTGTGGAAAATAGAAAACACACAGAGACAAAGATACCTGCCATTTTAAAACATCTAATTTCAAAGTCAATCATGAGAACTACCACAGCAGTCATCGGTAGCTATTAAAATATTTTAACATTTTAAACATATACATATATAAATATTCACCAATAGTTACTTTGTATATTATTTCAGTATTTATTATAAATAAATATTCTATCATAAATTATAAATAACACATTAATTTATCAATCAATAAACATACTAGTATTAATATGCAAATTACTGTATAATTTCTTAGCGTAAACTTAGGCTCCTCATTAGAGTTCCTGATAGAGGTCAGGGAATGGAGGATTCAGGTAGAGACCAAATCCTAAACTTTGGTGCATTCACACTTCCCTGAGTACTGATACTACATTGATGGATGGAGGGCAAGGTTTACACGTACAGTGGAGACCACCACAAATGAAACAGGCAAGGTCCAGGGCAGTAGCATGGTGTGAGAAGCCACGTCTGTGATGCACGCGACCACACTGCTGACAGCCTCTGCAATCAGCCAAGAAGACCCCAGGGCAAGTTTTCATCTTGGGGGCCCTGGACACAGCTGTTTTCCTAAGTCAATTATATTTCCTTCTGCCACCAAATAGTCTGGTCAGATCATCAAGGCCAAAAAGCACAATGACATTTCAACTGTTTCTTACAGGGTCAGTGACTTTCAAAATTTTTCTCTGTAGCAGCGAGGTTTTCCACCTACTATTTTTGCTACTTTGAGGTCAATTCATGAATCTTCCAAAGTGTTCCAAGTCACTTATTTTTTCATGTATTTCTCAAGAAGTGTTCCTCACACTACCCTACAACCCTCAGTTTAATTCTCCTTTTAAACACTGTGTTTATCTTTTAACTAATTCTGTTAGTTTTAAATATTTCTATCAATTTTATGGTTCTTCTATAATACTGATAACTTTTAAATATGACAGAAATAAAGTGGCATGGCCTTTGATCATCCCAAATAATGATCCTATAAATAAAGCTGAATAAACCATACTGATTTTAATCTTTGTCATCTGCATAAAGAGATTTAACACCCCTTTTATGATACAGTTGTTTAAACTGAAAATGAAACCTAAACAAATGTATATTTCAGACAGTTATCATAGGAAAATTATTTTCTAATACATTTTAACATACTTGGCCCCGGTTCAAGATGTACCTCGAGGCAAGCTGGTCACTTCGATGTATCCACGGGACGTCAGATCTTGAGAGAGGCTTCCAAGATGATACTCATCTGCGGTTGCAAACGCAGTACATTGCATCAGGTCCTGCACCAGGGAGAGGAGCATGACATGGGTTACTAAGAGGCGCCTGACAGGTCACATTACAGGGAAGACTCTGTGCTGCAAGCTGGCAGGCAAGCCTTTTCTCAAAGATTTGGACAAGGGATGTGAGAAAGACAGAGAACAAGACATCACAGAGAGGCAGATTTCAGCTCAACCTATGCAAGAACTCTCTCCTGCTAGTCAAAAAGATGAAATGGCCTAGATGAAAACGGAATCAACCCCATCGCTTGTGCTTCAAGCATAGACTGAACAAAAGAGAGAGGATTAAGGAATTGTATGGGCGCCAGGATGAAATGCTATTTAAAGTCTGTCCAACCTTGAGTTTCCATGGCTCTTTCTCCAAGCAACATTATTATTTGAGGTCATTTGGTAATCTGCCACTAGCCTTGAACAGGCAGAGATTAGTCTGTATCTACAAAGGAATTACAGGTTTTTTGCTCTGGTTAACTTCACTCTGGTTGAAAGTTCTCCAAATCTGAGAATGAGTACAGGTTTGGAGGTGAGTGCTTTGGCTTCTGCACTAGGAGTCTCACTTGTGTGTACATGTAGGTATTTATGTTGTGTGTATACAGTACACACATGGCAAGCATATGGCCCAGGATATGGTGTTTTTGTCAATCTGTAGGTCACAAGCTATCAGTGAGTCCTGATGTTGATTTAGTTGGCCCAAACCTGCTTAAAAAAAAATAGAATGAAATAGAAATTAGAGTCCATAATTCATAGTCAGGGTAACTTTTATTTTATGATGTTTTCTGTCACATCCATGTCTGTGTAGGTATGCTGGGTCACTACATAGAATATAAAATAAATTCCTCACCATTGAATGTGGTCAATAAAATTAAAAAGCTACAGGCAGAGGTAGAGGTGCTCAGAGGTCAGGCACAGAATTAGATTCATTAAAAAAAAAAAACAACAACCAACTCAGAACAACAAGGTTGTTGGGAAGTTTACACAAGCCGATGAATGTCAACTGCTCAGAACCATGACAAGCACAAATGTTTAACATTTGTTACAGCTGTTATTTGTTATTACAGCACAGATATATACATGTTTGTGTTAGTCGCTCAATTGTATCTAGCTCTTTGCAACCTCATGGGCTACAGCCCCATCAGGCTCCTCTGTCCATGAGATTCCCCAGGTAAGAATACTGTAGTGGGTTGCCATTTGCTTCTCCAGGGGATCTTCCTGACCCAGGGATAGAACATCACATCTTCAGGCTTCAGGCTTCTACATCACAGGCAGATTCTTTACCATCTGAGCCACCAGGGACATATATGGTTAAACCATCAAAATGCAAGAGGGTTAAAAAGTCTATCAAGTAGTTTACATCTGGATTTTCATTTGTTCATAATTTTATATTTTAGTATCCACCTGTCAGAACATTAGTGAGTCTACTGTCTTTGGTACATATGGTGCTTTGGCCCAATGTTGGTCAAAAGAGTTTTATGAGTCACTAAATCAAAATTTATTCCTAAGATTTACTCATCTTGGCTCCTAATTTCTTTCCCTTTCTGTTACATTCCTAGTATGCAATTTAAGAAAAGTAGCACATACATTCTTTCCTTCCTCCTTTTGTTAGGTAACTTTTGTTACCTAACTCCTGGCCCCTTCTCAAGAAATGACTTCACCCTGCTTTGCCTCTTCTTCCATCTGTTCTAATGTGTGGTTTAAAAAGCACCAGAAGAATACACAGAGGACCTGAAGAACCTAAAATCAGGAAACTAACCACTCAGAAGCAAAACACTGTTCTTATTGATTTTCACTCAATTAGGCAAAAAAAGCTAAAATTTTTGCCAAATGTGAGATTAAATGGATGTGGGACCCTCCAGTCGCACACATCTGATGAGTCTGATTCCCAGTCATTACAGAGGTAAGAATGCGCTGTGACAAAAACACATGGATTCGTACGGTCAGATGAAAGCTGCTTCCTGGAGTACAGAAACAGGTTCTGTGCTTAAGATTTAGAACAGCGGGCGCCAGTTGTTCTTTTAAGGCTCCATGGAGTTAAGAGGAGCTGACAGGATATGAGATTAAGGTGACTGAAAGAAAGGAATCCAGGTAGGAGGGCTCAGGAAAGGCCACAGCAGGCAAAACCTGACGAACTTCAGTTTGCTATACAACATCCCAGGGCATCCAGCTGGACGTCCGAGTTCCTTCTGGGGCTGCTAGAGCTGATGGCTGCAGTGGGAAGAGCAGGCCACATGAAGGAGAAGACAGGAGATAAGGAGAAGATTGACAGCTAGTCCAGGGAACAGTCTTCCCATTACTGTACTGGAAATGGCACTGGCTGGCTGTCTCTAGCATCAGAGCCTTAGGCTGGCAGCTGGGAGAACTATCCAACTTAAGAGTCACCCACATAGTGTTTTCAAGGTCTCAACAAACTATCAACAATAAATTGCCATTTGACACAAAATCCAGACTTCTAGCATCTTTCGCACCTGGCAGTAAGTAACTGACCAGGTGTCGACGAGGGGGCCAGGTTCTTCGGTTGACACTGTCCCTCCCACTCCCTCCTGTCTCGCGCCTGCTTCACCATCACGTTTGTTTTTGATCAGGCCCATCTGTACCAAAAAAAAAAAAAAACCAACTTACACTGTTTTACATTCTCAAAAATGGCATAAGTCAAAGCATTCAATCACTACTTGCATGAGAAAATATGTGCTGAACTCCAGAGAGGTTATAAATTTTTAAACAGTCTGTTTTTACTTAGTCATTCCAAGGATCTTTGCAGATTTTCTGAAGATGGTCACCTTTCCTTCTCTCGCCATCTCCTATTTAGTTTGGCTCAAAGTTCCAGCCAGTGTCATGCAGCGTATGGCTCAGCCTACATTACATAACCTCTATGGCTCGCCACACTACTTTCTGTATTCTCCTTAAACATCTGGGACTTGAGTCGGTTTAAGTTATGAATCTTCTATGAATAAACGATTCACAAGGTTTACCAATTTGACCTGTGAGACCTATCTTTGGGGAGTTTTATTTCCTTTGCTTTTTGATTTCAAGACTGTATTTAAATCCATTTGGTAAAGGGAAAGAGTGCGTGTCATCTTCACACTAACCCCCCCATCATTTAAAGATGTTTTTACTCTGCCAGAAGCTTTTACTTTCAGACATGTCTTTTTCTGGATTTTTTTTAAAAATAATAAATCATTCTTTTTTGGGCATCAAATACAAATATTAATATAGAGCAAACTTCAGGTTCTAGGATGGGGATCAACAACTTGTTCTTAAATGCGTCAAACCAATCTAAAATTGTTCTTGGGTTTACGACTTAAATTTAAGCCTTTCTATTTTAAAATGTTAAACAAACAAAAACCAAACCAAAGCCAAGAAAACCACTGTGTGTGTAGTATGTTTCATTCTTCTGGTCACAGAAAACATATTCCAGCAGATGGGGCTAGAAATTTATATATGATTCTTGTTTTAGAATATCACACACTCTGACGGAATACTCTTCTTGAAAAAGAAAGTTTATTTTTATTCATGTTCTTTTACTGAAAAAAAAAAATTAAGGTTTTTTTTTGGTAATCTTACTTCTATATTACTATGGGGGAAAAATGTACATTTTCCTGTTATATACAGATTATAAGTGATTGCTTCGAAGCCTTTTGGCTAAGATCAAGTAGAGATTACAGGTCAAAGTTATAAAATTGATATATTTTACATTACTACTATAAGGCTTCTTATGGCCTTCTCTGGTGGCTCAGATGGTAAAGAATCCGCCTGCAATGTGGGAGACCTGATTCCCATCCCTGGGTTGGGAAGATCCCCTGGAGGGCATGGCAACCCCCTCCAGTATCCTTGCCTGGAGAATCCCCATGGACAGAGGAGCCTGGCGGGCCATAGTCCATAGCCTTGCAAAGAGTCAGACATGACTGAGCAACTAAGCATAGCACAGCTAGTATAAGGCTTTAGCTTTTAAGCTTTTTGACTACAACCCATGGTAAGTTGTACAACCTAAAGAAGCCCTTTCACATACACACCATACACGTGTCATCCAATAACTGACACGAACACGTCACAGAATGGATGTATCTTGATCATGAGTGACGCATTGATTCTATTTCATTACACAAGCAAACCGAAGGGGGGAAAAGCATCTACTAACCACCCACTAGTTAATTTCACAACACTGTGGTGCTAGCCTGAAGGCTACCACGGGGTGCCTCCCCCTCCTCCCCAGCCAGCATCCACGCTGCTCAGAGTGGCCCTCATCCTCAGGCATCGTCCTTCTCCAAGACAGGACAGACCACCCAGGAGCACTGTCCCTGTCATGATAAATGATGAGCCAATGGGACGTCGGCTGAATATCTCAACAGGGCAGGATCTCTGCAAATGGGACCAGGTGAAGCGCTGACTCTGACATAGAAGGTAAGCTCATGCAGTCCATTTCAGGTGCTTGCCGTGCAGCCGCAGATAGAGAATGAGTTCAGATACATGGATAGGGAACGAGACAAAGCATGTCTCTTTCTGGTACAAAGTAGAGTCCTTTCCTGACTCAGTCCAGAATGGAGGTAAAGGCTTCACCACCACAGGGGACTGGCCAGCCCCGTGATGCCCACGAGGAAATGGAGGTGCCCACTACTTGGGGCAGACAAAAGCTAGTCTTCAGCCCCGGGTGTCTATTACCTATGGTTTATATTCACCTGTAAGATCATTACAAAATAAGGCTCCAGCCACTACATTATGTAATGTGTCCTACGTCAGGACCCAGGAAACAAATGATGCCTTAAATTTGGTGATGGAAAAAAAGTTATTTCTTGCAAGACATTCTTATGTTTTTCTTTTTTTCTTGTTAGACAACATGAAATGTACAACCCAGGAGGATTCTTGCATTTTCCTTAATCACTGGGCTTCTCAGAACTAAACATTCAACTAGATTATGCATATCAGGTATCTGATATCTCTTTCTCTGTTCATGCCAGCTGCTTGCTCTGTTTTAAATGTAATGCTTTTATTACCTCAATGGAAGCACTAAATTTTGAAAATCTACTTCAAATCCTTTCCTGGAAGCAGAAAAAAAAAACTCTAAAGAAAAATAAAAAACAGAATTTAGGAAAATTGCTTTCAAGTCCATGGACAACCCAAAGAAATCATGCCTCTTTGATAATTTACAACCAACAACTATTAAAAAAAAAGTGACATCTCTGACTCTGCCAGACTTTCTTTCGTAAGACACTTGATCCCGCTCTGGGTTGCCAGATATAACAAAAGAAAAAAGGGACTTGATCCTCCTTTTTCGATCTGCTATAATTCAGGTTTCTACACTTAATTTTCTTTCAGTTACTTAAATGCTAATTTCCTGGATGATCACATAGCGAAACAATGTAATTAAAAACTCAAGAGCTACAAAGAAAGGGGTGAGAGTAGAATGAATCCAAAACTCCCACCCTTTATATCCTGGGTTTGAAAGAAACAAAACAAGAATGTAAACAAAGCTAGAATCCCAAATAAAAGTCATTTACCAGCCCTGGTGGCTCAGATGGTAAAGAAGCTGCCTGCAATGTAGGAGACCAGGTTTGATCCCTGGGTTGGGAAGATCCCATGTCAAAGGGAATGGCAACCCACTCCAGTATCCTTGCCTGGGCTAGCCCATGGACAGAGGAACCTGGCGGGCTATAGTCCTCGGAGTCACGGAGAGTCAGACACGACTCAGTGACTAACACTAACCAGCCCCTAACTTTACAACAAGAAGGCCTGTACACTTTTTTAAAGGAAGTCAACCTCACAGAAAAAAAAAAAAAAAACACAAAAAACCCCCACCAAATTAAATGCTCAGGGTCTACTCCTCAAAATTGAAATTTTAAGCTGTTTTGACCCTAACCTGTTTTCGGATAGATTCGGAATGTCTCATTAGATTTTAAATATTCGACACTCCTATTTTTAACATTGATGACTATAGACATCTAAGATTCCTTTGCTTCTCTTCTACCCTTTTCAGTTTAATAAACATTTATTATATAAGGCATAGTTTTAAGTATCATGGAAGGTACACAGGTTAATGAAGGGCTTGATCTTCACCTTAAATATTTACCATTTAGTGAGGAAAAGCAAATTGTAGAGAAATTCCCATAAACCTCATAACAGGGGATAAAAATATCCCCTTCAACCTTCAAAGGATAAAAAAGCAAAGACCTTCACTCTGCTTTTTCAGTTCTAACTTGCCATGTCCTTTTGCCACCCGATCCCACGCAGTCATCATCAGCTTATAAGTGCTTACCTGTCTACACACTTAACTTAAAAATTTTTTTCTTAAACTTAATATAGAATTTCTACAGTTTGACTTTTTTTTTTTTTTAAAGTGGGGGCTTTTTAATAGCACTATTCCTAAAGTGAACTTAATACCAGCCTTTTCCAAAACTTCCTTAGGCCACTAACTAATCCTTTTATAAACTACATTTTTATATTAATTGCCTCTATTTTGCCTTTATACATATGGTGAGTGCGTGCTCAGTTGCTCAGTCACATCCAACTCTTTGTGACCCCATGGACTGTAGCCCGCCAGGTTTTTCAGTCCATGGGATTTGCCAGGCAAGAATGCTGGAGTGGGCTGCCACTTCCGCCTCGAGGGAATTGTCCCAACCCAGGGATCAAAACCATGTCGGCTGCATTGGCAGGCGGGTTCTTTACCACTGAGCCACCTGGGAAGCCCTTCATATCTACCACTAATTCCTCCAGTTATGATCCTGATTCCTTCTGGAGGGAACAGGTTGTACTGCTAGGCTTCAAAGACCCTGAAGGCAGCATTGAGCAGATGCTCTCCTCTGCTGGCAGGGAGGCCGAGCCGGGACACAACAGGGGTTCAGGGGATCATCAGAGAACAGAGCCGCTACCGCCACCCGTGTTTTTACCTCGTTCACAGGCAGGACTGGAAGATTGGTCCTAGACGGCTGCCTGGTCCTCGAAGCTTTCAGTGGTCTCTTGATTTGTGGAAAGTCTTGTTTAGAAACTGTTTCCGTGGACACAGATGAGGAATGTCTCCTTAATATTTTTATAAACCACTTAGAACCTAGCAGATTTGGTTTGTGAGTCACTTTCCTGTGAGTACTGATGGAGTTCCTGGTTGGAAGGTGAGCTTTTCCATCCTGGCAACATGCAGTGTTGAATGGAGGGAGTACGTTTGTATTTGATATTTTCTGGTTCATCCGCAGGACCTGAGACTTATTCAAACCACCAGTTGCTGTGTCAGGAAAGAACAAATCCAAGTTCTGATTGCTTGTCAGGGCTGTGCGTGCTGCAGTCTCAAATTCGTTAAGTGGTTTTAACATTCGATGAATAAGTCCTTGGCACTGACATGCTTTTGACAAAATATGGCGAGATCCAGCCAGGGCTCTGAGAAGTCTGGCTGACATTACCATAACCCAAGCTAAAAGACAAGAATTCAAAGTTCAAGTTGAGAAAAAAAAAAAACTTATAAAAATACAAGATGAATGGATAAAGAAGTTGCGGTACATATACACAATGGACTATTACTCAGCCATAAAAAGGAATGCATTTGAATCAGTTCTAATGAGGTGGATCAACCTAGAGCCTATTACACAGAGTGAAGTAAGTCAGAAACAGAAAGATAAATATCATATACTAACATATATATATGGAATCTAGAAAGATGGTACTGATGAATTTATTTGCAGGGCAGCAATGGAGAAACAGACATAGAGCACAGACTTATGGACATGGGGGGAAATGAGGCGAGAGGGTGAGATGTGTGGAGAGTAACCTGGAAACTTACATTACCATATGTAAAATAGACAGCCAACGGGAATTTGCTGTATGACTCAGGAAACTCAAACAGGGACTGTGTATCAACCTAGAGGGGTGGGATGGGGCGGGAGGCGGGAGGGAGGCTCACGAGGGAGGCGACATATGTACATCTATGGTTGATTCATGTTGATGCTTGACAGAAAACAACAAAATTCTGTAAAGCAATTATCCTTCAATTAAAAAAAAATAAATTAAAAAAACACACAGAATGTTTTCCTGGGTAACAGGTATATTTCTGTAAAACAATTTGCAAAACAGATACATCCAACTGAAGTCTGCTGTTGTTAGTCACTCAGTCGTGTCCGACTCTTGTGACCCCATAGACTGTAGCCCACCAGGCTCCTCTGTCCATGGGATTCTCCAGGCAAGAATACTGGAGCGGGTTGCCATTTCCTTCTCCAACTGAAGCCTAGCGAAAGGTTAAAAAAATAAATTTTAATGTTTCCATCACCTGTAGTTAACTTTTGGCCTACTTTCTGGAAGGTTACAAGGACATGAAAAGGACCTCAAAAAAAAAAAAAAAAGTATCTCTTCATTTACTTCACTAGCATATCAACTATTTAAAATGAAATTAGTACCTCTAAACTCCTTTATTCAAAATGTATTCAGGGACTTCCCTGGCTGTGCAGTGGTTAAGACTGCTCTTCCACTGCAGAAGGCATGGGTTTGATTCCTGGTCAGGGAACTAAGATCCCCAATGTCAAGGCCAAAAAAAGGTATTCAGCCTTTACAATAAGATAAGCAGTGAGCTGGGACCAGGAACACATCCATGGAAGACTAGGGTTCCTGCCATCAAGCTAATGGTCTCCTGAAGGAGACAGGCGTGTGCAAATGCCTCATTATAACTGAGTGGAGCAGCCCTAGGCCCCACCAAAGAACTACAATAGAAGGTTCCTAAGTCTACACGAAGAGTCAGGAAAGGCTCGCAGAAAGATTCAAGCTGATTCTTGAAGGGGAACGTGCTTTTTAGGGTGGGGCTGGGCATGTCAGTAGGGTTAAAGGTTGTGAGACATACACACACACACACCCAATAGAAATACTATACATAAATAATCTTCCCTCTTATTTACAGTTTAAAACATTTGTTCTTTAAGAGTAAGCCTGGAGGGACTTCCCTGGCCATCCAGCGGTTAAGACTCCACGCTTCCAGTGAAAGGGGGCACAGGTTGGATCCCTAGTTGGGGAACTAAGATCCCATAGCAGGCAAAAAAAAAAAAAAAAGTAAGCTTGTAGTAGTCTACCGGGCAGCACAGAGTCAGACAGGACTGAAGCGACAAAGCAGCAGCAGCAGTAGGAGATCAGTAACAATTGTTTAACAAAGTAACATGCTAGGGGCTGGAAATACAGGTATTTAACAACAATCTCAGTACTCACCATCTAGTGGGGGAAACGGTATACTGTGATGCGTACATAACAGAGTTATGCACCAATTGCTCTCGGGTGCAGAGAAAGGAACCTCTGGCTGGGGGTGGATGGGGCTTATCAGAGGTGACATTTGAACTGGGTTTCAAAAGGGCAGAGGGATCAACAAGTCACCACCCTCCCCCCTCACCAGGTACACAGTTCACCTGACATACAGCCTGCAGCTCCAGGGGAGGCAGAAGTGGCTGGATCCTGAGTACTGATCCTATGAGCTTCCACCACCAGGGAGAAGGCAGAGCTTTTCACAAGAGATGCACATAGTCAGATACACATCTAAGAAACTTATCTGCGGTTAAAATGTAGAGGAGGAACTGACAGAGACTAAGACATTGCTTCCTGAGTACTTGGTACCCAGCAAATCTTCTGCTTCACCTCACAACAATCCTGTGAGGTACTTCACAGGGGAAACGGAGGCTTACTGGGGCGGACTGCTTATAGTCAGCGATGCAGAGCTGGAAGGAAGTCCCTGGCCTTTCCAATTCCAAAGGAGACACTGAAATCACTGCATATATGTTATCTCCCTTTAAAAGGATGAGGACAGGATGAGTCCCTGTGATATTTGGGAGGCAGAACCTGCAGCTTTTAACATATCTTCAAAAAAGCAGTTTTATTACCTATCTTCATTACCTCTTCTCTGATACCCCTGAACCTGCTCCAATCGGGCTTTCATTCCTAACACTTCACCAAAAACCATTTGTCAAGGCCAGCAGTGACCTCTGCATCAGACTTCTCAGCCTTCATCTTCCCTCACTGACCAGCAACATGGGATACAGCGGACCACTCCACCCCCTACCTCACTCGCCACTTTCATCCTCACTGAGTGCGCCTGTCTCTCCTGCTGGTTTCCCATTCCAAGAATGTAATGCACCAAAGCTCAGAATTTGGGCCACATTTCCTCTCCATTCCCAGCTCCCATTGATCTCCTCCAATCTCACAGTTTGATGTGGTTACCTACGCACTGATAAATAGCAAATATTTATCCCTAAACTACTCTGACAAGCATGAAGACTGAAACAGGATCAAAACTGAGCTTCTGAAACCTTCCTGCAAATCCTACTCTTCCCACAGTCTCCCCCGACTCGTGAAGCAGCAAATACATCCTATCTTTGCTAAGGCCCCTCACCTGCAGGCCACCTGAGCGCTTCTCTTCCTTCTCCATACCCAGTACGGCAAGAAGTCCCACTGGCTTGGCTCCGACCGGTCCTCAACAACCCGGCCACCACCCTGGTCCACACTGCTGTTTTGCTCAGGGATTACTGTCACAGCATCTGCACTGGGTTCCCAGCTTCTGTTCTTCACATTCTTCTGAATATTGCAACCAGATTTACTAATTCACTAAGTCAGATTCCATCTTCCCACTTGGTAAAGTTTAATGATGGCCTCACACTTCACTTGAAATAAAAGCCAAAGACCTTAACGTGGACGGCATGGTCCCCCCTTCTCAGGCCTTTATCACGACTCTAACGTCTCCTGCAGCTCCCCCCCCCCCCACCCTTTTGCTCCAGTCACTCTGGCATCTGGATCTGCGCACTTACTACCCTTATACTCTTCTCCCAGGTGTCAGTAAACCTACTGATTCCCTCACCTCCTTCAGACCTCTGCTCAAATGCCTCCTGGGCAGTGACATCTTCCTGGACCACTTCATTCAAATTCATTCAATTTGAATTCATTCATTCCATTCATTCAAAATGCACACCAGAAACTTCCCTGGTGGTCCAGTGGTTAAGAATCCATCTTGCAATACAGGACACTTGGGTTTGATTCCTAGTAAGGGAACTAAGATCCCACATGCTGCAGGGAAAAGAAGCTGAGGAGCCCAAACAAAGACCTAGCATAGCCAAAAAGAATCATTAAAGAAGAAGAAGAAAAAAAAAAAAGGACAGCAGCACTAGCTTCTTTCTATTTCTCCACTGCATTTAACAACATTTATCAATACCTCGTGTTCTTACTTTATTAACTCACACAAGTGATGAACTGAGTCCCTACCATGTGCCAGACATTGTTCTACTTGCTAACACAGCTGGAAATAAAATAGACAAAAATACCTGTCTTTTGAAACTTACATTACAGTGGGGATGACAGATAATACATGCGGTAAACCAGTAACATATACAATAATAATATATAGTCAACAAAATATACAGTAAGTAGTCACAATGCTATAACGGGAAGAAACAAGAGGAAAGGAGATTTTTGTCTCTCCTGTAGCATATAAGCTCTTTGAGGATAAAGAGTTGCCTTCTGTTCAGTTGTGTCTACTGTGACCAGAGTGCCCAGCACACAGTATGTATTCAACTCATATTTTCTGAATGAAATATTCAGAAACATGCATCCCTAAATATGCAATTTCTTGGATGCATTTCCTACTTCTAAGAACACACCAACTAAGAAAACTATCAACTAGGCTACAATTCAATGGATAAGAGGCACTAATCTGGGAGCATGCCTTCCAACTCCTTAAGATGCTCAAAATGATCTTTGCAGTTACCGCTGTGCACTGGCTCAAAAAAGGATTCATATGTGTTATGGACGGAATGCTTTTTACTCCCAACTAAGTCGACCAAAGATCACCGTAACAGGCAGGGGACCTCCGCGGTCCCGGTGAAACATGTGACCTAAGAGATTCAGGGCGGCGGGCAGCAAAGGCGGGCACCGCTGTGCGGGACCATACAAGCTCGGAGAACAAGGCAGTGCACTAACCTCTCGGCCGGACGAGACGAGGGATGCACGGAGCGCGCGAGCTTCCCTGGCCCAGCCGCAGACTATAGACCGAGCAGCAGCTGCAGCCCGGCGCGCTCCCCGCAGCGGGTCCCAATCCTGACCGGCGAACCAGCGAGCGCCCGGCACTGCGCAGGCGCACAGGGCTCCAGGCCCCTGCGGAGCGTGAGTCGCCCTTTTCACGTGACCGCAGGACCACGTGACTCGTGCCGCCGCGACCCGAGCCGCTCCCTGGTCCCTGAGACGTCCCGGTCCCTGCTTGCTTCCGCCTTCCGCCTGCTTCCTGATTCCGCTCCTCTCGTCGCCCTCAGCTGTCCCCGCCTTCGTCCCCGGAAGATATCTCCGGGTCCTCGAGCCGGCCATTGTTTGTCTCTTCTACAGGCACCAAATAAAGTTTCCTCATTCAAAAGTGTTTTTTTAAACCCACCTCCCTCGCTTTCTCGGCTCCTCCCTCGCGCGAGCACCGCCTCCCCTCCTGCGGCGGGTGAGACCCGAGCGTTGGAATCGGGAGCGCGGAGTCCGGTGATGGCGGGGCCTCCGGCGTCTCTGTCGGCGCGGGACGTAGGGTTCGTGTCGCTTTCCTCGGCCACTCTCTCGGCTCCTTTTCCTCCTCCCCGCTCCAGCGGAAAGCTGGGCCTCGTGGGGAACCTGTGGGTACTGGGGGAGGGAAGCGGAGGCGGGCTGGAGGCGCCTGCTCCTCCGCCGCCAGCGAGTTCCAGCGCGCCGCGGGGCTCCGCTTCCACGGGGGCCACGGCTCGGTTTCCAACGGCTCACGGGGAGGCGAGGGCTAGGCGGCCGCTCGCCGGGCTCCAGGCTCGGACTGTCTTTGCAGTTTCCTTCTTGCGGTGTGATTCGTGGCTTCTTGCCTGCCTACACGGGAACGGACTGCAAATCCCGACTGGAAATCCCCGTTTACCCCTACCTCTCTTCAAGTGATGGTTCGGGGATGTTGGTTGCCTTGCATTAATTTGTATCGAACAGTTAATGCGTCTTTAAAGTGGTTCGATACTGTTATTATTAATATTTTTAACTCACCCATGACTGTCATGAGCGTGTTATGCCCCCTTTCAGAAGTGTTGCAGCGCGTGACTCTAACTATATTTAATTAATAAACCTACCTTTTGAGGGGGATGCTTAAAGCTCTCTGCAAAAGTTAGGGATCTGAGATCTATAGGGAAATATGTTTCCTCCTATCCCTAATCGGATTAATTTGTAATCCCATTATAAGTACCTGTACCGTCTTGCTTTTTTAAAAGTCATAGATGGCATTCAAATATACCTGTTAGTAAAAATTGGAAGGCCCAGTTTACATTTGAGATGTGTCCTTATTGCAAAATATTGCAAAACGCAAGAACACTTGGAAAAAAATGACCGTACCAGTAACGGATTGAGATCAGAGAAGCACCTTAGGCCCTGAATTTAAGCTTGTACTCACCTTCAGGCAAATATAGGGAGTGTCTGCATCGTTAAATTTTGAGTCCTAGGTATATCTGCCTTCATCCAAGTCCCTGGAGCTGAGACGTAAACCTATGAGGAAATTTAGTAGCTAGAAAAATAGCAATACTTTCTAGTTAAGTTGTTTCCCTGGTGGCTGAGACGGTGAAGAATCCGCCTGCAATGCAGGAGATCTAGGTTTGAATTGGGAAGATCCCATGGAGAAGGGTGGAGAAGGCGATGGCACCCCACTCCAGTACTCTTGCTTGGAAAATCCCATGGATGGAGGAGCCTGGTGGGCTGCGGTCCATGGGGTCGCGAAGAATCGGACACGACTGAACGACTTCACTTTCACTTTTCACTTTCATGCATTGGAGAAGGAAATGGCAACCCACTCCAGTGTTCTTGCCTGGAGAATCCCAGGGACGGGGGAGCCTGGTGGGCTGTCCTCTCTGGGGTCGCACAGAGTCAGACAGGACTGAAGCGACTTAGCAGCAGCAGCAGTAGTAATTGTTAAATTCTAATCAGAGCAGTTACTATTCCCTGATGGCTCAGACGGTAAAGAGTCTGCCTGCAATGCCAGAAACCTAGGTTCTATCCTTGGGTGTGGAAGATCCAGTGGAGAAGGAAATGGCACCCAGCTCCAGTATTCTTGCCTGGAAAATCCCATGGACAGAAGAGCCTTGCAGGCTACAGTCCATGGGGTCTCAAAGAGTAGGACACAACTGAAGCGACTTCATTTCATTTCATGCATATTAAAACCTGTTCACTGTAAAACCCACAGAATCAGAAAACATTTTTGCAATTTTTTTCCTTTAAGCTTTATGGTTCACATTTGAGGAAGGCTCTTGAAGAAATACTCAGGACATACAATCCTATTTTTGAAAATTGGAATAAGATATTTGAGTTTTTACAAGTGTGATGATCCTAGATTTAAGTTAGCATAGGAGATTTGGGCAGAAGTATTCCAACTGTCTTTGTTTTTACATTGTCTCTGGTGATCTGAAGATATAAATGAATTGATAAGTTGTTTTGTGTTTTCTATTTAAAAACTTCACAGTGCTAAATTTTTTTTCTATCCGGACCATGTATTTCTTTAAACTGATAATACATACAATGATAATCTGTAAATCTTGATTTTTGTATGGCTAAAATCAAGAATATCTTTAATTTTTGATTCAGGTATACTCAGATTTTTCCTCATCTCCAGCTTTCTTCATTCTCTGACACTTCTGAAAAATTTCTCATTTTCTGGTTGAGAAAGCAAGATGGTAACTTGCCTTAATTTTGCTTAGGGTCAGAGAGGATGGAAGGAGTTACTGGGGAAGCAAAGAAGGCAGCAAGAGAAACCTTTGAAAAGAATTAATGTTGGCTGAGAATATAGACAAAGAGAAGCAGGGGTGTAAATGTCTTTCCCTACATATTTCTGCACTGTAAAGTGTTTCAGGCAGTTTTACATCCATTGCCTCACCTTTCTAGGTAGGAAAGGTCATTTAGTAAATAACCTAGTAGGAAAGCCTATTTGACTTTTAGGATAATTCTGTTTCTGTCTTACCACTTTGATAGACTAGTTTCTGGTTAAGGAGAAGAAAAGGAATACAATAAGAAGGATAAGAATGATTAAACACTCTAGAGAATAGTCTGAGATTTGAGGCACAAACCATGCTTGGTTTTTATGATACACCAGAGAGATTTTCCAGGCTTCCCTGGTGGCTCAGATGGTAAAGAATCTGCCTGCAATGCGGGAGACCCAGGTTGGATTCCTGGGTGGGTAAGATCCCCTGGAGAAGGGAATGGGTTAACCACTCCAGTATTCTTGCCTGGAGAATCCCATGGACAGAGCTTACAGTCCATGGAATTGCAAAGAATCAGACACAACTGAGCGACTAACGCTCTCAGAGAGGTTTTCTGATTTTCTTGAGTTGCTCCAGGAGTTGGGCAATGCTGGTTTACTTTACAGGAGTTGTTTGCAGAGGAATTTAAATTTAGATGAGGTGTTCCAAAAACTGAAAGATGACAGTCTTCTAGTGTGAATGCTACTGAATAATCTGCTGCGTGTGTGACTCTTTTCTAGATCATTTGCATATCTTTCAGTTAAAGACAGATCACCCCAGATCTTAACGAAAGCTATTGATACATTGCACCGACATAAAAGTGAATTTTTTGAGAAACATGGAGAGGTAAGAATTGTGTTCTTACTTAATTCTTTTGTGGTTAAGTCTAACAAGCACAGTAAGCAGTTTTCCGTATGTGGTAATGGTCATTTCACCTGGAGATAAGTTCATAACGTGAAACTTCAAAAAAAGGCAGACTAGGTAGGGCAAGATAATGTCGAAATGAGATCTGTTTGTGTTCTTTGATTTTTCAACTTAAGAATTCTAAATTTAAATATTTATATGTTTGTGAAAGACAGAAATTGTAGTTTTGAAATGTTTTATTTTTTCCTTCTTAAATTTAGATCCATAAAAATTTGTTACCCTAGAGAAATTATGTATATATGTGTGTGTACATATATATATATTTATAGATAAGATAATTACATATAAACTGATTGTAGTGTAGACTATTCATACAGATGTACATATATGTTATATATATATAAACCCCCCCCACCCATGTTTTTACAGAAAGGCCTGGAAGCTGAAAAGAAAGCAATTTCTCTTCTTTCTAAATTGCGGAACGAATTGCAAACAGATAAACCGATTGTTCCTTTGGTTGAAAAGTTTGTTGATACTGACATATGGAATCAGTACCTAGAATATCAACAGAGTCTTTTAAATGAAAGTGATGGGAAACCAAGGTGGTTTCTCTCACCGTGGCTATTTGTAGAATGCTACATGTATCGTAGAATTCACGAAGCAATTATCCAAAGGTAAGTTTGTAACCATCAAATAACAAATGTAAATAATTTATGCTTTCTTTCAAATTATAAAATGGTAATTTTTAAAATAAAAGTTAAATGAAGCCTGAATTCAGTTCAGCAGATATTAATGGTGCTATTAGATATTTCTGCAAATGTTATTGTTGTAATTGATTATTGGCAGTTATTATCCACTTGCTTAGAATAGACCTAAGATTGAATATCTGAAGTAGGAACTAATTAAAAGTTCTTATAAGAACTTATTTATTTGAAGAATACAACAAATTGTTCTTAATAAGCAAAAAAATGTTAATTTGAAATAATTATTTATGTAAAAATTCAAGACACACAAAGTAAGCATATGTTTTGTTTTTAAAAATAGATATGTCAGAATTAATTTGCTAAAAGGAGTCAGCAGAACAGTCAACAGAACTGCATTGTTCTGATGCACTATCTTAATTTTCCGCTCTTGTTTTTAATGGCTAGATTAGAAAAGGACTCAAAAAGTTAAACACATGTTCCAGAATAACTTTTTATAGAGTTATTTATACTAATTAATTTTTTCCTAGGAAAATTATGATAGAGAACTGCCTTACAGAGCAGAAGAAAATGTAATGTGGATCATATTTTTAGCTCACAGGTTACAGAAATACAGATTTGCTGAGTAAGAGGAATCCTTTGGTATCCATTCCTCAACACAGCATAGGATACTTGAAGGCACTTAAACCAGCACTGAAAGTAAAATAAAAAGATTACTTAGGGAGATGTGCATAAACTTGAGTCTATTTTTTTTTGTTTTAATCTTTATAAATTATTATAAGGTCACAATTTTTTTAGTATTTGCTGAATAAATATGTTTTAGGTCTTGTTCTTTAAAAGCAGAATACACTCACTAAAATATAGCATATTACCTGGGACACAGACCCAAGCGAAAACTAGGAAACACTAGACACCGTCATGTATTGAATACCAGCTCAGTTCTAGTTATTTTGCAACCCAGTGACATATAGGTGTTATGGTTTCCATTTTACAGTGGAGGAAACTGAGGCTCAGAGAGATTAGTATCTTTTCCGAGGCTGCATGGTGAGTAACTGGTAGAACCAGTATTGGAGCCTGGTCTGTGTAAGTCAGATAAGCCCCTTCCTCAAACAGGTAGTGCATTTGGAGATCTTTCCAGGACTAAGGTTAGTCTGATGTTCTGGGTGATGGTTTCATAACTCTGGAAAATATGCATGTATCAGACAAAGCTGCTGAAGTGTTGAAACACTGAGTGGCACCCTGAATAGGCTTGGAGGAGTTCGAATGTTAGAGAAGTAAAAGGAATGCTGTTTCTGTTTTTGGAGGTGGATCCCATTCAGAGTGAAAAATCTAGGACAGAAGCTTACAAACCCAGCTGCTTGTCACCCAGTTGGGCAAAAGTTTTTTGGTTTGTTTTTAAATATGCAGATTTTGAAATTGCTATATTAAATCCTAATGGTGTAATTTGTCTGTGGTGGGGCCTGCACATTGGTTTTTCTTTCCATGCCCCAGGGAGATTCTGCCCAGCCTGTGCTGCTAACCATTGGTCCAGGAGTAGCTTGAAAAAAGGGATAGAGGCAACATTTAGCTTGAAGTTCCAGGAACGAGAATATTAGTGAGTCAGGGGTGTGGAATTCTCCTAAGGGGATTTCTTAGGCAAATATTTGAAGATCTAGGTGTTTGTCTGATACTCAGGTTATAGGTAGTACAAAGAAAGGCTGTCCTACAGCGGAACTAGCACTGAAGTAGTTTTTTTTTTAATCAAAGTATAGTGGTTTATAATATTGTGTTACAGGTATACAGCAAAGTGATTCAAATATATATCTGTGTGTGTGTATATGTATATACATGTATTCGATTATTTTCCATTATAGGTTATTATAAGATATTGAATGTAGTTCCCTGTGCTATACTGTATATCCTTGTTGCTTATCTATTTTATGTATAGTAGTTGTATCTGTTAATCCCATACTCCTAATTTGTCCTTGCCCTTGAAGTAGTTTTTAAGTGGCCAACTTGTTAGGTTTCTTATATGAAGAATTCCTATCCTGGGTCAGTGACCCGTCCAGAGTAACCAAAGGACTATCTTTCTAGCTTTTACAGGATCCCAAAGCACACATAGGGGCTTCCCAGGTGGCACTAGTAGTAAAGAACCCACCTGCCTATGAAGGAGCTGTAAGAGATGAAGGTTCGATCCCTGGGTCAGGAAGATCTCCTGGAGGAGGAAGTGGCAACCCATTCCAGGATTCTTGCCTGGAGAATTCCATGGACAGAGGAGCCTGGTGAACTATAATCCATAGGATCAAAAAGAGTTGGGCACCACTGAAGCAACTTAGCACACATGCACATAAAGCACACATTAGCTTTAAGATATGTTTCTGATGACTTTGCCCCTTACACTGAAACATATTTTGAATTTTCTTTGTCAAGATGTATATTTCGGGTTTTTTAGAGTTAAGTGGTTGAATAGTCTGCAAATCCAAATTAAGATTCAAAGTTTTAGCCATATGTAAAATTTAAATATGCTTCAGATACTGAAAAATGAAAATATGGAGAAAATGGAAGACCTTTTTAAGCTTTTATTAAAGTGTGATATGCATGCTGAATAGTGCATATTTCTTAAGTATTCAGCAGTTTTTACTGGAACATGCTGTGTCCCTAGTGGTCAGATCAAAAGGCAGAACTTAAGGCCCCCACACGCTGCCTTTGCATCCACAAACATTCAGACACATACTCTTGGTGAACATCTGTGTGTATTTCTGTTGGGTATATACTTAGGAGTGAACCCCCGGGTCAAGTGTGTACACATGTACAGCTCTAGTAGATTCTAAAATGGCAAACATTTTAAGATCTCTGAAATCGTTTATAGCTATGTGAGTTTGTTCTTTAAAAGTATATGGAGCAAGTCTCAAGGGGTTTCCCCGGCAGTCCACTGGTTAAGCCTCTGCACTTCCAATGCAGGGGCCTAGGTTCGGTTCCTGGTTGGGGAGTGGAAATCCCACAATCAGTGCCACGAGGCCAAACAGGGGTCTGCAGGTTTTTCTGTAAAGGGCCAGTCAGTCAGTATTCTAGGCTCTCAGACGCCTCAGCTTTAGCGGTGCCAGAGCAGCCATAGGCAGTATGTGAGTGAATGTGGTTGTGTTCTGATAGAACAGCAGAGTTATGGGCCCTGAAATTTGAATTTCATGTATCACAAAATCTTTTTCAATTTTTTTTCAACTCTTCAAAACTGTGCAAGCCATTCTGAGTGTGCAGATCATATGGAACAGGTAGTGGGCCAGAGAGGGCCTGCAAGCTGCAGTTTGCTGACCGCCTCAGGGGAACCCATGCACCCAAACACATTTATCCCTTTACCTCACCTGGAGAGACTGATTGATTTCAGCAATGCTGCCATTGCTGAAAAAGTCTTTTAATTCTTTGAAACTTCTTTCAGAGCCAGTTGACAAACCTCAAAATGAGATTAGTCTCATTATTATTTAGTCACTCTTCATTTTTGACCAAAAATGTTTTATTCCATTTGATTTACACACTTCATTCTACTGAAACTGCTGTGAGTGACTTTTGGCTATTTCCAAAAACAAGTTAACTCCAAAGCATGAAAATACTCGTCGCTGACAGGACATTTAATAACACGTTCTGAGGAAAATCCCCAAAGAGGAATTCCAAAAGTGCTGTGAGCAATGACAGCATTCTTGGACTAAGGGTGTAGCTTTCCAGGCTGACTCACTGACTGGAGGGAGGCAGCCATCACTGGGGTGTGTAAATTCTGGTATGTTTTTGATTTTGATTTTAATTAATCCCATTGCATCTGCCATATGGCCTTTTATCCTAAGGTAGGAGACCCCTGGAAAAAGTAGCTAATTTTGAAGATCAGATTCTGTAAAGTCTGTTATGCTAGTATGTATACCTTCTGAGTTATGTTTTTCTTAGGTCATTATTATTTGATCTCTCATTAGACAACATGAATATGTAGCCATGGAACAAAAATCACCATTTGTCAAAGTCAACTTGGGAGTAAGTGAAGTGAAGTGGCTCAGTTGTGTCCGACTCTGCAACCCCGTGGACTGTAGGCCACCAGAATCCTACGTCCATGGGATTTCCTAGGCAAGAATACTGGAGTGGGTTGCCATTTCTGGATCTTCCCGACCCAGGGATTGAACCAGGGCCTCCTGCATTGCCGGCAGACGCTTTAACCTCTGAGCCACCAGGGAAGCCATGAATGATCAAAACTTGTCATTACAATAAGATTTGCCCTAGTGCTGTCTGCTTTATAGCAGGTAGTCATTGGGTTCCTGTAATACTCTGTGTTTGACTCCTTTACAGTTACTATATTGTATTCAGCTATTCTGTTTATGTCCATGTGTTTGTTATTTGGAGCCTGAGCCACGTTGAGCACCCAAACAAATGTTTGTTAAACTAAAGCAATTGTCATGAAATTCTGTTTCTCTTTCCCCCTTTTCCTAAAAACCCACTGGATAAATAATTATGGATATAGTCCCTATAATTATTTAATACTTCCAGTATATTTGACAACTAATTAAAATGAGTTTGGGTATTTATTCTTGCCTAATTTATTTAATTTTATTTAGTGTGAATTGATTATTTTTGTGTACCTTGTCTATGTTATACCTAATAAAAATCACCACTAATTTTTTGGATGGGTTGCTACTATTCTCTTTCCTTTAAAAAGATGCAATTACTCAAATGTTTAAAAAAAGGTACAGAGTTATAGAAATGTTTTACTTATTTTTTTTCCTATTTTAGTCCACCAATCGATGACTTTGATATATTTAAAGAATTGAAAGACCAAAATTTCTTTGAATCTCAGGAATCTGTCATTGCCTTATGTACTCATCTGCAAGAGTTGAGGAAAACTATTGAAGACCTAGATGAAAATCAACTGAAAAATGAATTTTTAAAAGTTCTTCAGGTAAATATAATAATTTATATTATTCTAATATTCTAATGACAAATTTTGATCATTTATGTATAGATTTCTAATTTTTTAGCAGCTTTTACTCTCAAGTTGATTTTGACTGATGGTGATGTATGTTCCATGGCTACATATTCATGTTGTCTAATGAGAGATCAGATAATATTGACCTAAGAAAAACGTAACTCTCCTGAGTCTGTTTGTTTATTTAAACAGTTGAAAAGTAAACTGGTATACATTTAACAGCAGGGAAACACTGTAGGGGAAGAGGCTTCAGGAAATGAGGAGCAGAGAGGAGAGGGGCTGCAGGGACCCCTATAGAAGCCAGGGTGCATTGGAGCAAAGGCAAGGACTTTGGTTTTTACTCATGCTGAAATGAGAAGCTGTTAGAAGGTTTTAATCAGAGGAGTAACGTAACATGACTTAGGTCAAGGATTATTTCTGCAAATAGACTGAAGGCACAGTGCAGAAACAGGTACCTCTGTTACTGATTCAACTCAGGTCTGGACCAAGCCAGTAGCATCAGAGGTGGTACAGGTCACCAGATTCTGGATATACTTTGAAAGTAGAGGCCACAGCTTTTTTATGCAGCATTATTAGAGAAAATGTAGATTGGATGGACATGTTACATTGAGTTTTGTAGAAATGAATTTTGTGAACATTTTTAGCAACCCCTCCTCCCATTATGTCCTATATAATAGAGTTTTTTTAATTGGTTATTCAAAAGAAGGGTACATGTATTGTGCTTTTTCTTTTTCAGATTTCACTATGGGGAAATAAGTGTGATCTGTCTCTATCAGGTGGGGAACATATTTCTCAGAAGACCAATATAATGAATTCGTTGGAAGACCTAAAACCTTTCATTTTAGTGAACGACATGGATCGTCTTTGGTCATTGCTAAGCAATTGCAAGAAAACAAGAGAAGAAGAATCTGTTACTCAAGTGGATATTGTTCTGGATAATTCTGGGTTTGAACTTATTACAGACTTGGTATTAGCTGACTTCTTATTGTCCTCTAAACTGGCAACTAAGATCCATTTTTATGGGAAAACGATTCCATGGTTTGTTTCTGATACTACTATTCACGATTTTAATTGGATAATCAAACAACTAAAGCATTCTAATAATAAGTGGGTGTCCCAATGTGGGGTTGACTGGGAAGACCATATTAAAACGGGCAGATGGGTTTACCTCGATCATATATTTTGGACTCTGCCTCATGAATTCAGTGCAATGTCTCAGGTCGCTCCTGATTTATATGCTGCACTACAAAAGGCTCATTTAATTTTCTTCAAGGGTGACTTGAATTATAGGAAGCTGACGGGCGACAGAAGATGGGAGTTTACCGTTCCATTTCATGAGGCGTTGAGTGGCTTCCACCCTGCACCTCTGTGCAGCATCAGAACATTAAAGGCTGAGGTTCAGGTTGGTCTGCAGCCCGGGCAAGGTGAACAGCTCACAGCTTCTGAGCCCAACTGGCTGACCACTGGGAAATACGGAGTATTTCAGTTTGATGGTCCACTCTGACTTGGTGTAGGAACTTTCAGTTGTGTAGAAAGATCTGACCGACACTCGGCAGCCCCAACAAAGCTCTGGGAAGCTTGGCTTCTCGGTGGTGATTTATACACTCTCTGATGCTTTCTTGTTTGAATGCTTAGCCCCACTACATTGTTTTGGGGCTAGGTGGATTACACTGGTTACAGATACTTAACACTGATGTTGGAATTTCCATAACTTATTTCAAGTCATGTATCATTTCAGATGGTTCTAACGAACTTAATTGGCAGAAATAGAAGTCAATTCTGCTTTAAAAGTTAACATTTTAAAAAATACTATGCTGCATGGTATTTAATATTCTAGGAGGCATGAAATTTTACTTGATTTGGGGCTCTAAGGGCTCAGTGATAATATAATATACATCTTAAATATACTTTGTAAAGAGAGGCATTTCTTAACTGATATCTGAACACGTGAAAGTAAAACTTACCTCATAACTTATTATAATTTTTAATTTTGTTATTGGATTTTCTTTCATTTCCATATCTATTTGTACACATTTGTATTTTGATCTGTGGAAAGCGTGGTTGGAAACTCAAAATTGAACAGAATAAAACAATTAGTACTTGAGGAAATGTAGTATCTTTACATTCTGTTTGTGATATCCATAATCAGCTGAAATACATTATTTTAACACATATGTGTTTTAAATGAACAGAATTGCTGTGCAGTCTTAAAAAAAATGCATTAGATAGGAAAGATTCTTCTGCATAGACTTTGTACTACCAACGAGTTAATTCACTTTTTATAATCTTGTGCATTTATTGGCAATCACAGTTATATTAAAGACTAAATTTCAGGTCAGTTTGTTTTGCAACTGAAATTGAAAATAAATCTGGACGTGTTTTCTTGCACCAGAATAATAAAATGAATTGTAAATTGTATCGAAAATCTCATTGGTTTTATCTTTCAGTGGGGGAAGGGCAAGAAGGGAAGATTAAAGATGAACTCTATACAGTGTACCCCCAGTACACCACCCCCAGTATTCCTGTTAATATTTGGTATTTTCACAGTTATGCCACCATGACCGCAATCTACTTTCAGACCATTTTCATCCGGCCTAAAAGACAGGGCTCTGCCTAGAGGCTTCTCCCGGCCCCCCACCTGTTTCTGCTCCAGCAAGTTTGGCCTCTTTGTGTTTGGCATAGGTATAGAGGAGCATGTAGGAGGCTGAGGCTCTGAGGTCAACTGAGGGTGAATTTTCTGCTGAAGAGCTGAGTGATCTTGGAAAACATTCCCAAAATAGCATCTTCAATTGCTTCCACTGCTTAACAGTAACATCCTTGGTTAAGGATGAAGTAACTCCTGGATAAAGCAGTCTGTAAATTTCATGCAACACTTTTTCGGCAAGATATAGATCCAGTATCTTACAGGTGTATTACAAGACATAGATCCAGTATCTTGTAGGTATATTACAATAAAAATGTGGAAGAAGGGTAGATAAATAGGTAGAAAATGCTGGTTATACCACACATGGGCCAGTGGTAGAGTCCATCTGCCGATGCAGAAGACAGGAAATAGGTTTGATCCTTGGGTCGGGAAGATTCCCCTGGAGCAGGAAATGGCAACCCATTCCAGTATTTTTACCTGGAAAATTTCACGGACAGAGAAGCCTGGCAGGCCCCAGTCCATGGGGTTGCAGAGTCAGACACAACTGAGTTTCTGTGTGTTTGGCATAGGTACAGAGGAGCACTTACTCCATGGATTTATGTTACTTTTTGATTAAACAGCAAATGAACAAGATTTCTTGGGATGACCCACCTTTCAGATTTGAGGTGGCGTTTTGGTGTTTACTAAAAATGCAGTAATCCTTTTGAACTCTTTAATGGCCAGAATCCACATTGTTCAACCTCAAAGTTTAATTTCTAGAAAAGAAATTCCCGTTGCAAAAGGCAGTACCAGTAGTTCAAACTCTACTTAGGTTTTAAGAACATCCTAGGGTGAATTGGAAACACAATTCAGAGTTAGATTTATTAAAATTCCCTCTCCTGCTCATTTTCCTAATAGCTCTCTCTGCCCAAGCCCTCACTGAGTCTTGTTCTCAAGCCTCTAACTCCACAAAACTTTCTCCCCTCTACTCTTGACTATTTTTGCTGGACTGAGTTGGGGTGGGGGGCGTCTAGGAGACTGACTACTTCTACACATGCGTGCTTTATTACCTTGGTAAAGTGCCCATGCAATGTCTGACATTCACAGTATGACACCTTGATACTTGATATGATACCTTGACATTATAGAAAGTGAGTAAGGCAGGGGGGAAAATGAGAAAAATGATGACATTATTTCACCACCACCAGTACTCCTGTTAAGATTTTGGTGTATTGCTTTCTCCATGCCTAGACATATTTTTGTCCGTCTAGTCAAGGCTATGGTTTTTCCTGTGGTCATGTATGGATGTGAGAGTTGGACTGTGAAGAAGGCTGAGCACCGAAGAATTGATGCTTTTGAAATGTGGTGTTGGACAAGACTCTTGAGAGTCCCTTGGACTGCAAGGAGATCCAACCAGTCCATTCTGAAGGAGATCAACCCTGGGATTACTTTGGAAGGAATGATGCTAAAGCTGAAGCTCCAGTACTTTGGCCACCTCATGCGAAGAGTTGACTCATTGGAAAAGACTCTGATGCTGGGAGGGATTGGGGGCAGGAGGAGAAGGGGATGACAGAGGATGAGATGGCTGGATGGCATCACGGACTCGATGGACATGAGTCTGAGTGAACTCTGGAAGATGGTGATGGACAGGGAGGCCTAGCGTGCTGCGATTCATGGGGTCGCAAAGAGTCGGACACGACTGAGCAACTGAACTGAACTGAGACATATTTTTTCAGAGGAGGCAATGGCACCCCACTCCAGTACTCTTGCCTGGAAAATCCCGTGGACAGAGGAGCCTGGAAGGCTGCAGTCCATAGGATCGCTGAGGGTTGGGCACAACTGAAGAACTTCACTTTCACTTTTCACTTTCATGCATTGGAGAAGGAAATGGCAACCCACTCCAGTATTCTTGCCTGGAGAATCCCAGGGATGGGGGAGCCTGGTGGGCTGCTATCTATGGGGTCGCACAGAGTCGGACACGACTGAAGTGACTTAGCAGCAGCAGGCATATTTTTTACATTTCTAAGAAAAAGCAGGTTTGTACTGTTTAAAAAAAATTTTTTCCCCATTTTTAATAATTGATATTGTGTTCAGTCACTCAGTTATGTCCGATTCTTTGTGGCCCCATGGCCTATAGCCCACCAGGCTCCTCTGTCCATGGTATTCTCTAGGCAAGAATACTGGAGTGGGTTGCAATTTCCTTCTTTACGGGATCTTTCTGACCCAGTGAGTAAACCTCAGTCTCCTGCATTGCAGGCGGATTCTTTTTCTCTGAGCCACCAGGGAAGCCCTCGTTTGTCATAATTTTTTCCTGGTAGGGGAATGGAAGACTTTTGGATAGCAGGATGACCTGGGACTCATAATGATCAATAATAATCTGGGACTCATAAATATTTGATTTACAATCCTTGGTCTCCTATTAAGTCCATGACCTAAGTCACATTCTCACAATTTTACTGGAAAAGGAGAAGTTATTTCTGGTCAACTTGAACTACATTCAGTCTCAAAGCCAGATTCCCTGGGGAGTCATGCTGAACGATAGCGACAGTCTGGCACCCCCTAGAGGCCGCTTGAATATTCCATGAACCCTGGCCTCTTCCCTTCCTCTTTAAATTACAAGGAACTGTTGCCTGTGGAGCCTGGTGTACTCTCAGGCATCTCATCAGAGACCACTGTTGACCTTGTTCTCCTACCTTCCTGCTTTTCTTTGCTGGGTCACATTTCCCCCGCTCTCAGACAAAATCTGTTCTTATGGAAGACACTTACTTCTAAAATGTTGATTTCCATTAGTTGTGCATTTTTGCGGGGCAGCCACTGACTGTGTCCGCCGTGTTTCCCCTCACACCCAATACTGAGCATGGGGCAGCTGTTCAGTGAGTGGCTGGTAGGTGACAAATTCTAGCCTGTGAAGTAATTTTCTTATCTCCCTGATGTGATGCTATTGAAATTGAAATCTGAAGGATGAAATGGGTCTACTTGAAAGTCTGATCCATTAAATCAATTAGTACTTGTTAAATGAATAAAGAAATCCATGTTATATAATTGGGAGTTTTACACAAGTGTATGCATCTTTGAATACTGCTTTATACCTTCAATATTATATTGTGCCTAGTTTCCCATTTGTTAAAAATTCTTCAAAATGTGATTTTTAATGACTGTAAACATTTCATTATATAGTTAGATTGTATTTTATTTTGCTATATAGATTTCCAACATCTTTTCTTTTTTTTTATCACTTTAGTTTTTTATTTTTTAAATTTTAAAATCTTTAATTCTTACATGCATTCCCAAACATGAACCCCCCTCCCACCTCCCTCCCCATAACATCTTTCTGGGTCATCCCCATGCACCAGCCCCAAGCATGCTGCATCCTGCGTCAGACATAGACTGGCAATTCAATTCACATGATAGTATACATGTTAGAATGTCATTCTCCCAAATCATCCCACCCTCTCCCTCTCCCTCTGAGTCCAAAAGTCCGTTATACACATCTGTGTCTCTTTCCCTGTCTTGCATACAGGGTCGTCATTGCCATCTTCCTAAATTCCATATATATGTGTTAGTATACTGTATTGGTGTTTTTCTTTCTGGCTTACTTCACTCTGTATAATCGGCTCCAGTTTCATCCATCTCATCAGAACTGATTCAAATGAATTCTTTTTAACAGCTGAGTAATACTCCATTGTGTATATGTACCGCAGCTTTCTTATCCATTCATCTGCTGATGGACATCTAGGTTGTTTCCATGTCCTGGCTATTATAAACAGTGCTGCGATGAACATTGGGGTACATGTGTCTCTTTCAATTCTGGTTTCCTCGGTGTGTATGCCCAGAAGTGGGATTGCTGGGTCATAAGGTAGTTCTATTTGCAATTTTTTAAGGAATCTCCACACTGTTCTCCATAGTGGCTGTACTAGTTTGCATTCCCACCAACAGTGTAGGAGGGTTCCCTTTTCTCCACACCCTCTCCAGCATTTATTGCTTGCAGATTTTTGGATCGCAGCCATTCTGACTGGTGTGAAGTGGTACCTCATTGTGGTTTTGATTTGCATTTCTCTAATAATGAGTGATGTTGAGCATCTTTTCATGTGTTTGTTAGCCATCCGTATGTCTTCTTTGGAGAAATGTCTATTTAGTTCTTTGGCCCATTTTTTGATTGGGTCGTTTATTTTTCTGGAGTTGAGCTGCATAAGTTGCTTGTATATTTTTGAGATTAGTTGTTTGTCAGTTTCTTCATTTGCTATTATTTTCTCCCATTCAGAAGGCTGTCTTTTCACCTTGCTTATATTTTCCTTTGTTGTGCAGAAGCTTTTAATTTTAATTAGATCCCATTTGTTTATTTTTGCTTTTATTTCCAGAATTCTGGGAGGTGGATCATAGAGGATCCTGCTGTGATTTATGTCTGAGAGTGTTTTGCCTATGTTCTCCTCTAGGAGTTTTATAGTTTCTGATCTTACATTTAGATCTTTAATCCATTTTGAGTTTATTTTTGTGTGCGGTGTTAGAAAGTGATCTAGTTTCATTCTTTTACAAGTGGTTGACCAGTTTTCCCAGCACCACTTGTTAAATCCAACATCTTTTCTATCATTAAGGAAGCTGATAGGAACCTCTTCAGACAACCAGTATCCACTAAGATTTGCAAGTCTTCAGTTACTGAGAATTGCTTGAAGCCACACAATTATTCTAGTTTCTATTAGGCTTGTATTAGGCTTTTAGGCCCAAACTCTCAACATTGAGTAATTGCTTTATATGAGAAGCAAAGTCACTTTTTGTCTTTCTTTAAAAAAAAAAAAAAGTTCACAATATATGCTGATGACTTTCAATCCTGCTTGAGTTCAATACAAAGTTTAGGCACAAGGGGGAGATCCATTAGCATTGGAAAGTGGCTGGATTTTTCTTCTGTACTATTTAGTACAGAGATTTCAGCAAGAAAAACTGGCAGAGTATAATTTTCATTGTTGACTACACACATTCTTGTGGTTTCAACTTTAAAATCATTATGCTGGAACAAGGATTTGGTAAAACACAGTAAGGTCAATGACAACAAAACTGTATCCTCATTCCTTTCTTGGCTAAAATTTTCTGTTACATGTAATGTTTGTAACCAAATGTTACCATGGTTTATGATAGAAGTATATCAACATAGGTGAATTTGAAAATAAAATTCTGAAAAAGTGGAGAAAAGAAATAGTATTTTGTTAACAACATAGAACAGTCACACTAGAAAAAACTTTGTAAGAGAATAAAAACAATTGCTTTTCATTTCACTTAAACTTTGCTTGAAGAAGCAAAACTGTGCTTGTTTTCTTAAGTGTAACAGCAAGTTAATTTTTACCATAATTCAGAAAATTTAAAGGAGCTAATATTTCAATTCTATCTTACATTTCAGAAGATAAACATTGGGCTTGGTATATCCCCAATGCAGAAATTCTGCAACTGGGATTCAAGGGTTTCAGGGATAGAATTCAGGTGACCTGTAAGTTTGGGTGAAAAAAATTTTCATCTTTGTTTTTATTAATCTCTAATTGAACAGTAGTATTTCCTTCAGCATTGATTATTGGCCATAAATTTCAGCAATATTTGCAGTATCTATGCTTTTGTCACCTGCAAAAATCACAAGTGTTTTCATATTACATTATGATTGCTTCCGCTATCTTCAATTATTGCTTTATCATTACATCGGAAATTTAGACGTTTTATTTGGAGATGTTCATGACCCAAAAAAGTTAAGAATACATGCTCTCGTTTTTTTTTTTTTTTTTTTACTTTTCCTTCAGTTTTCTTTCTTTCCTTTCCATAAAGTTGGTGAAAGACATGACTGGGTTTATTTTCATGATTTTGTTTTTGAAGTGAAGAGGAGATACATCATACTGTGTTTTTTCTTCCCATTTCGGACTTCACTTAATATAATTCTTCTATTGTCCAGCTTGATTTCTTCCAGGGGTCCTTAATGAGAAAGATTTCCCATTTGCACATGGAATGAGTCATCCTTAATCTTATCACTACAAGGCTTGTGTGTGTGTGTTTGTTTTTTAATTAAAAAAAAAAGAAAAAAGTATTTAGAAAGTTTTCCTATTTAGAACTTGCCTTAAAATGTTTTACAAATCTTAAAAACCAGAAATCAGAAAGAGCTGTTTAAAATATGGAGCAAGAAGCAGAATTCAACAAAATCTCTTTGACATATATTCCCAATTTTTATAATAATTATACAATCAGTGAATAGCAAGCATGTTATGGATGCATTGTAATCAGAAAAATGAAAGTGAAGTTGTTCAGTCGTGTCTGACTCTTTGTGACCCCATGGACTGTAGCTTACCAGGCTCCTCCTTCCATGGGATTTTCCAGACAAGAATAGTGGAGTGGGTTGCCATTTCCTTCTCCAGGGGATCTTCCCAACCTAGGGATTGAACCCAGGTCTCCCACATTGCAGGCAGATGCTTTACCATCTGAGCCACCGGGGAAGCCCCTAATCAAAAAAGATACCATTTATGGAGCACTATGTTCCAGGCACAGGACTAAATCCTTTACTCATAATGTGGCAGATATCTTCATAAAAATCCCAGAGGCAGAGATTTTTATTCCATTATTTATATAGGAGCACCAGGTCTCAGTGATTTCAAGTAAATGGGCACAAGGCCACTCAACTAGTCAATGGCAGAGACAAAATTTAAGCTCCGATCTATTGGGCTCCACAGGTCAAGTATGGCTTTTATTTCAGGTTACTATGCCTTTCCTGTAATTTGTAACCATGTAATTAAATTCTTTTTAAAAATGAGTAAACATGTACCATCAGTGAAAATTTGAGCCAGGAGATTGTGTGGATGATCAGCCACGTTGTGAGTTATTAATATGTTGAAGTCTCTGGAGGAGAAGGAAAAAAATCCAGTGAAAGATATGTTTTTAAATAATCGTCTAGAATGAGGGTGGGTGGGGATGGGGATTGTTTTCCTGTATCATTATATTTTGTGTCATTTGGATGCTTATGAATTCATGGAATTTTACAGTAGGCTGAACACCACATTGAGAAAGGAAGCCTTCTCTTGGTGCAAAGAGCTGAACATCAGCAAATCCAGTGATGAAAAGGATGCCTCTCATGTTTCGGGCCACCAACCAGCTGAAAACCAGTGGGTAGTTCTTTTGAAGGGAAATTATTCTTGTGACCAGATGGAAATAATTTATCGAGAATGAACTGGCTTATTCTTTCAACCAAAGGGATGATATAAAAACTGTTTTGCTCTCTTGGTGAAATCCCAAATCTGTTCGGATAAACTATTCCAACTCTTGCCTCATCTTTGATAGCATTACTGACAAGTTGTTTAAAGTTAAATGAACCATAGTTTTATATCAACCTGTAAGATTATGACTTGATTCTTTATTTCTATTTCCTTTCTCATCAGTTCCCAAATGGAGTGTTATTGGAACTGCTTGAAACCCTAATAATGAGGATCTGAGAGGAGACCCATCAGATACCTTTTCTTATTGAATTGGGTTCTTGTTCAGAGAAGGTAACGTGGACAAGGAATCTGAATTTCAGTCCCAGTTCTGTTACTAATTAATTATGTAGTTTTCAGCTGGCGCTCAATTATTCTGTTACTTAATGTTCTCAAATATAAACCATAATCTTGCTTTCAGCTCCATGATTTTCTGATCTAATTGTGTTTTCTGCCATGCACCAAAGCAGGATAATCCTATTTACTCTTGCACAAACACTGGCACTTTACTTTTGTGGAAAATTCTACTTCTTTCTTTCTTCGTTGTTTAGTCATGTCTGACTCTTTGCGATCCCATGGACTGCAGGATGACGGAGTTTCCTGTCCTTCACTATTTCCCAGAGTTTGCACAAACTCATGTCCATTGAGTTGATGATGCCATCCAACCATCTCATTCTCTATTGGCCCCTTCTCCTTCTGCCTTCAATCTTTCCCAGCATCAGGGTCTTTTCCAAGGAGTGGGCTCTTCATAGCAGGTGGTGAAATTATTGGGAGTTTCAGCTTCAGCATCAGTCCTTCCAATACATATTCAGAGTTGATTTCCTTTAGGACTGACTGGTTTGTTCTCCTTGCTGTGCAAAGGACTTTCAAGAGTCCTTCTTCCTACTTGTTAATATGTATGTCATTTTTTTCTTCATGGAAAACTCTTTTTCTCTCTATTAATTTCTGTATAACCCATTGAAAAACTGATTAACTTCCCTTTGATCCCTGTCTGTAAGATGGTTAACTCTCACCTCCATATCAGGCAGGTCAATTACCTACTGAATATGACAAAGTGCTTTTGCAAGCTTAACCGTTTTGGAAATTTAAGACAAATCATGAGAATACAATTAAATATGTTGATGAGCAAGAACTGAAGGATGCAATTTATTTTCAGTTAAAATAATTGATTGAAAAATTCCCTTATGTAGACTGCTGGTACTATAGACAGAAATTCTTTATGGAATTAAGGAATATTTTTCCACATTGAGACTCCAGAAGCAGAAACTGAAGCTGAGACTGTTGAAAGACAGTACAAAAGTCATTTTCCCTTCTTTTTTCCTGGCACAGCCACCTTCTTATTTGAACCTTTCCTGTGTTGGTACCACTACCTTTTCCAATGATTGTGCTTAAAAGGGGGCTTAAGGAAGGAGGTAGCCCTTGTCTTCCTCTGGAGATTTTCATGTCTAGAAGTGATGCTATAAATGTCTAATTTTACACACAAGATATAAGATTCTGAGAGAATAAGAAATTTGCCAGTGGTAGCAAGTGATAGGACCTGCATTTGAACAAGGTAGATAGGCCCAAATCCATAGTTTTTGCCACCACGTACACTGCCTCTCATAATAATAATACTCTACATTTTACTCATTACATTACATTTACTCATACATTTTACAAAACACTTTATTCTTTACCAAAGAATTCACATACTATGCCCCATCAACACAAGAGTGTTATGAGATAGGTTATTATTACCTTAACTTGATCGAAGGGTGAAAGAGGTTCAACAAGGTTCAACACAGCTAGTAAGTGTCTGGATTGGGGCTTGAACCCAAAAGCTTTAAAGTCTCCTGTGCTTTGTATGGTCCCATAAATTCTATAGGACAATAGTAAGAATTCTCAGAGACCAGAAATGTCTCCCCAAAAGTTAGACTTTGTTCTATTGACCATAGTTCTCAACCTGTGCTTCCGAGGGCCCTTGGGGTTCTGGGGAGGTACTTTGGGACTTGGGGTTGGGCGTAAGAAAGGAGCGATGGGGAGGCACTCTTGTATATGCTATAAACACGTTACCTTGTGACTTTATTTTGCTTATTTATTTTACAATATTTATTATTTATTTATTTGGCTGTGCTAGATCTTAGTTGGCACACGCAGAATGTTGGATCTTTGTGGCATGTGGGATTTAGGACCCTGACCAGGGATCAAACCCAGGCTTCCTGCATTGGGAGCATGAAGTCTTAGTCACTTGACCACCAGGGAGGTCCTGGGAGGCACTTTAGTAGGGTTCTAGAACCCCACCCTTTGTCAGCTAGGTGAACCAGGGAAATCTCCAAATTGGTCTGTTTCCAATTGAATAAAGATTCATTGACAAAAAGGAGAAAGAGGATTGGAAACGACTGCTATAGGCAATAAGGAGCCATTGAGAGTTTTCAAAGAGGGAAGTGGGAAAAGGCATGTGTTAGAAAAATCAATCTGGCAGTTTTGTGGTGAGTGTGAGTGTAAGTCATTCAGTTGTGTCCAACTCTTTGGGACCCCATAGACTATATAATCCATGGAATTCTCCAGGCCAGAATACTGGAGTAGGTAGCAGTTCCCTTCTCCAGGGAAACTTCCCAACCCAGGGATCGAACCCAGGTCTCCCACATTGCAGGAGGATTCTTTACCAGCTGAGCCACAAGGGAAGCCCAAGAATACTGGAGTGGGTAGCCTATCCTTTCTCCAGGGGATCTTCCCAACCCAGGAATCTAACCGGGGTCTCCTGCATTGCAGGCAGATTCTTTACCAACTGATCTATCACGGAAGCCCAGTTTTGTGGTAGGAAAATTTCAATGTGGAGAGTCTGGGTAGGGAGAGACAGAAAGGAGGTGATAGAAATAGGGGACGTTTCACAAGAGGATGGGAGAGGACAGGAAAGTCAGAGCAAGAAATAGGAACAGCAAAAACTCAGTTTCTCTGGATCTTAGGGTCCAAAGGACTAAACAATATTTTTTTGCATATTTATTTATTTTATTTTAAAAATTATAGCCGACTTTCTTTCCCTTGAAATTCAAGTCTAAGAATTTCAGGACATGTATAGATCCATGACCACCACCATAATCAACACACAGAACAATTCCATCCCCCCCAAACTCCCTCATGCTGTTCTTCTGTATTCACTGTTACTCCAACCCCTAACTCCTGGAACCACAGGTCTTGTTCTTTGTCTGGTAGTTTTGTCCTTTTGAGAATGTCATACAGATGGAATCATACAATACAAACCTTTCGAGGCTGGCTTCTTCACCCAACATAACGCCTTTGAGATTCATGCATGTTGCTGTGAGAGTCAACATCCAGGAGATTCTGAGACAGGAAATAAGGCAGCAAAAAGGAGCTGTGCCTTAATAATGTTGGGATCTGAATGGGTCTTTTTTCTTATAGCAAAACTTTATTTCTTTTTATATTTTTTCACACCAAAAACATTTTGTATTGAGGTACAGCCAATTAACGACGTTTTGGTAGTTTCAGGTGAACAGCAAAGGGACTCAGCCATACATGGATCTCTCCTCCCTCAAACCCTCGTCCCATCCAGGCTGGCATAAAATACTGAGCAGAGTTGAATGGTTTTGAGTCGAATAGAGTAATCATAGGTACTACAAACTCTCTGAGGGAATTTCTTCCTTTATTCACTCAGAGAATCATTTTCTGAGCAATAAATATGTGCTATGCACTGTTTTATGTGTTGGGAAGTAATGAACAGAATAAAAACCCTATCCTCCCGGAGTTTACAATCCAAGTGAGGGGAAACAAGCAAGCCCAGGAGTGGTTTAATGTCAGGAGGTGATATATTTTTGACATCAAGGAGAAGAGCCTATTTTAGACAGAGTGGTCAGGGACAGCCATTTGAACAGGCAGATCTGATCTTGGACCTTCTTTAACCACGGACAGAGGATAAACTCTTCTTTACCCATGGACAGAGAATACACTGTGTGTGGATGGATGTGGGAGAGCAGGGAGAAACTGAGGCAAAGGAGTCATGTAATGTGGGCCTGAACTAGGCTGATGATAGAGAAAAATGGAAGAAAGATGAATGTAAAGAAATATTTTGGAGGAAAATGGAGTTTACTCTCTTAAGAGTTTACTGTCTTAAGAGTTTACATAGGTTGGAAAACAATTTCTAAAAATACAGATTAAACTGATCAATAATGTGGGCATTATAAATTCTGGAAACTAAGGATGCTTGGTCTGACTGTACCTAATACTTTGCAGTTGAATTAATGTAAGCTGTGCCTCTCAAATTGTACTTCTAAGAGCCTCTGGGGCTTTGTTAAGGTGTTTCCAGGAGTACCGGCAGCAGTTTGGGCATGGAGCCGTGTTTTCAACTGCCAGCTGAACAAGAGCAGTGCCAGGATGATCTGTTTTATGTATTTGCTTCCTTGTAAAATTTCACTGGAGTGAGGTGTGACACAGGAAAAAGAAGAAGAGGAGGATTACTGTGCGGGAAACCTTACCCTCAAAACTTATTTAGTGAATACAGAGGCTTAGTCTTCCCCGAAAGACAGAAAGTATTTTGGCCCCAGGGCGTTGGTGGGAGAGGGGCAGGGGTGGGGGAGCAGGTGGGCACAGATGGTTGTGTTACAGATCTGACCCAGATAGAAAACATTCTCCCCCTCAAATAATTGTATCATTCCATGTTTTCTTCTAACTATATCTACACTTAGAGTTTTTGCTTTATTTGCCATTCAAATGGTTCATTTTTTACTTTTAAAAATGAAAATAAATTCATAATATATCTTCTTTCATAAATTTCTAATCTTCCCATCAAAATTCATCAGGATTACATATCTGTTTTTGTTTTCAAATATGAGACATTATATAGGTAAGTTATGCTGGCTATAACAGGTAAATACCCAAAGCTCAACAGCTTAACAAGTGGGAAGTCCGATTAGCTGGAATGTGTGGCGGGAGGTGATGGGGTTATCTGCTCTCTGCAGACATTCAGGGATCCGGGCTGATGGTGGTTCTACCTTGTTCAATTTGTGGTTTTGGAGGTCATTCAGGTTTCAGAATTTAGCCAGAAGACAGGGGAAGAGAGAGCATACAGTATCACACAGGAAGTTTTAATGGACCAAATCTGAGAGTGATATTCCTTACTTCCGCCCACATATCAAAGGCCAGAAATTCAAAGTTACACCTAACCAGGTTTGGTGAGCAGCTAATCTGTCCCGGACACATACATGATCATGATATAAAAACTGGAAAACATAAATCTGGGCCTTGTGTTTATGTTTTCATCTTGGGACAAATCAGGCTGAATTTATGTCTGAGTGTTTGTGACTGTGTGTGAACACTGAGATGTGTGAGGACTGACTCAGAGAGTTTTGTTCACACGTATGTTACAAAATGGCTGAAGCCTGATGTGCTAAGGAATTGGGATAATTCTGACTTTTTCTCACTTTACCTTTCAGAGTTCTGGGAAGACTCACCTGCCTAGGGAAGTCTTTTCCAACCTACCAGCAAATATGTTTATGACTTCAGCCATGAGGACATACCATGTTTGCAGTATTGCTTGGTGACTAACTGTGGTTTCTGTTTTATGGTTTTTCTCTTTTCTGCAACTCATCATTCCTTGTTAACCAGAAAATCCTCAAGATTAGACTTACGTACTTTTTATTCTTTTGAATTCACTGAATAGTCTGATCACCACTGTGTATCAAGAGCAGGTATTAAGTAATTGTGGCTAATTTACCAAATGAAATAAAGGCAGTTTAAACTCATAAATCAGTATTTCAGAACCACCTCAAGAGACGTCTGTCTCTGAAAAGGCTGAGGAGTTCATTTCTTTAAAAAATGGTTAGGCAAAGACTCAACTTCCTGTAACTTGCTTCCTTCTCTTTCTCTTTTATTAGAGGGGGTTTTATAGACCAAGGAAATTTACGACTCACAATGCAAGCTTGTAAAGAGGGTATTTTAATTGAGGTCAAATATGTGAATCAGCAGAAGATTATAATCTCTTTCCAAAAATTAGACTCATTTATTTTTATGATGTTGTTGAGAAAAGTATATGAGGATGACTTTATATATATGCATAAGGTTGGCTAAATCGAATTGGTAATAAAATCTAGCCTGGTCTGAATCAGAAAAATCATTGAAATGTTTTTGAATACTTTTGAGAAAACCTCAGCAGGAAGTTAGAATCGATACTGAAGGCCCAGAGCGTAAAAGGAACAGTCTTCCCACTCCACTTTTATAAACTTTTTATTAGCCAGAATTATTTGTTGCTTTTTGAAAGAAAGTTGGCATCATTTTAAAAGAAACCCAAAGCATGTCTAAAATGGGGTCAGGAAAATCCCACACTCCCCCACCCAAAGCCATAAGATTTTCCAAAATAATAAAGACATTTTAAAGATCCAGAAGAAGCTGGGGTTTTGCTTAATTTAGAAGCCACATTTGCTTTTGAAGGTCAATTTTTTTTTTTCATGGAACATTTGTTTGGTAAGTTATCATAATTTTTGATGGAATATTTAACATTGGTCCTTCAAGAACTTCAACACGTGGGAGCAAAGACTCCCAAAGTACTGCATCCATATTTCCATAGCTGTCTTGGAGTGCGTGCTTAGTCACTCAGTCATGTCCGACTCTTGCGACCCCATAGACTGTAGCCTGCCAGGCTCCTCTGTCCATGGAGTTCTCCAGGCAAGAATACTAGAGTGGGTTGCCATTTCCTTCTCCAGAGGATCTTCCCGACACGGGAGCCGAACTCGGGTCTCCTGCACTGCGGGCAGATTCTTTACCAACTGACCTACGAGGGAAGCCTCAGAGTGACCCTGACTAAACAGAACTGTGACAACAGGGTTCTGTTGCGTTCAGCACCCGACAGGTCCTATGGATGAAGGATGGTCCTGAGAGATGGCCAGGTCTCTGGGAGGTACTTGGTGTCCACAGGTTTGTAGGTGGTGAGGTTAGACTCTTGAACTTTAAAACCTTGAAAACCTATTTATTAATTTAGATGAGAAATAAAGCCATCAAATGGGCATGGCATTTGGGGTTCACTGTCTTTCCCCTGAGTTTCTGTGGGATTATTAATAAACTCTCTTGTGGTTACCATATTCTTTATATCTGTTACTATTTTCAATTAAGTTACAGTCTGTCTTGGCTGGGAAAATAGTGTCCTTATAAGGGGTTTTGTGTATCTCTGCTTTGGTTTAATCACATGAGGCTAATTGATTTTTTTAAAATTGAACTATAATTGGTAGGCAGTAACATTATATAAGTCACAGGTGTACAATATAGTGATTCACAATTTTTAAAGCTTATACTCCACTTATGAAGCCCTAGTGGCTCAGATGGTAAAGACTCTACCTGCAATGCCAGAGACCTTGGTTCGATCCCTGGGTTGGGAAGATTTTCTGGAATGGGACATGGCAACCCATTCTAATATTCTCACCTGGAGAATTCTACGGACAGAGGAGTCTGGCCAGCTGGGACAGTCGATGGGGTTGCAAAGAGTCGGATACAACTGAATGACTAACACTTTCACTTTACCTTTCACTCCACTTAAAGTCTGGCTAAATTCCCTGTGTTGTACAGTTATATCCTTGCAGCCTATTTTATACCTAATAATTTGTACCTCTTAATCTCCTACCCTTCTTTTGTCCCTTCCCACTTCCCTCTCCCCACTGGTAACCACTAATTTGTTTCCTATATCTTTGAGTCTACCTCTTTTTTTTGTTATATTCACTAGTTTGTTGTGTTTTTTAGATTCCACATATAAATGATATTACATAGCATTTGTCTTTTTCTGGCTTATTTCAGGTAGCATAATGCTCCCCCCAAGTTCATCCATGTTGCCACAAATGGCAAAATTTCAGTCTTTTTTTTTTATCATTGAGTAGTATTCCATTGTATAAATAAATATATATAAACATACAAAATTTGTATATATTTATAAGCACATATATATAAGCTGTATATATATGACATCTTCTTTATCCACTCATCTGTTGATGGACATTTTGGTTGCTTCCATATCTTGAGATCAATTGATTTCTAAGTTTTTAGAAATGAGGTGCCTCTGTTGTTTTTACCTACAATCCCTTTCTAAAATTCATATTTTCCAAAAGAAATGAAAATGCTTTAAGAATTTATTCTTATATGCTGAGTAGTGAAAAAAAAATTAAGCCTATGGTCTTCCAAAGTTCTGAGTAATTTAGCATAAGTGTAAACCCTTTGCTTTTCCAGTCGTTTTTTGCAGTGGGTTTTGGGGGAATATTCTTCTCTGTATTTTAGAATAATAATGCTAAGAGCTAACAGTTATTTTGTACTTTGTCCCAGGTTCTATACTAGGCACTTTGTTGTTGTTTAGTCGCTAAGTCATGTCGGACTCTTTGCAACCCCATGGACTGCAGCATGCCAGGCTTCCCTGTCCATCACTATCTCCCAGAGTTTGCTCAAATTCATGTCCATTGAATCAGTCATGTTATCTAACCATGTGTTAACTTATGTAATCCTTGCAACAACCCCATGGGTTAAGAACTATTATTACCCCTATACTACAGATGAGGAAATAAGCCCGAGGAGGTAGAGGATTTTGCCCAAATTCAAAACAAAGCTCGAAGTGGCAGAGCCAGTATCCCAGGCAGATTGATTCCAAGGTCTGTCCATTTACCCCTGTTTGAAAGCCTCCAAGGCCAGAGATAAATTCAAGGACTTTTGGTACTTTTTTAAAAAAGGACAAGAGTTCTCACACAAGTTTCTACTTTACTGGTGCTTTCTTCCCCGTATATATGAAAAGAACTAGATCTCATTTATAATCTGATTTCAATCAAAGATGTATCTACTACTGGCCAATTTCATTAAAGCAAGAAAAATGCTTGACCCTACAGAGCTTCACTGGGTAATCAGTCTGCTACTTCCAGCTACCAAGAAGGAGGGCTGTTTTTATCTGAGAAAAATCTGCCAGCTATACGTAGATTTAAAAATTTTTTTTAGCAATATATCTAACTAATTTTAAAAGCAATATATCTAACTAATTTTAAAAGCAATATATCTAACTGAAGTGATATAGCAGTGATACTCTTTCACCATCATAAATCTCTCTTTTAGAGATTATATTGCTATGTAACTACCAGAAATATTTTCATAAACACCATTGCTTTTTCTTCAAAGAATTTCATAATCTCTTTGATGCTTTCATGCACAGTGAATTTTTATTCCTGCATTATTTTGTTGGTAACACTCATTTTATTTTTAAAATCATACCAAATAAACACAGAACAAATGCACTTAAAAGTTATTAGTTTTTGAAGCAACATTTGGTCTGCTTTTTAGAAGACATGATAAATGCTGCAAATATTTGAACTCATTTTTATTCTTTGTTTCACTTTTTCATCCCCAAAGAGTATAAAATATAGGTAGACTGAAAAATACATGAGAGAAAAAAATAACAAGGATTCACAGATTTTTTTTTATCATGTCATCATGTGTGATAAATTTTGAAAACTTTATACCTATAGAGTATTATGGAAAATCTATTTTTACTTCAGTTGAATAATTTTTTAACAAGAATATATTATTAAAAAATTCATATTACATGGTCATTTAACTGAATTGGCAGAAAGTACGTTTGACTTATCCTATTTAATTATTGCATTATTAAATATAAATTATTTAATGACAGTTGTCATAATGAAAATGTAGATTTTAAACAAAAACTACAAGATACCATTCAAAAACAAACAGCAGATGATACAAACTGCAGTGTGAGGGTCAAATTTAATCAGTGATCAATTCAGTGGTTTTCAGTTTGTTTTTCACAGTAGTTATATTCTATAAATTCATTTTAAACAGTGAATTAGCAAATACTGATCCACTACTCCGAGGGAAAATACAGGCTTAGGTTTCCATGAGTGTTTTGTCACAGCATTTTCATTAACTGATCAATATATACCTTGTTTTGCGTGCATTTCTGTTTAGAGACACTTTAATATATATTGTTGAATCATTACATTGAACTCATGGCCAACAGCCTTGGGTAACTCTGTAGTTCATGTCTAAATGAAGCTTATCTAAAATGCTGTTTTCTCTGTGAGGCACGTCACAGCCTTATCGGCTTAAGAACACTAGAAAGCACTTCAGCACTATGTCTGGAAGCCATTTAAAATAACAAAGTCACACACATACACAAAGCACAAAAATGCAAAAAAAAAAAAAAGTGGAACAAAATAGATCACAAAAATAACACTTATTTACAGTCTGAGGGCTGAAACAAGAAGAAAGAGCATAGCCTTGCCATTAATTCAAATATTTCACCACTCTGTGTATGTCTGTGAATGACTGAGAAAGCTCCATGAGTATTGATTTTCGGGTTGTGAATAAATTTCAGTATATAGGTGAATTTGCAGATATGGAATCTACAAATAGGACTGACTGTATTTATAAAACTTAAATATACAACTGATCAGTGTGTCAGAAAACAAGCTTCTTATTTAGAAACCCAAGCTGTTTTAGGTATTATTCACTTATCAAAGTTAGTTCTCCTTCATAGATCAAAGTAGCTAGTATATATCTAACCTTTTAAAAGGACATTTTACTTCTATCAGTTGAAATAACTCATAATAAATGTACAAAATGCCCATCTTCAAAAAATTTTAAAGTGTGATAACAATACAAAGATATTTCCAAATAGCAAAAATGTCTCTGCTTCGAAGAGTACCCCTTAAAATGTGTTGCCCTTGAGCAGTGTACAGCCTGATCAACCATATACAGGAGCCTTAACTGTAGGTAGGTTGCCGAGGAGAAACACAGTGCACAGAGTGGATGAGTTCAACTTTTGAGAAATGCTGACTGCTAGACAGTATCTATTACAGAGTAGCGAACTTGGAGGCAGAGACACCTCACTTGAAAAACCTGTACTGCCAATTATTTTTAAAGCTGATTTTATTCATTTATTTAAAAATTTTTATTTATTTACTTGGCTGTGCTGGGTCTTGGTTGCTGCCTGTGGGCTTTTCTCTAATTACGGCGCGCGGGAGCTACTCTCTAGTTGCAGGGCTCTGGCTTCTGACTGCAGTGGCTTCTCTTGTTGCAGAGCACAGGCTCTGGGGCAAGTGGGCTCAGGAGTTGCAGCTCCTGGACTCTAGAGCGCAGGCTCAACAGCTGTGGGGCACAGGCTTTGCTGCTCCACCGCAGGTAGGATCGTCCTGGTTCAGGGATTGAACCTGTGTCTCCTGCACTGGCAGGTGGATTCTTCCCCACTGAGCCCCCAGGGAGGCTCTGTGCTGACATTTATGTTGTGAGCAAGCTCTCTCTCTGAGCTTTAGTTTCTACACCTGTAATTAGAGGACAATAATACCCACTTCAGAGAAGTTGATTTGAGGAGGAAAAATAATAAACCTATGAAAAGTATAAAAAAAAGTCTGACGTTAAGAACTCTTCCTCGAGTCCTGTAAACAGTGGGATTTCCTTGAAGTTTTAGAACAAGGGAATCATCAGATTGCAGTTAAAAAACAAAGTAATTCTTGTGTTGGCTTGAAAATGGATTAGAAGCAGACTGGTTGGTATAAAAGCCCAGATAATCACCGCCCCCCCCCCAAAAAAAGCTCCTTAAAACCCAGTCTAAGACAATCGATAACAAGAATGGAGAAAGGAGCAAGACTGAAGAGTTATTTCCAAAACTGCATCGTGCAGTTGAAGATGCGATCCTTTCTGGAACCCCTTTTTTTAGCTGAGATCTCCCTTTCCCCCCAACAGTTGCTTTGTCAGCTGTGCCATCCTGTCTGTTTCGCTGGAGACTTGACCTCCTGCCAATGGATAGCTGACTTGAGACTGGAGCTGGGGATGGGGCAGGGGGAGGAGGTAACAGGTACAAAGAGCCAGTCTCCTGGCATCAAAGTGGGAAGTTAGTTTCCAGGCTCAGCTAGATGCTTGAGTAGCTTGTTCTCTTCTATCCTGTTTTCTTTGCTTTCTTGTCCTAGGAGCACTCCTAAGTAAACCACTTTCTTAAGAATCCTCCTAAGTCTTTCTGAAACACTAACGCCAAAGGTGAAAGACCTTACGAAAAGACCCTTACAAAAAGACCCACAGCTGCAAAGGGAATGTGGAGGAGAGAGCAAAAGAGGCCCTTAGGCTCTCGCTTCATCCCAGACTTCATAAATCCTTCTGACTGGTTGACACTTTTCCTATAAAGAGACACACGATGAGGTGGTTCTTTTGACGATCTGCCAGTAAGTTCATTCTCCCCTTGGGGTAGAAAAATATTTAAACTGATTGCCTGATTAATCCCTCCAAATTTTTCCTGAAATATTAAACTCTTTTAAACTTGCAACTTTACAACTGAAAAATTGCTTCAGCAAGGCCTTGGAGGATGGCATTATGTACAGTGAATCTTTTTGATTAGTTGAAAAAATACAGATTAAAATTGAATTATCAATGAAATATGTTGAATTTAAAGTCAGATGAAAATCACGTGAGTCTGGAAAATATATATTTATCATGGGTGTTTTCCAGAACCTTCTTTTTACCTGGCTAAAATATTTTTAAAAGCACTTTAAGTTTGAATAAGGATTTTACTTTTTTATTAAAAAAAGCAGTCTGTCATTGGTTTTAATGCTGAAACCAAAGGTCCTTGAATTGGTTGTTTTCTATAAAGTGAGCTCTCAGTTTCCAAGCTTAGCCTACCATGAAGTTATAAAATGGATAGCATTTATTTTAGGTAAAAAATATGTTGGAAACAGTTTTAAGTATTAGGAAAAGAAAACAGTCTTTAAAAATAAATGGTATGAAACTTTATAAAGATCTTTGGAAGTGACAGTGAGAGAGTTTTACAACTAGTCATGTTGTCAGACTAGAACAAACCAGGGACAGGGATTTGCTTCGGGATAAATTAGTAAAATGATAATCATTCCTAAAGAAGGACTAATTATATGTATACATATAGCTGATTCCCTTTGCTGTATAGTAGAAATTAACACATTGTAAAGCAATTATATTCCAATACAAATTAATTTTTAAAAGGACTAATTAGAGAGATCAAATAGAAATCAGCAAAACAACTGAAACAAGTCTAAGAAAGGACCAAGAATGGTTGAAAAAACCTTAACTGTGGTCACTTGAAGGATAGATGTATTGGATTTTGGTGGTCTGTCTTTCACCAAGGCATCTTGTATTGGATACCTCAAGCAGTTTGCAGCATTTGGCAACATTTCATTCAGCCATTGAGGAAAATATTTAAATCAAACATATCCTCTGAAAAAACTCTTTTAGACAAATAAAATGTTATAGGAGTGCTTTCTGGACAGGTTTCTAAACACATTGAAAGTCCCCAAAGTTATCTTATTATAGATTTTTCCTATGAGAAGCTTGTATATTTGCAAGACAAACAAGCAAACAAACATAAGGAAGAAACTAGAGAAATAAACTTCCAAAACCCCAAGAAAGTTCCAAAATAAAAGCCCAAGTGCCAGAGATACAGATCTTAATGTCTTCCCAGAGCTACTGATGAGGCATTTCAATCTTGTCTCAGATATCATGTTTATTGAACGTCTGTCTCAGCGTCCCAGGTTTCTAAACATATTTCAGGACAGTAACATGACAGAAGGATGAGGTGGAAATTCTGGTTTAAGCTGGACATGCCCAGGGCTTCCCGTTCCCAAACTGCAAAATATTTGTTTGCCTTCCCCTATCAGCACCTCAGGCTAAATGTGTCCTAAACTGAACTCTCTCTCCTCCTCCTTCTGCTTTATCTCCTCACTGCCTTTCAGGCCTCACTGGGCTTTCAGCCTGGCTGGTAACCTCAGATTCCTGTGGATTCCACCTCCAAATCTCCCCGGCCCCCCATCACCACTCCCAGTCCATCAGTCTCAGCTCTCACCTGGCCTGTGACAGCCCCTCCTGCAGGCCTCCCCGACTCCCCTCTAGATCCTCCTACATATCCCACCTACTGTTGCCCTTTGGTTGCAGCCTTAACATTGTCCTTGACCTAAACGACTGTATACAAAATAGATAAGCAACAAGGACCTACTAAATAGCACAGGGAACTAAACGTTGTAATCACCTATTATGGAAAAGAATCTGAAAAAGTATATACATATAAAACTGAAGCACTTTGTTGTCCACCAGAAACTAATACAACATTATAAACCAACTCTTGTTAAAAACTTGGCCCCCAGTGGAATGGTTTCTATACACTAGCCTGGCATCTAATTAGGAACTTCCCTTTTCTATAAAAATGCAGTTATATGAAGTAGACTAGTTCAAACTGCTGGCAGCTGCCTGCTCTGTTGTCATGATAAAGAAAAATAGAAGTCTATACTGAGACATTACACACCATAATATGTTGCCCACACATGCAATTTTGTGAGAAATCTGGGCAGGAATATTTTTTACATCCCTCCCTTGCTTAAACTATCATCAAACCCAGAGTTTCCCCCACTGCCAGCCTACGTCTTCTATCACCATAGTACCAGCTTGTCCCAAACTCTTCCAGGGTCCAGCTCAGACCTACATCCAGTCTTGGGTCCTTCTTTCAATTCTCAAAGGACCATCATCAGGTATTGCCTTTTAAGAATCACTTGGTTCATGTCTTGACATCCCAGGAAGTTTGAAGGCATCCAGGTGGGGCTCAGGCCAGACACTTTTCTGCTCCCACTCACCATGAAAGTAAATTTTTTTCCGCATGGAGAAAAATCTGTTTAACACTGATTCAAATTTTCACTGTATTTTCCCCAGCTTCATCAAGATATAATTGACAAAACTGTAAGATAAAGTGTGCACAGTGAAGACCTGATATAAGTATACACTGTAAAAAGATTTCTCCCATCCTTTTAATTCATACATTTATCACCAATACTGATTTTTAAAAATAAATTTATTTTGTATTGGGGCATAGTCAATGAACAATGTGATAGTTTCCAGTGAACAGCGAAGGGACTCAGCCACACATATACATATATCCATTCTCCCCCTAGCACCCCCTCCCATCCAGGCTGCCACATGACATTGAGCAGAGTTCCATGTGCTGTTATACAGTTGGTTCTTGGTGACCAGCATTGATTCTTAAAGACTGTGTAAATTCATATTTTCTGGTGTGATGAAGAAGAGTTACAAGTTTGACCAGAGTGACCAGAATTAGACTTTATGAAACTGAACTCTGCAACAATTAGATGTAAATAGAGAAGGGACTTTCTCAGCTCCTCTTCCAGTTGCCTTGAGGTTGTGTCAGCTTTTGTGTTTCCTGGGGCAGTTTCATTTCACTGAAAATTTGACACGTGTGTAGTAATTGTACTGCAAGGAAAAACTGCAATTGAAAAGAATGTTTACTACAAACTATAGTATTAGGAGATTTCTGACAGCTTTAGTTTCCATTAAAGGATTTTTTTTTTTTAAGCCAATGAAAGTGCTTTCCAATGAAAGCACTGTGGTCATTCTGGATTGCACAGGTGACAATTATTACTATAAAATCAAAAGACATCATCTGAGGCCAAGAAGTCCTCAGAGATAATAATGAATGCATGTAGGATGGCTGGATGGAATCCAAGAAGAGTTGCTGTATCTTCGATTTCATTTAATTTTAGAAGAGCACAGAGGGAGTTCTACCAAGGGCCTTCAAGTGGGGTGAATGTGGGTTTCAGTTTGAGGTTCTGCTACAAACAGTGGGACCTAAGGTAGGTGACTCCCCTTCTCTGTGCTTTAAAGTCTAGGGTCTGATCTTCATTCCGCCACTGACCAGCTGTATATACTCTTGGACAATTTATTTCATTTCCCTGTGATTGTTTCCTCAGCTTAAAAATGGATTATTCTAATATCCACTTCATAATCTTGTTTTTACTAATGAGATCATAGTTGGAAAGCACTTAGAACAGCTCTTGAGAGAACAAATGTAAATGTTTTATAACTAGAAGCTGCGGCTGTTACCAACACTAGTCTTACTATTATATATATTTCCCTGCAGGGTTGTTGAGAAGGTTAAACGAAAGAACTGCTCACCAGGACAGACTACATGATTTGCAGGTCCCAGTACAAAACGCAAATGTAGGGCCCTCTGTTCAAAAATCACTAAGAATTTCAAGAGTGGAGTTAAAACAAGCGTCGGGCCCTTCTGAGCGCAGGGCCTGTGCAACTGCACGGGTTGCACACCCAGCCGGCGGCGGCCGGGGCGCTGGAAGAAGCAGAAGCGGGGGCACACAGTGGCGCTAAATAAATGCTCATGCACCTTCATGACATTGCACGCCGTCAGCACGGTTACCACTGACCCCCCTCGCTGTCACTTGTCCCCGACCCGAGGACAAGACCCGGAACTGCGCCAGCGGTGGAGCCGGGCAGTGAGGACCGACCTCCGGACCCGCCGTCCCCAGTCGCTCTGGCCGGGCCAAGCCTCCGCCTGGACGGATGGGGCCGCTCGGCCGCCTCGCCGCACCGCCCCCCCGGGACAGCTTCAGGAGGATCAGGGTCTGTCCGGCGCCCCCCGGACGCGTCTCGGGGGCCCGGACGCCTCGCAGCCCGGCCCAGGTCTCCGGGTCCCGCGGGCGCCGCCAGCGTCCGGGGCCCCGCCGGCCCGCCGCAGTGTTTACCGGTTGCCCGAGGAGACGAGCCCGCGCGCACCGCCGGCTCCCGCGCCCGCCGGTCCGAGCGCGCCGCGGGACCCCGGCCGCCATGAGCTCCTCCGGCCCGCGGCGCCCGCCGCCCACTGGCCCCGCCGCCTTCGGCGCCTCGTCGCCCGCGCCCGAGGTACCATCGCAGCCCGCGGGCGCGCGCCGGGGCGGCGCCGGCGATCGGTCTCCTCCCGGGAGAGCGCGGGGGAGGCTCGGCCCGGGCTGCGCGCGGCGCTCCTCGCCGGCGAACTCTCCTTTCGGTAGCCCGGGTGGATCGTGGTGGGAACGTCCCCGCGTCGGAGAGGGGCTTGGTATTGCCAGCGGCCGGCGAATTTGAGGAAGTGAGGGGGCAGGTCGTGAGTGTGTGAAATGCGGCTGAACTTGGGGTTGTACCAGTTCGCGTCTCTTGGTCATCGACACGGGTGACATTCTCAAAACGGTGTGTCTAGCTCCTGTAGACCCTTCCCGAACCCCCGCCCCTGGCGCCAAGAATTCTTGCTTTTATCTTAAACTTCTTAGCTACAGAGAGACGTGTTTCAGAGCAGTTTCTTCAAAAACCTGAGGTGGTAAGGTTAATAATAATACATACAGTCTGAGGGAAGTCGCTGCTCTTTTCGTTGCTAATCATTTCAGAAACGGTCATTCCGTTGTCGGATCCATTTATTCGTCTACTCCCAGGTGGTACTTGGGCATCGCGGACTTGCAGGCTCAGCCTGGGTTAAGTGTCCCCTTCTAGACCCCGCACAGGGGCCCACCAGGCAGAGCGTTTGTCAGAGGTTCCCCACGAGGGGGGAACTCTGTTCAGTCGAACTGCTTGCTGACCCCAGAGGTGTACTCAGCTTAGCTGACCACAGAAATCCCTGGGGCACGCTCTTAATTCAAAACTTGGGTTGGATTCTCCAACAAGCAGTAGGGAATTCTAACATTCAGCAGCTTTGATGGCTGCCTTTACATCTCACCGGATAGTGCCTTCCTTCTATTTAGATTTTTTGATTCTTGACGTATTTGTGGAAAACTAGTGCCATCTTGTACGAATAAAATTAGTTTTTCTTCCTCTAGAAAATTTGCATATTTTGTCCCTATCTTGTATCCTTTGTGCATTAAGAATATTAGCCCATGCATAAGTATGTAGAGTTTTTGTACTGCTTATATTTGTTTGAGGGAACAAATTGAAAGTAAATTACCGACCTCATGGCCCTTCATCCCTAAAAAAATACTCTGGTGTGTGTCTCCTAAGAACAAGGGAATTTTCTAACCAAAACACAATGATCAAATTCAGTGTGTTTAACATCCTTATAATAATATTATCTAATGTCCACTATCTGCTATTTTGCCAGTTGTCCCAATAATGCCATTTACTGCAATTTTTTTTTTTTTTCATTTCAGGATCACACATTGAATTTAGCTGTGTGTCTTTAGTCTCTGTAAACCTGGAACAGTTCCTCCGTCTTTGTCTTCGGTGATATTTTTGCAGAATCTAGGTCACTTGTTCTGTAAAACAGGTTTATCAGATTGTTCTTCATGATGAGATTTTTGGTAGGAATACTATCTAAGTGATGTGACTCAGTTCATCAGAGTAGGAGGTACACGATGTCAGTTTGTCCCACTATTGGTGATGTTCCTAATTGGTCATATCTGCCCATTTTCTACTGTAAAGGTGGAAAAATAGTTACTTTCTAGTAATAAATGATCATATTGAATAATCCTACTGATTAAGACTGAGATTTTTAGGGTAACTTTTACCACCTACATAAAGGAAAATATCCACCAAGACCAAGACTTTTTAAAAAATTGTTTTTGGCTTCTCTGGGGCTTCAGTGTTGCTCTCAGGCTTTCTGTAGTTTGGGGAGCCAGACTACTTTCAAGTCTTGGTGCATGGGCTTCTCATCGCAGTGACTTCTCTTGTTGTGGTTCCTGGGCTCCAGGAGAGCAAGCTCAGCGGTTGTGACTCGCAGGTTACCTGTGGCATGTGGAATCTTCCGGAACTAGGGATCGAACTAGTGTCCCCTGAATTGCAAGGCAGATTCTTAACCACAGGACCACTGGGGAAGCCCCCAAGCCCAAGACTTTAATTGACCTGGAAGACCTAGATTTTATTGAGAAGCAAAATGCCAGCATTTTCTGTAATTACTTTTTCAGTTTCCAAAATACTTATCTGAGACAATCTTATAACTCAGATAGGCAGGGCAGGAATTTCCCATTATACACAAGATATAGCTTGTTCAGTTAGCTAATAATGGAACAGGAATTTAAATATCTTTCTTTTGAAAGTTTAGTGCTTTCCCTGCCATACCATTATGCACTGAAAAATAGATTAAAATACTAAGCAGGGATACTAACCAAGTGTATGAGGAAGTAGAATACTGCAGGGACTGGAAGTATTAGCTATGAGTTCAGGCAGTCTTGATTATACCACTTAACTGTGACGCTTTGAGCAAAAATATGACAGTGTCTCAGAACTTAGTTTCTTCATCTGTAACATGGGATCATAAAGCTTATGACATAGCATGGTTTGGAGATTCACTGTCAATATATGGAATGCTGCCAACGGAGTGACTGAATACATCACGGTTGGGAATTTGAGCAAGTTTCTTTCCTCTTGGTGAAACAAGAGTTAGTTAGAGTAGCTGCCCGATGGAGTTGTTATGAGAAGCAAAGGTAAATAGCAACACGGCCTATCAGCAGCTATAGTTCTTCAAAGGAAAGAGGACTTAAACTGGTCATGTATAATTATGAAAGAAGTAAAGTCAGTTTTTCTTGATTTCCCCACCATTTCAAACATTTAAAAAATTATGGTAAAATACACATAACATAAAATTTACTGTCTTAGCAAAATTTAAGTGTACAGTTCAGTGGCCCTAAGTTGCTTTATTGTACAACTATCATCACCGTCTATCTCTGAAACTTTTCATCTTTCGAACTGAAATTCTGTGCACACTCAGCAGTAACTCCCCATGCCCTCCTTTCCCCAGCTCCTGGTAACCACCATTCTTTTTCTGTTTCTGAGTTTGACTGCTCTGGGCACCTTGTGTAAATGGAATCATACTGTTTTCATCCTTTTGTGACTGATATGTTTTACTTAGTATAATACCCTTGACATTATCTAATGTCCTCTCCCCAGCTCCTGGTAACCACCATTCTTTTACTGTTTCTGAGTCTGACTGCTCTGGGCACCTTGTGTAAGTGGAATCATACCGTTTTCATCTTTTTGTGACTGGTATGTTTCACTTAGCATAATACCCTTGACGTTCATCCATTCATCCGTGTTGTATTAATTATAATACGTGCATTAGAACTGCTTCCCTTTTGAAGGCAGAATGATATTCCATTGCATGTATATGTCATGTTCTGCTTATCCATTCATCTGTACAAGAGACACTTGGACTATTTTATTGTGAATAATGCTACTATTTTATTGTGAATAATGCTCTGGGTATACAACAGATCTTCAAGATCTTGCTTTCAGTTATTTTGGGTATAAGAATTGTAATTGCTGGATTATGTAGCATTTCAATTTTCAATTTTTTATAACTTTTTTCTTTTTAATATTTATTTATTTGGCTGCACTGGGTCTCAGTTGTAGGTTTCAGGATCTTTAGTTGTGGTATGCAAACTCTTAGTTGTGGTCTGTGAATCTAGCTCCCTGACCAGGGATCAAACCTGGGCCCTCTGCATTGGGCGTGTGAGTCTTAGCCACTAGACCACCAGCAAAGTCCCCAATTTTCAGTTTTTTTGAGGAACTGCCTTACTGTTTTCCATAGTAACTGCACCATTTTACATTCTTATCAGCAATGCACAGATGTTCCATCTCTCCACATCTTTGTCCATACTTGTATTTTCCCTTCCTTCCTCTTTCACTTTCTCACTCTCTCCTTCCTTCTCTCCCATCCTCCTTCCTTCCTTCCTTTCTTTCTCCCACTCTTTTTCTTTTTTTTTTCATATAGTCAGCCTGATGGGTGTGAAGTAGTAACCATTTCCACTTGATTCCATTTCCTTTCTCTTTGATTTGTTCTGTTCTTTTTTATTTTCTCTTCCTTTTAATCAAACTCAAGTTAAGAAAAGATCTGACTTTAATCATATGTCTTCATGTGAATTTAAGTCAGAAACCTTGGTATTCTAGGTATAAAGGAAAATAACCTGAAGCCTCCCACAAAGGTAAGAAGTGAGAGAGAAAGAAACAGAAAAAGCAAAGTAAAAGAAAAAAGGATGATGAAAAGCAATATGAATATATCAGTAATTACAATAACTATAAATGGATTAAATGCTCAGTTAACCAATAAAATTGTCAGATTGAATTTAAAAAAAAATTCAGGTATATGCTATTTATGAAAGACATATTCAAACAAAAGTATATGGAAAGATTGAAAGCAGCATGTTTGAAAAGATTTATCAGACACATAATAAGCACAGGAAACCTTATTGGATATGATAATATTATACAATATTTTTAAAGCAAAAAAGCATTACTAGAGGTAAAGAAAGTCACAATGATGATACAAATTATATCACTGCCACATAATAATAAAAATTCTTACTTATCAGAAAAAGCTGCAACAATTCTAAATGTATATGCGTCTAATAAAATGGCCTCAAAATATATAAATCCAAAATAGACAGAAGCAAAAACCTCTGAGGAGTTATAGGCAAATCTTCACCTACAGTAAAACAGTTTTAATATACCTCTGTGTGTGTCTGAGAGACCCACCAGACAAAAATTTGGTAAGGGAACTATTAAAAAGCTAAAAATACAAAAGTGGTTAAGTCATTATGAAGAAGAATAAAAGGATATTAAATATTTGGGTTACATATGGCTGTAGAAGTTAACTGGATGACTTTTTTTCTTTGCCCAAGGGAATAAATACCTTTGGACTATGAAACAATTGGACAAAAAGTCCTAGAAACTGTATTGGTAGAGATTAAACTAGATAAGTAATTAAATATTTTTCCTTGTTTTAAATAAAAAAGGCTTTATACAATTAAAAATTATTGATGACAATCTGATCATGAGTTCAGTTCAGTTCAGTTGCTCAGTTGTGTCTGACTCTTTTCAGCCCCATGGACTTGTAGCACACCAGGCTTCCCTGTCCATCACCAACTTCCGGAGCTTGCTCAAACTCATGTCCATCAAGTCAGTGATGCCATCCAGCCATCTCATCCTCTGTCATCCCCTTCTTCTCATGTCTTCAATCTTTCCCAGTATCAGGGTCTTTTCCACTGAGTCAGCTCTTCACATCAGGTGGCCAAAGTCTTGGAGTTTCAGCTTCAGCATTAGTTCTTCCAATGAATATTCAGGACTGATTTCCTTTGGGATTGACTGGTTGGATCTCCTTGGAGTCCAAGGGACTCTCAAGAGTCTTCTCCAACACCACAGTTCAAAAGCATCAATTCTTTGGTGCTCGGCTTTCTTTATAGTCCAACTCTCACATCCATACATGACTACTGGAAAAACCATAGCTTTGACTAGCCTGATCTTTGTCAGCAAAGAAATGTCTCTGCTTTTTAATATGCTGTGTAGGTTGGTCATAACTTTTCTTCCAAGGAGGAAGTGTCTTTTAATTTCATGGCTGCAGTCAACATCTGCAGTGATTCTGAAGCCCCCCCAAAATAAAGTCTGTCACTGTTTCCACTGTTTCCCCATCTATTTGCCATGAAGTAATGGGACCAGATGCCATGATCTTCGTTTTTTGAATGTTGAGTTTTAAGCCAGCTTTTTCACGTTAGACAAACCCACCTTGAAGGATTTTCTGTTAAATGGCCAGTACTCTTCAAAAGTGTCAAGGTCATGATTGGCAGAAAATAAGGAGACAAGACAACTAGAAGCAATGTGAGAACCTGGATTGATCCCTGGACCAGAAAAAGGACATTATTAGAAAACTCGTGAAATTTGAATAAGATCTGATGTTTAGTTAAGAGTATTATAGCAATGTTAATTTCCTGGTTTTAACATGCCTTGGATATGTAAGTAGTTAACATTAGGGGAAGCTGGGTAAAGCTACACAGAATCTTTCTGTTCTAATCTTGCAACCTTTTTCTGGGTCTAAAATAAGTTCAGAATAAAAAGTTTAAAAAATGAATGACAAGCAGTTAATTCTTCGTATATCCAACTTTAAACTGCAAGACTTATTTTCTCTTGGTATCTAATTATTCTTGGACCACCTGGCCGAGGGGAAATGTTCAAATAACAGGTGGATAAAAGAACTTTTTGAACACCAAGCAGAGAGCACGATTGATTTTCCCTTCGTATTTCAAAAAGGTGGTGTGAATCTTTACTTAAAATTGCCAAATGTAGTGTACAGGATATTGGAAACAATAGTGAGTGCTTCTTGGTTTGTACTTGAATTAAGTTGACTAATTATAAAGACTTACTTTTTCTGTGTTCAAGGACAATTTAAAAATTTAATTGAGAAAGGGAGTAACATTTGCTCTACTTAGAATTATTTATGCTAGGTTCTTTTCCCAAGATTTCTTTTTTCTTTGTTTCGCTTCCAATTTTTTCCTTTGAAATTGGTGCTTTGGTGGCTTTGATCTAAGGCAGAGAAGTTCAAAGGCTTTGTCGAGGTGGACCAGCAGCCCTATACTCTTTCTCTTATTGATACCAGCACTGCTATTGATTGTGGCTTCTATTTCTACATGTTAGATAGTGCATGAATAAAATATTTTAAATATTGCTAGTAAAAGGAAATATATGAATTCTATTTCTGAGTAACTGAAATAACTTCCTTTTTGTTGACTAAATTTACTCTTATGCTGTCCCTCCTGACTCTTCTGCATTAGCTTTGTACACAAATGTATTTTTCAGCATTTCTAGGTCATCATCATCTAATCTCACTGTCAGTGCAAAGGGGAACAATGTCAACACCTGACTATAGTTGTCACATTTCCTATAAGTCTTTTATACTTCAGGGTAAATGAAATGGGTAGAGTGGAGAAGCAAAAAGGAAGTCTTACTGTTGAAAATTTGTAATTATTTGGAGTAAGCAAAAATGAAAATGTGGGAGGAAGCCTGAACCAGAAAAACTCTGCTTGGTGAATCGTACATTGATTGAGTCACCCGTGTGGTGAACGGTTTTTTGAGTTTCAGGGCACCAAAGTTAGGGAAATTCTTCGCTTCAGCAGTTAAAAAGTGAGGGTCAGTTCTAAAACAGATGATGTTTTAGATAAGGTTCCACTCTCATAAAAGTTACATTTTAGTGGGGGAGATAGATAACAAAAGTAAACAAATGGATAAACAAGGTAATTTCAAAGTGCGGTTAACACTCAAGTGGGATAAGTGGGATAACAGGATCAAGACTGACTGGTGTAGAGGGTTTGCTTTGGATAGGGTGGGCCCAGATGACTCCCCAAGGAGATGACATGTATGCTGAGTTGTCGGTGATGCTGGGAGGGAGTATTTTTAGAAATAGCTTCCCTAGGGGAAGTGTGTTTAGAAAGAGTATACTACCATGTATAAAATAGATAGCTAGTGGGAACCTGCTGTATGCACAGGAAGCTCAGCTCAGTTCTCTGTGTGAACTGAAAGGGAGGGAGGTCCAAGGTTTGGGGGGATATGTGTACACGTATGGCTGATTCACTTTGTCGTACATGGAAACTAACACAATATTGTAAAGCAATTATACCCCAATTAAAAAAAGAATACAGTTGGTAGCGCATCCCTCAGTTTGGGTATGTCTCATGATTCCTTAGCCTTAGATTCAAGTTAATCACTTTTGGCATTTATCGGTGATCCTATATGAGAGATGGTGTGTTCTCAGTGCATCATGTCAGGAGCCATATGTCAGTTTATCTCATTGTTGATGTTAGAAAAGAAAAAGAAAGGCTGAGAACTAGATTCAACAGACTAATGATACCTGATAATACATGTGATGTATTTTTAATTGCTCTAAGGAATGTTATTGAGATAATTGGTGAATACTATGGTGTCATTATTAAATTTCTTGAATTTCACAGCTGTATGCAAAGGAATGTCCTTGTCCTTAGAAATAAACGCTGAAGTGTTTAGGGGTTGAAAGCTGTGATGTCCGCAAATTACTCACAAATGACTCAGCTGTCATGATTGTAATGGATAGAGAGAAAAGGCTAGATCAAATGTGATGAAATGTTCTCACAGTTGGTGAATCTAAGTGTGGCATATACTTGATTATTCTTGCAACTTTTCTGTAAGATTGAAATAAAGCTTTAAAGAAATTATGTACCTGTAACAAATCGGGATATTGAGTAGAAGATGCTCTTTCTAACTATCAAGCTCACAGTATAGTTAAGTGAATAATAAATGGGGTAATAAATAAAGGTTTGGAAAAGGGAGAAGGCAGGCATGGCTGGAGTAAAGATACGGTGTCAGGTGAGGGTCTAGAAGGAAAGGCAAACAAGCAGTTATGGGAGGTGCTCTACTAGATGGGGGAGGGGAAGAGCTGGGGAGGGGACGCTTTGCTGAAGTTACTGGGGCCAATGATGGTGGCAGGGAGATGACGTTGTCTTTGGAGTACCAACAGGACCTGTAGGTGATGTTCAGTAGCAGTTGGAAGCATGAATCTCTAGCTAGAGATGCAGATTGGGGAGCCATCAATTATTGCAGATGGTTGAAATCTCACGAGAGCATGAAGTAGACCAGTAAAGGTGTCTTATGTGGTGAAGAAGGATTGACGATGAAGTCCAGAGAGTCGCAGGTTAACGAGTGGGTCAAGGAGGATGAGCTGCAGGAGGGACTGAGAGAGGAGGGCCAGATGAGCAGAGAAAGGAAAGCTGCTTAGCAGAGTGGTGGTCATGGCTCCCTCCAGTTCTTTTTCCATATATTGAAGCACCCTTCCCCTGGGTTTATTTAGAATTGACAGAATTTGGGGAATAGCTGCCCAAAACAATGATTATGGTTTTGTCCATATTGATTATTAAATGTTTCTTTCTGATAGTAATTAGCTAAGTATTTTAAGGCCGTTTCTGGTCCATGGCTTAAAAACCATGCCATTTGGGCCGAGTATGTGTATATATATTTATATATGGCTTCCCTGCTAACTCAGTGGTAAAGAGTCCACCTGTCCATGCAGGAGGTTCAATCCTTGGGTCAGGAAGATCCCCTGGAGAAGGAAATGGCAACCCACGCCAGTATCCTTGCCTGGGAAATGCCACGGACAGAGGAACCTGGTGGGCTACAGTCCATGGGGTCCCAAAGAGTCAGACACAACTTAGGGACTTAACAACAACTGTATATATATATATATACTTTACTAGTGCTGTTTCTCTGGAGGACCCTAATACACAGGATAACTTCACTGAGTCCTTCCATGCTTGAGGAGGTTGTTGGAACCAGTGGGTTTGTAGTCCATCAGAAAGGACAGTGCAGCAGGGCCACAGGTGCTCAACACAGACACAGAGGCTGGTGACCAACAGCAGGAAAGTGGGGAGAGTTTGTCATACCTCCTGCCTGATTTTCCTAGAAGGACAGGACCAATCTATCCATCAGTGCCCCTAGGACCACCATACTTTACGGGACCCATGAGAATGTTTTAAATTCTTTTAAAATCAGGAGAGGGAGAAAAAAATAACTTTGAAGTTGAGAAAATATTTTAATGTGTAATATTTTGTTATGTTCCTCTTCATGCCAATAGGGTGTAGAATACAGTTTTAATATCTGTATGGAGGAAAGAGGCTGTGAAGGTATTAATAAAAGTACACTGATGGGGTTTAGTCGCTAAGTTGTGTCCTACTCTGCGACCCCATGGGCTGTAGTCCTCCAGGCTCCTCTGTCTGTGGGCTTTCCCAGGCAAGAATACTAGAATGAGTTGTTATTTCTTCCTCCAGGGATCTTCTCGACCCAAGTATCAAACCCATGTTTCCTGCATGTCCTGCTTTGGCAGGCAGTTTCTTTACCATTGGGCCACCTGGGAAACCCGTAGGACCCACAAAAGCTAATGGGGTCCTGTGGGGAGATGAAACTGTGCAGAAGCATTGTATAGAGAGCATTGTTAAGCAACAGAAAAGGTGATGGTAAGACAGATAATAGAACACATTTTTCCCAATTTTACTGATACGATAGACATACAGCACAGTGTAAGTTTAAGGCATACAGCATAATGCCTTAAATATATTGTGAAGTAATTACCACAATAAATTTAGTTAAATTAACATCCATCATCTTATATAGATACAAAAGGAAAAAAAAGAGAATGTTTCTTTCCTTGTGATGAGAACTTTTAGCACTTTTCAATGTAGCACATGATAGTGTTAACTATAGTCACTATGTTGTATATTATAGCCCCAGTATTTATTTATCTTATAACTGGAAGTTTGTACTTTTTGACTGTCTTCATCCAGTTCCTGCACCCCACACAACCCCCACCCCCTGCCTCTGGTAACTGTAAATCTGATCTCTCTCTTTTTAATGAGATTTTTGCTTATTTTAGATTCCACATATGAGGTCATACAATGCTTGTCTTTCTCTGACTTATTTCACTTAGCATAATGCCCTCAAGGTCCATTTATGTTGTTGCAAATTTTCTTCTTTTCTGTGGTTGGGTAGTGTTCCATTTTAAGATATAGATATATTTAGATATAAAAAGTTTGTTTGGTTTTCTGTACTAGCTAAGGAAAAGCCTGAATGAACTTTTTGGCCAACCCAGTGTAGTGAAAGTTGCTCAGTCGAGTCGACTCTTTGTGACCGCATGGATTGTAGCCTGCCAGGTTCCTTTGTTAATGGAATTCTCCAAGCGAGAGTATTGGAGTGAGTAGCTGTTCCCTTCTCCAAGGGATCTTCCCAACCCAGGGATCAAACTCAGGTGTCCCACATTGCAAGAGGATTCTTTACCATCTGAGCCACCAGGGAAGCCCCAAAATATTGGAGTAGGTAACCTACCCCTTCTCCAGAGGACCTTCCTGACCCAGGAGTCAAACTGGGGTCTCCTGCATTGCAGGCGGATTCTTTACCAGCTGAGCTTCCAGGGAAGCCCCCTAGTTATAACTATATCTAGATATAGAGATGGGTACAAATATGTCACATTTTCTTCCTTATCCATTCATCCATTGATGGATACTTAGGTATTTCCATGACTTGGGAATTGTAAATCATGCTTAGAAAATTTTATCTTAAAATTACTTGCTCCTTCTCTTAAAGGTTGACGTAAAATGATGAATATTGAACTGAAGTCCAGCAAAGTTTAAATCTCCCTATGACAGTTTTATTGCACTAGAGAATTGCTCTTTTGAAAAATAGGTTTAACTGTATTTCACATTCCTTCTAAGGGAAATATTCCTGAGGAGCCAATTTGAATAGACAACTTGTTAAGAGTTTTAAGCATACCACTCAGCATAGGAACTGAAATATTACATCTTGGAAAAATTTTCACTTTAAGATAATTTATCAACTGCTTGATAATAGATGGAGTGAAAAAAAAAACCCCACTTGAAAAGAAGTCTAGAATCATTAATATGTGAAAAGACATATAGGATTCTGATGAATAAAATGTCTGATCTCTTTGTCAACAGAGGTTTTCATTTCCCCCGTTCCACTCAAAGAAGCTATTTGTGACATGTGACAATGTGACATGTGACAGTGTTCCCAAATCTGCATTCATTATGGGCCTTGAAAGCTACACCCAATACCTCCCATGGAGCTCTATCCAATACAAATGCTGAGAAATTGTTGTCACTTAAAATAGGACCTGAAATTAATTAATTTGCCTGTGGCTTACTTACCTAAGACGTTATCTTGGTAGAGTGAACAGATTAAAAAAAAATTCAAAGGACTTTCAGTTCAGTTCAGTCGCTCAGTCGTGTCCAACTCTTTGTGACCCCATGGGCTGCAGCACACCAGGCTTCCCTGTCCATCACCGACTCCCGGAGTTTACTCAAACTCATGTCCATCAAGTCAGTGATGCCATCCAGCCATCTCATCCTCTGTCGTGCCCTTCTCCTCCTGTCTTCAGTCTTTCCTAGCATCAGGGTCCTTTCCAATGAGTCAGTTCTTCGAATCAGGTGGTCAACGTATTGGAGTTTCAGCTTCAGCATCAGTCCTTCCAATGAACACCCAGGACTGATCTCCTTTAGGATGGACTGGTTGAATCTCCTTGCAGTCCAAGGGACTCTCAAGAGTCTTCTCTAGCACCACAGTTCAAAAGCATCACTTCTTTGGTGCTCAGCTTTCTTTATAGTCCAGCTCTCCCATCTATACATGACTACTGGAAAAACCATAGCTTTGACTATGTGGACCTTTGTTGGCAAAGTAATGTCTTTGCTTTTAACATGCTGTCTAGGTTGGTCATAGCTTTTCTCCCAAGAAGCAAGTGTCTTTTAATTTCATGGCTGCAGTCACCATGTGCAGTGATTTTGGAGCCCAGAAAAGTAAAGTCTGTCATGGTTTCCACTGTGTCCCCATCTATTTGCCGTGAAGTGATGGGACTGGATGCCATGATCTTCTTTTTCTGAATGTTGAGCTTTAAGCCAACTTTTTCACTCTCCTCTTTCACTTTCATCAAGAGGCTCTTTAGTTCTTCACTTTTTGCCGTAAGAAGTGGTGTCATCTGCATATCTGAGGTTATTGATATTTCTCCTGGCAATCTTGATTCCAGCTTGTGCTTCATCCAGCCCAGCATTTCGCATGGTGTGCTCTGCATAGAAGTTAATAAGCAGGGTGACAATATACAGCCTTGACATACTCCTTTCTCGATTTGGAACCAGTCTGTTGTTCCATGTCCAGTTCTAACTGTTGCCTCTTGACAGGCATACAGATTTCTCAAGAGGCAAGTCACGTGGTCTGGTATTCCCATCTCTGTAAGAATTTTCCACAGAGGACTTCATATTAAATGAAAATATAAGCTTCTAAATTGACTAGACCCAACCTGTAACAGCATATATAAACTTGTAGAAAGTAGAAGGAATCTTTTTTAAATTTATTCTTTATTGAAATATAGTTGATTGACCAGGTGTTAGTTTCAACTGTTCAGCAAAGTGAATTAATTATATACACTCTTTTTTAATACTTTTCCCATATAGATCATTACAGAGCATTGAGTAGAGTTCCCTCTCCTATACAGTAGGTCCTTATTAGTTATCTATTTTATATATCATAGTGTGTATATGTCAATCCCAATCTCCCAATTTATCCCTCCCTCCTAGGAATCTTCCAAAAAGTGGTTGGAAGGAGATTTATGAATTTATCAAAGTTAAATCTTGTGAACTTGTGATTAATTTTGGAAATGCAGCTCTTTACTACAACAACCTGACTTGCCTTGCAGAACAGCGATATTGAATGACGTTCAGAAGAGAATTCAATTCAGGGAGAAATGATTGCATATCTGTATATGACGATAACATAGTGATGAGCAGTGTGGGCTTTGGCATCAAATAGGCTTTGGTTTGAATTCTGGCTGTGCCATTTCATTCCTTCCTTCATCCATTCTGTGATGTTACTGACACCCGGTCACTGGGGACACAGTGGTGAACAAAACAGGCATTTTCCTGCCTCTGTGGACCTCATAATCCAGTGGGTTTATAGATATTAAATAAATAACCATAAAGTAAATAAATAAAATGCTAAACAAGGAAAAATCATAAAAGTAAATAAGTAAATTTGGTGATAACATGAAGGATAAGTATTGGGTAACATGAGAGTGAATAACACAGAAAACTAATTTAGATGGAGGCTCAGGGGACATTGACTTAAAGACTGAAAACAGGCTGGGTAGAGTGAGCCAGAGTAAGAGGCCAGAACCAAGGTGGGAAAGGAGTGGGGAGGAGAGGGCAGGGGAGAGAAAGGGAGGGAGAGGAGGAGAAGGAAGGGGACGGGAGGGAGGGGAAGAGGAGAGCCAGAAAACACAGCTGTGAGATTCAGATCAAATGCCTTATCTTTGAACCTAAATTCTTTTTTAGGCAATGTGGATAGTTGTAATAGCTTCACATGGTTGCACTTGGGGTTAAATGACATTGTATTTGAATCATACTTAATACAGACCTAGCGTGATTAGTGTTTTCTACGTGGTGGCTATAGATACTAATGCCCTCACGGAGTTTACATTCTGGTGAGGTGGTCATAGCCAATTCAAGAGTGGAAATAAGCAGAGAGAGGCTAATAGCTGTTTGAAGAGTTTCAGAGAAAAATTCCACATTTATGCTAATTTTGGAAATGATGTTTTAAGTTACAGTCACACCTGAAGGAAAAGGCAAGACAGAACATCTCAGTGTTTGCTGATTAACAAGCGAATGTAAGTTACATATATCAACGAGGTTACAGCCTAAAGATACTGCAGCGTGATATTATACAGTGTGAATTAATATAATTTCCCATAGTGTCCATCTAGCATGTAAATATAGCTGTTACACAGGGGGTGGCTACAAGCTTCTAAAGGCAGGATGAGTTAAATAGCAAATTTATTCACCAAGATATTTTCCTAACAAGATAGAGAAAAATTACAAATTAGATAGGAGGGGACCTTCACCCTAACAACGACTGAGAGTTATAATTTTGGTTCCTTCAAGATAAACATTTTTTTTTCAGATGTTTTAAACATTTATTCTCATCTGACAAAATGTGGATGAATAAATAATTCCTGGCTTTTCTTCCCCAGTAATATCTTGGTCAACTCTCTCCTCTCCCTCCTAGTTTTTCTGAAACTCTTATCTCTATTCTAGGTTGATCTCTTGGCACAACTAATTTTAAAAATATGAGACTTGCTGTTTTCCATTTTTACAAGAGATGAGTGAAATTCCACCTATGTTTGTTCCAACAGGACCATTGTTTAGCAATAATGAAAGTCTCTCAGTCATCTCTGACTCTGAGACCTCATGGACTATATAGTCCATGGAATTCTCCAGGCCAGAGTACTGGAGTGGGTAGCTGTTCTCTTCTCCAGGGGATCTTCCCAACCTTGGGATCAAACCCAGGTCTCCTGCATTGCAGGCTGATTCTTTACCAGCTGAGCCATCAGGGAAGCCCCTATACTCACCTAAGAGGACATACTTCCACTGGTCTCAGCTGGAGGTGGGGTCCAGATGATAAGCCTTAATACAAGAGGTCTCAGGAATGTGTTTCTGATATTAACTAAGTTGATGTTGTCAAATGGCATTCAGAGGGTTGACTGAAGAAGCAGCATTCATTCATGCTCCGCTCTACTTCACAATTATCCCTGAAAAATAAAAAATCAAGCGAGATGGCTAATTGGACTCCATTGTCTTGACCCTGCTACTGAAGTGCTTTTACTGGACAAAGGCTTGACATGATGCCGCTCAGTTGTTCCACAGGTTTGGAAATTTGTGATTTCCTGTAGTGAGCAACTTGTTTGCTTTGCCTCGTGGTCCTGGTGGATCGTGTGACTCAGGTTGATCTACTTGGAAGAGCCCAGGTAAACTGGTCCATTCCTCACGAGTGCTCGGTACCAACAGTACAGTAAGTCCCCTACCACGAACCTTTTACATTGCGAACTTTCGAAGATGTGAACACGCATTTGCGTGTCCAGTCATGTAAGTTAGTTCACTTACATACATTGTCACGTGTGTGCATCCTCTACAAGTGGTTGTGCTTTTACTGTACAGTACTGTAAAGAGCACAGTACTACAGTATCTTTGTTGCAAGCCCAGGATGTCTGAAAGCAAGCGCAAAAGCAGAAGCGATGTAATTGGTACTACTGTACTTTTCAAGGTACTGTACTATAAGATTAAAGGTGTTTTATTTTCTGTTTGTTTTTTTAATGTATTATTTGTGTGAAAATTATTGTAAACCTATTCATAGTACTATATGGCCAATTGTGTTAGGTACCTAGGCTAATTTTGTTGGATTTTTGAATAAATTGGACTCAACAAATGTGATTTCGAAATGAAACTCATTCATATGTAAAGGGTTTATTGTACGTCCAGGGTACTTGCTTCCTCTTATTTGTTCTCTCTTTTAACCTTTCTTTCCTGCCATTTTCTTTTTTTTATCTTTTTTGTTTTGTTTTGTTTTACTTTATTTTACTTTACAATACTGTATTGGTTTTGTCATACATTGACATGAATCCACCACGAATGTACATGCATTCCCAAACATGCACCCCCCTCCCACCTCCCTCCCCATAACAATTTCCTGCCATTTTCTTAATTCCTTATTTTTGTTTTTCTTGTTTTGGCACTGGTAAAAAATAAACTTGAGACGCTGGATGGAAGTTAAAGTCTTTCTCTAAGGTCTAGACGTCTGGTGAACTGTAAAGATTACAGGAAACACTAGTGGCATTGGGACTAGCCTTTAGTTTATGGTCCTGCCGTGGCTTAGGAGAAGCTCTTCAGTGATTAGCTCCCTGATTCTGGGAAAGATTGAAGGTGGGAGGAGAAAGGGACAACAGAGGACAAGATGGTTGGATGGCATCTCTGACTCAGTGGACGTGAGTTTGAGCAAACTCTGGGAGACAGTGAAGGACAGGGAAGCCTGATGTGCTGCAGTCCATGGGGTTGCAAAGAGTCGGACACGACTTAGTGACTGAACAACAGCAACAAAATTCAGTGATTGGGAAATACATTCCAGAACACCCACAGAATCAAAGGCAAGACCTTTGTCCTGTCAGGGCTCATGGTTATGTGATACATCCATGGTTTTATGGATGTCAATGCTACTATTGAGCTTCCCTGGTGGCTCAGAGGTAAAAGAATCCTCCTGCAAAGCAGGAGACGTGGGTTCAATCCTTGGGTTGGGAAGATCCCCTGAAGAAGCAAATTGCAACCCACTCCAGTATTTTTGCCTGGGAAATCCCACGGACAGAGGAGCCTGGCAGGCTATAGTCCATGGGGTCACAAAGAATCAGACACGACTTAGGGACTAAACAAAAACAACAATGCTACTATAGATGGACAGGCTCTGATATGTCATAGTGGGAGAATCTGTGTGCTTCCTAGACCAGCCCATCATCCCTGGGGCTTGGGGTGCAGTAGAAGTCAGCCAGCTCCAGAGGCTGGTGGAACTTGGCATAGCAGATGAGATTGGGGATTGAATCACATGGGAGGATGGGATATTAATAGAAAGAGCCATATACCCATCCATTCCTTTATTCTGCAAATAATTACTGAGCATTTACATTGTGAGGTTCTGGTTAGGTACTAGGTATGTCTTAGTGGATGTCAAAGACCTTAAAAATAATTTTTAAGTTTATTTTTGTTTTTGGCTGTGTTGGGTCTTTGTTGCTGCTTGAGCTTTTCTCCAGTTACTGTGAGAGGGCTTTACTCTTCTTTGCGGTATGTGGGGTTCTCACTTCGGTGACTTCTCTTGTTGTGGACATGGGCTCTAGGGAGCGTAGGCTCAGTTGCTGTGGCTCCTGGGCTCCAGAGCACAGGCTCAGTAGTTATGGGCAATGGGCTTAGTTGCTCCTTGGCATGTGGAATCTTCCTGGATCAGGAATCAAACCTGTGTTTCCTGTATCGGTAGGCAGATTCTTTACCACTGAGCCATCAGGGAAGCCCTATCACAGAGTTTTAAGGGAGAGAGACTTTACATACTTAAATTACACATATCATGTATTCCTTACCACTCTGTAAGTGATCTGAAGGAGAAGCGAAGGCTGCTATGAGAGAATCAGTTCAGTTTCAGTTCAGTTGCTCAGTCGTGTCTGACTCTTTGCGACCCCGTGCACTGCAGCACTCCAGGTTTCCCTGTTCATCACCAACTCCTGGAGTTTACTCAAACTCATGTCCATTGAGTCAGTGATGCCATCCAACCATCTCATCCTCTGTCATCCCCTTCTCCTGCCTTCAATCTTTCCCAGCATCAGGGTCTTTCTTTATATAGCTGGAAGATAGTGGTGTGGTCAGGTGGGAATTTTGACTGGTCAGGTCCTTCTGAATACTTGCTGAGGCAATTCGGACTTTGAAACAGCACCTATGAGAAGAGTGAGAAGATTGCTATGAAGGGGAATACACTGTCCATTAGTTGATTTTCTTGGTGGTCTCCACCCCTCCTTTGATCTCCCCCAACCTGCCTCCTGCAGAGCTCTTTATGGTGTGATGCAGGTCTTAGAGAGGGGAGAGGGTGAGATTAGGGGGTTCTAGCTTTAGAAAGGAAGGGCTTCCTAAACAGGGGTCTGTCCACTCTAGTAGACTGTCCTCTAGAGCGGGCTGAGGACATCCATGTCGTCTTCATGATAACTAGTGAGAGTTGCTAAGCACTACAATTTCGGATTTGGAATCTGCCTATAACCCAATTTATTCTGAACACAAAAGAGAGAAAAATTCCTTCTAAAAACTTACTGTGGATCTTGCTTTGTTCCTTTGTGAGAATTCTTTTAGGGAGGTTAAAAATTATTTGGTTTCTTTCTAACCTGAAACCTGGAGAGATTACTTGTTGCCAGCATGTCCTACTCTCTTCTCATTTTTTACAAAATTTGTCTCTTGGGAGACTTGGTCTCTTTCAGGAGTGTGTATGCTGGAAGTTGTGGCTTCCTTTTAACAGAAGAAATGCTGCTAGGGATGATGAAGTAACATCATTTTGCTAAATTTTCTCTGGGCAGAGTTAAGGGTCACCCCAGAAGAGAGAGCAGGGATGTAGTTGCAACGCACATGTTATTTAGGTTGTTTTCTCTTTCTAACTTGTCCTTTGTTAGTTGTGATCTTTTTACAGTTAATAAAAACATTAAGAATCATTGAATTCTTGTTTTAATCCTTGAAGATACTATTTTGGCTATAACATTGTATTATTCCATTCATTTTTGTGGTGAACTTCCTATCCAAGAAGTTGTCAAAACTTTCTTGTTGAATAAAAAATGCATTCCAAGCATTGCTGGAAATTCAGTAATTCTTTCTACCTCTGCTGTCTTGTGCAAGCTGAGGTTCAAGTTCAGGGTTTCCCACTGCCTCTGCAGCCGGTAAAGAATTTACATGGTATTCAGCTTCTTAAATCTAAAGATTAGGATGTTAAAATTGAGAACATACTGAATTGGACTCTTTAAACGTGCTTCCAGCTGTCTCTTAATTAAGAAATTAATTTTAATATTACAATTGCAGCCACTTTTCCTTTAAAAATGAGAACATTACTCGTGAAGCTGTAGTTTCTTTTGTCAACTACCACTAATCTTAATCCCCTTCCCCCATTCTCCAGAGGTAATTATTAAATACATTTGGTGAGTATCCACCAGATCATTTAAAAATACTTTTTGTGTTCATACTTATACCTATAGAAAACATTTTATTTTGTTTAACACTTTAAAAATTTTCCTTTTTTTGCTTTTTATTGATTTTTATTCTTTAAGCTAATTTAAAATAACATGTATTTTTGAAACATAAATGGTATCATACTATTAGTTTTGTTCTCTGATTTACTTTATTTGAAAAACAGTATGTTTTTGAGATCTATCCATGCTGCTTTAAATAGATTTAGTTCAGTTCTATTAACTGTTTTCTAGATTCCCATCTCGTTGATGTACTATTGTTGACCAATTCCTATGTTGATGGACACTGTGAACCATGAACGTTCATGTAGAATTACAAGTAACATTGTTTGTTCTGGGGTATATGCTGAAGTGCCTCCTGCAGTGTCAGAAACATTTCATACGCACATTCATTAAATGTCCTTTAAACCTAACTTTTCAATTAGATAGTACAGAAAAGCAATTACTGCTTTCAGATCTACTACCAGTTGTTTGCTGTTTGAAAAAGGAATTGCCTTTTTAGCCCTGAATTGCCTCGTTTTCAGATGAGGGTATAAGAACAGTCTCTACTCACAGGTCTGTTGTGAAGACTGAGTGCGGATAGTTCCTGGGTCAGTGAATATTAGATATGTATATGATACATATCTAGTATGTATAATTACATATTTAATATTTGTTAGATCAGGATTAGTATTTGAAGCAAGCCCTCAGAAAGTTTGGCATCTAAGTTTTTCTAACTGCAGTCCTTCCCATCCATGAAAAAATAATTCAGTTTCTTTTGGTGGAGCCGTAGTATTAAGAACATTTTGGAAGACTGTATTCTTTTCAATAAAGATGTTGAGATAGAAGGGTTTTTAAATGACACCCAAGAAAATGTGATTAGAGAACAGTGTCAAAATAATAGATCAGCTTTTTCACAAAGCTTGATTTAATGCAGAAATGTCTTCCTCCAAAATTTGCTCCACAACTGCTAAGATGATGACACACCGATTTGTTTCCTGAATTCCATACCCATCACACTGTCCCTGGCAAGCACGTAGGAAAACCCAGAAACCAAATGCAGATGTAAGAAAGAAAAGCAGGAAAGTCCTTCAAAGTCTGGAGAAGAACTGATAAGCAGTCAAAATTGGCATTGGTTGGAGAAATACAGTTTGTTGAAGTTGTATAGTCACTAAGTCGAGTCTGACTCTTGTGACCCCATGGACTGTAGACTGCCAGGCTCCTCTGCCTATGAGATTTTCCAGGCAAGAAGAGTGGGCAGTGGGTTGCCATTTTTTTCTGCAGGGGATCTTCTGGACGCAGAGATCAAACCCATGTCTCTTGCATTGGCAAAAGTATATTCTTTACTACTGAGCCACCAGGGAAGCCCATAAATACAGTTTGCAGTACTTAAGTTATGCACCGTAAATTAGGGGAAAAAACTACGTGAGGGGAAGAAGTTGGAGAGTAGGGGAGAGAGTCTTAGCGAAGATTGCTCACTGGGGCAGCCCTGGAGGCTTGAAGAGGGAAGAGGAGAGAAAGGGAAGGTGATAGGAAGAAAAAGAGAGACCAAAGGAAGCATTCCCCTGTGAAAGTGCCTCAGTGACACAGGTGTGCACTGTGGTATGGAATAATGCTGGAACAAAGAGGAGACTGGTTATGAGATGGAAAGATAGGTACTTTTTGTGTGTCAGAGGTAGGCAGCGATTTTCTTCACTCTCTCTTTTTGTTCCTGTCCATGGGAAAATAAGACAACTAAACACTATAGAAGCAAGACTGGCCCAGGGCATTGTCCTCAGGCTGGATAATTGGACACATTGTGTACCAAGTTATGAATAAGCTGATCTCTTCTTTTTGCCTTTGAGCTTTGAAACCATCCTTTATTCTGAAAAGCCTATAAGCCACCCTGCGAGGCAATTTCAATCATTATCATAATATCAGTAGCCGAATCAAATCATAGGTAGTTGGCTTTCTAAAATTAATGTGAAATTGCTTCATGGATTGGCTGGGAGACCTAATAACTTAGAGTGTCCTCATATGAGGACAAATGGATGAGTTTTAATCTTGCCACTTTGAAATTAGGGTGAAATTAGTTTTAGGGTGAAATTAGTTTTTTGTTAAAGTGAAGATTATTTAATATTTATGGGAAAATTTTCCAAAAATTTTATTAACTCTAGGGAGGCTTAATTAAAAGAGCAAAACCCTGAGACGTACATTTCAATCCCCGTGCTACTGGAGTTGTTTCTTTGCCCCTGTGTTCTCCTTAAAGACACTGCATGGCAGAATTTGTGATTTTTGTGGATTCTTGTCCTTGTTCCTTTTTTTTTTTTGCATTTAAGGGGGAAATATTTACTCTGATTATGAAATTAATGCACAGTCGCTGTAAAAGGTTTAGAAAATATAGAAACGTAATAAAGAAAAAGATAAATGTAGTTCTATAGCTAAAAGATAACCTTAGTAACATTTCTTCCCAGTAATTTTCTTTTCTTTTAATTATGTTTAATTATGTAATTACTGCATAAATATACCTTCTTGAGAAGAAACCAAAGCCATTCCCCTCCCCAGCTCCAATACTACTGTCAGCCTCAGAGATAAGGATTGTTATACAGCTGATGGGTGTTCCTTCAGACCTTTTTTTCTTCTCTAAATATATTTGCAGAAAAGACACAGTACTTTCCCTTCATGTGTGCTTATGGGAAAAAAAAGTATCAAACTATGGGTCTATACTTTCTTACTTGTGTCCAGTGGTATATCTTGGAGATATGCTTATGCCAAACATACAGGGCAGACTCCTACTGCTTATTGCCAGTCTTCATAGTACGGGAGTGCCTTTTTTAGCAATTGCCTTGTTGATGGGAATTTATATTGTTTCACCCCTTCTCTCTTTTCTGTTATTACTGATGATGGTGAAGTAGGTATCCTAAGACCTACTGTTATGCACATATATGACTGTTTTCCAAGGGGAGATAATTGAGAGGTAGAACTGCTGGGTCATAGTACTTACATTTAAATTTTAATAGAGTGTGATTGAGAAGGTATCCAGAGGGCTTAACCAGCTTTATTTACATCTAAGATGAAGTGATACAGAAAGGTTGAAAATTAAAAGCTGGAACAGAGGTATATGTAGTCAGATACAAACAAAAAGAAATTTGGGATCATGATCTCAGTATCAGAAAGGGCTGAATTATGAGCAGAAATGGTTAAGTGAGATAGATAATGGCACATTATGGTGTTATGTGGTATAATTTACAACGGCTATATGCAATTTCTGAATCTTTGCACCAAGTCAAATAGTACTAGTTTCCACTAAGCAAGAATGCAAGTGCTACAAGGTGACAGAGAATTACAGTAGCAATAAGAGGCTCTAACTGATCTTTCTCGAGCCCTGATCAAGTTAAAGGATAGAAATAGATAAGACTAGAAATGCCTAATTAAAATGATGAGCAAAGTAGAATGAATTAATCCATATTGAACTTGAAGCTCCAAAGAGCTTCTTTTCATTTTTTGTAGTACTTGAAAAAATTTTATTAGAGTGTAATTGATTTACAATGTTGTGTTAATTTCTGCTGTACAGCAAAGTGAATCAGTTATACCTATACATGTATCAACTGTTTTCAGAGTCTTTGCTCATATAGATCATTACAGAATATTGAGTAGACCTCCCTGTGTGATACAGTAGGTTGTTGTCTATTTCATATATATAATAGTATGTATATGTCCATTCCAATCTCCCAATTTATCCCCCTACACCTTACCCCCTGGTAACCATGAGTTTGTTTTCTCCATCTGTAACTATGAGAATATACCTTCTTTTTATTTTTATTTATCTATTTATTTTGGCCCTGTCCCACAACATGTGGGATCTTAGTTCCCCAATGAGAGATTGAACTCGTGCATCCTGCATTGGAAACGTGGAGTGTTAACCATTGGACCACCAGGGAAATCCTATATCTTCTTTTTAACTACCCACTGGATGTTCATAAAACTGAACATTCGCAAAAACCTTGATGAATTCCCTGAAGTAGAAATAATAGAGACCAGGAAGATGGTGAAAATGTGTAATGGCTGGTCTAATAAGGACAGCCTTCCAGTTTGAATGGACTCAGTTCTGAATGGAGACTGGTCCACTCCACTGGTTTACACCTGTGAATGTCAGCCCAGAATGAAGATGGATTGTCTGAGCACAGTGCGATAAAACAGGCATCATAACAAATTCTGAGAACAGAAAGCTACAAACACAATGAAGCCCTTAAAACAACTCAGGTCAAAGGAGAAACTCAGTGCACAGCAAAGGAAACTATAAGCAAGGTGAAAAGACAACCCTTGGAATGGGAGAAAATAATAGCAAATTAAACAACTGACAAAGGATTAATTTCCAAAATATACAAGCAGCTCATATAACTCAACACAAGGAAAACAAACAACCCAATCAAAAAATAGGAAAAAGACCTAAACAGACATTTCTCCAAAGAAGACATACAGATGGCTAACAAACACTTGTAAAGATGCCTAACATCACTCATTATTAGAGAAATGCAAATCAAAACCACAATGAAATATCACCTCACACTGGTCAGAATTGCCCTCATCAAAAAGTCTACAAACAATAAATGATGGAGAGGGTGTGGAAAAAAGGTGATCCCCTGCACTGTTGGTGGGAATATAACTTGATACAGCCACTATGGAAGATGGTATGAAAATTCCTTTAAAAACTATGAGTAAAATCACCATATGACCCAGCAATCCCACTCCTAGGCATATACCCTGAGGAAACCAGGTTTGAAAAAGACACATGTATCCCATTGTTCATTGCAGCACTATTTACAATAGCTAGAACATGGAAACAACCTAGATGCCAATCAACAGATGAATGGATAAAGAAGTTGTGGTACATATACACAATGGAATATTACTCAGCCATAAAAAAGAATGCATTTGAATCAGTTCTGATGAGGTGGATAAATCTAGAACCTATTATACAGAGTGAAGTGAGTCAGAAAGAGATAAATATCGTATTCTAATGCACATATATGGAATCTAGAAAAACGGTTCTGAAGAATTTATTTACAGGACAGTAATGAAGAAACAGACATAGAAAACAGACTTATGGTCATAGGGAGAGGGGAGGAGAGGGTGAGATGTATGGAGAGTAACATGTAAACTTACATTCAGTTCAGTTCAGTCATCCATTTGTGTCCGACTCTTCGTGACCCCATGAATTGCAGCATGCCAGGCCTCCCTGTCCATCACCAACTCCCAGAGTTTACCCAGATTCATGTCCATTGAGTCGGTGATGCCATCCAACCATCTCATCCTCTGTCATCCCCTTCTCCTCCTGCTCCCAGTCCCTCCCAGCATCAGGGTCTTTTCCAGTGAGTCAACTCTTCACATGAGGTGGCCAAAGTACTGGAGTTTCAGCTTCAGTATTGGTCCTTCCAATGCACACCCAGGACTGATCCCCTTTAGGATGGACTGGTTGGATCTCCTTGCAGTCCAAGGGACTCTCAAGAGTCTTCTCCAACACCACAGTTCAAAAGCATCAATTCTTCGGTGGTCAGCCTTCTTCACAGTCCAACTCTCACATCCATACATGACCACTGGAAAAACCATAGCCTTGACTAGACAGACCTTTGTTGGCAAAGTAATGTCTCTGCTTCTTAATATGCTGTCTAGGTTGGTCATAACTTTTCTTCCAAGGAGTAAGCGTCTTTTAATTTCATGGCTGCAGTCACCATCTGCAGTGATTTTGAAGCCCCCCAAAATAAAAGTCTGACACTGTTTCCTCATCTATTTCCCATGAAGTGATGGGACCAGATGCCATGATCTTCGTTTTCTGGATGTTGAGCTTTACGCCAACTTTTTCACTTTCCTCTTTCACTTTCATCAAGAGGCTTTTTAGTTCCTCTTCAGTTTCTGCCAGGGCTTCCCTGGTGGCTCAGATGTTAAAGCACCTGCCTGCAATGTGGGAGACCTGGGTTTGATCCTCTGGGTCACCATAAGGGTGGTGTCATTTGCATCTGAGGTTACTGATATTTCCCCTGGCAATCTTGATTCCAGCTTGTGCTTCTTCCAGCCCAGCGTTTCTCATGATGTACTCTGCATATAAGTTAAATAAGCTGGGTGACAATATACAGCCTTGACATACGCCTTTTCCTATTTGGAACCAATCTGTTGTTCCATGTCCAGTTCTAACTGTTGCTTCCTGACCTGCATATAGGTTTCTCAAGAGGCAGGTCAGGTAGTCTGGTATTCCCATCTCTTTCAGAATTTTCCAGTTTATTGTGATCTACACAGTCAAAAGCTTTGGCATAGTCAATAAAGCAGAAATAGATGTTTTTCTGGAACTATCTTGCTTTTTCGATGATCCAGCAGAAGCAGAAGATATTAAGAAGAGGTGGCAAGAATACACAGAAGAACTGTACAAAACAGATCTTCACAACCCAGATAATTACGATGGTGTGATCACTCACCTAGAGCCAGACATCCTGGAATGTGAAGTCAAGTGGGCCATAGAAAGCATCACTATGAACAAAGCTAGTGGAAGTGATGGAATTCCAGTTGAGCTGTTTCAAATCCTGAAAGATGATGCTATGAAAGTGCTGCACTCAATATGCCAGCAAATTTGGAAAACTCAGCAGTGGCCACAGGACTGGAAAAGGTCAGTTTTCATTCCAATTCCAAAGAAAGGCAATGCCAAAGAATGCTCAAACTACTGCACAATTGCACTCATCTCACATGCTAGTAAGGCAATGCTCAAAATTCTCCAAGCCAGACTTCAGCAATACGTGAACCATGATGTTCAAGCTGGTTTTAGAGAAACAGAGGAACCAGAGATCGAATTGCCAACATCCACTGGAAACTTACATTACCATATGTAAAATAGATAGCCAATGGGAATTTGCTATATGACTCAGGAAACTCAAACAGGGACTCTGTATCAGCCTAGAGGGGTGGGATGGGGAGGGAGATGGGAGGGAGGTTCAAAAAGGAGGGGACATATATATATATATATACACCTATGGCTGATTCATGTTGAGGTTTGACAGAAAACAACAAAATTCTGCAAAACAATTATCTTTCAGTAAAAAACTTTAAAAAAAAGAGGAGAAACTCAGGCTAAACACAACACTACGTAAGGGTCTATGGGACAGAGAAGGAAAGGCTAAGAGGAAATGAGTGGGCATAAATAAATTCATGTGTTCTTTCAGTTTTCATATTGTTTTTCCTTATCCTTGTAATCCTCTCATGCTTCTGTGCATTTCTTCTCATTTCAAGCTACCTCAGAGTGTCTTGAGGGAATAATTTCTGTGGTATACTCCATAGGTAAGCTCAGTGTCTGACCCAGAATCGACTTTTCATAAACATTTGCTGATAGATAGTCTCAAGTCTGCTGGACTTTGAAAGGTGATTTAGATCCTAGCAACTGTCTTCTAAGGGCTTCCCAGGTGGCTCAGTGATATAAAACCCGCCTGCCAATATAGGATCTGCAAGTTTGATCTCTGGGTTGTGAAGATCCCCAAGAGGAGGAAATAGCAACCCACTCCAGTATTCTTGTCTGAAAAATCCCATGGACAGAGGAGCTTGGCATGTTACAATCTGTGGGGTCACAAAAGAGTCAGACAACTTAGCAACTAAAGGACAACTGTCTTCTAAACTCAGTAATCAAGAGTCTTCCTCCTGTAGACCCTGTTCCAGTGTTAGAGGCAATAGTATCTTAATGTGTAGTTTCTTTTGCCCATGAGGATGGGAAGATGCTAATGCTTCTGGTGGTACTCTGTGTTTCATTGTTATCTCCTCAGATAAAGGCCCACTTCTGAACTGTCTCAGAGGCTGTTACTATTATGGTCAACGGACGCGATATTTTTCATAAGAAAGAGATATAAAATTGTAGAATGACTATGTCATGTCCTAAAAATATCATGTTAGTCAATGAAAGAAATAATCATAGTCATTGAGAAACTTATTTCCCTAGGGAATTTTAGAAAATGGTGTGCCAGGCATGCTATAGTTCAAACAGCTTGTGAGTGACCTAGGTCCTCACGTGGCCTGTTTTGGAAACATGGCTGGAGTAGTTGCCGTGGAGAAATTCCATCTGAATACTGAGTGAGGTTGACAGGATGTGGTTCTCTTCATAGATGCAGTTAAACACTTTATGCTTTCACCCCAGGAGTACATACCTACCATCTTCTTGGTTGTGTTGTGATTGGCAAACACTGCCTGTTACTAAGTGCACTGAAGGTTTTGTTTGGCATCTTGTGCATTGAAACACACTAGTCATGACAACGCTTGTTATGAAATTCAAGGCTTTAAGATGACTTTTGCGTTCATGAGTATTTCCAAACAGTAGTCTTCAGCAGTTCTGTAGCCAGGCAGAGTCATTAACAGGTTTTACTGATGTGGCCCCTGAGGACACTAGATATTCCAGGGAAACCCTCCTTTATATGACCCATTTCATATTCCTTCAAAAATGAATGGCTTTCCTGTATGTCTTTCACAAAGACCGCAAGCCCTGGAAACTTCACAGAAGTGGGTATCTGTCCAAACTTGGGAATAATTCTTGCAGGAGGCAGATGTTGTGGCACAAGCAGGACAGAAACAGAACCAGAGGTTCCAGATGCAGACCTACAGTCCAAACCCATCAAATCTCTTCTGCAGATGTGTTTATTGGGATCGTATTTTAAAAAAAGAAAAAAACATTTAAATTAGTTACCTAGTTTCAAAATCTGGGACTTTTTTTTTAATTTCAGAAAGTCTGGATAGGACTTCCCCGGTGGCTCAGTGGTAAAGAATCTGCCTGCTGATGCAGAAGACACGGGTTCGATCCCTGGTTCTGGAAGATCCCACGTGCTGCGAAGCAGCTAGGCCTGTGTGCCACCTATTGAGCCTGTGCTCTAGAGCCTGGGAACCGCAACTACGGCAGCCCCTGTGCCCTAGAACCCTTGGTCTGCAACAAGAGAAGCCCCTGCAATACGACGCCTGGGCGCTGCAACCAGAGGGTAGCCCCTGCTCACTGCAACTGGAGAACAGTGTGCAAAACAATGAAGACCCAGCACAGCCAACAATAAATAAAGACAATTTTTAAAAAGTCTGGATGTGGGACTTGTCTTGAAAAATTAGAATAATCCGGCCAGGCTGGGATCCCTATTTTTGCATTGGCAGCCATGAGTGGGGCTGGGAGCTCTTCCCTTCTGGGTGGAGAAGAACTCCAGACACCACCACTGTCTCTGGCCTCAGGCATTCGTCTGAGTCAGCTTCATGACCCCAAGACAGGCCATGAGATTGAGAGTAGATGGCATTGTGGGTGATTATGAAGGAGACAGACTTCTACTCTTCAATCACATGGTCTCTTTGATAAACACTTTATTCAACAGCCCAGAGATGAATTGATAATCTTTGTAGTCTGGAAACAGAAGAACTATGAAAACTGCCTCAGGGTTAACCTCTGGTGGTTCTTCATCAGTTCTGTTTGTTTTGGTCAGAGGTCAAATAGCACTGGAGTAGGGTGGAAGGAAAACTCTGTACAATGGCAAAGGCCAACTCTTCACACAGCTTGTGGGATCTTAGTTCCCCAACTAGGGATCGAACTTGTGTCCCCTGCAGTGAAAGCACAGAGTCTTGACTATTGGATCACCAAGGAAATCCTGGCAAAGGCCAACTCTTAAATGCCAACCCCAGCTACCATCTGGGGAGAGCTATCTTTCATTCCTGGGGGACCCTATCATTGGTTCCTGGGCTGCCTCCTCCCTCACTTAGAATTTTAAGAATGAGAATGAAATAGTCTGAACCAAACCCTTATCTGAGCAGCCTTTCCAACATATTTGGATAACAAAGAATGCTTCGGTACTAATCTTGCGTTGCACAGCTGCACAGAAAAGATTGTTTGACTCTCTTCTGTATATTTTGTCTTTTGGGGAACCCTATCAGGGAGCTTATGATCATCTCGTGGAAGTCCCGGTCACTCGGGAGCAGTTAAACCACTATCGGAATGTGGCCGAGGCTGCCCGGAGTGAACTTGCAGCAACGCTGGTCAAATTTGAATCTGCTCAGTCTGAGGTGAGAGTCTGTGTCTTCGTTACTCACAAACGGGCCTTGTTAGCTTCCCGTGGAGCAAAACAGAGTAGAGAGGTGATTAGAAACAGGACAAAGGGACACAGGTTTAAACTTCTCGGTAAATTTGATTCTCTTTTTCTCTTATTGTGCCTCACACGTCTGGTTGGCTTCCCTGCTGGCTCTGTGGTAAAGAATCCGCCTGCCAGTGCAGGAGATGTAAGAGACTCGGGTTTGATTCCAAAGTCAGGAAGAGTCCCTGGAAAAGGAAACGGCAACCTACTCCAGTATTCTTTCCTGGAGAATCCCATGGACAGAGGAGCCTGGTGGGCTACAGTCCATGGGGTCGCAAAGAGTTGGAAGCGACTGAAGCGACTACTAGTACCCTCTGGTTGGGGGGGGATTCCTGAAAGACTGTTTGCTGGGCTGGGAGGTGAGGTGACCTGGGCTGGATTCTGGCTCTCTCAGGGGAGCTGTCCTTCCTGAGAACACCAGGGGTACCTGGGGACTTGGGGGGCCACATGGGCTTTGGAGGGCTCTTAGCATCCCTGGGAGAAGCTTTCTTTAAGGTGGATTGCTTGCAATCCGCAGTTCTAGGGGTGGGAAATCTGCCTCCCTTTTTTGTGGTGGTTCTGCTTGCCTGGGGAAGATTCTAGGAAGGTGACCAAGATTCATCTACCCCTGGGGCTGGATCCAGTCTATTGTGGAGTTTCTGGGAGATTCTTGCTAGACTCACTGCGCTTATAGACTAGTGGCCCCCAGGAATCCTTGGCTTGCCTGTGAGGTAAATGACAGTCTCACTAGACTGTCAGGCTCCCGTTGAAAGATGAGTTGATAATGTGTGTGTATGTGTACGTGAATAAATGTAGGCATGCATGCTCATAGTTCCAAAAAGTATAGTAGCAGTAGTGTAGTATGGTGAGAGTCGCTCAGTCGTGTCAGACTCTGCAACTCCATGGACTGTAGTCCACCAGGCTTCTCTGTCCACGGGATTCTCCAGGCAAGGATACTGGAGTGAGTAGCTATTCCCTTCTCTGGGAGACCTTCTCAGTCCAGGGATTGAACCCAATATCCTGCATTGAAGGCACATTCTTTACCATCTGAGCCACCAGGAAAGCCCTTCAAAAAGTATATGTATTCATGAAATTTTCTAATGGGGTGGATCTGGTATCTTATAAGGCACATACTGTGTTCAGTATTTTAGTGTGAGAGAAAAGTTAATGTGTTTCCTTTGTATAAATCCTATAATGATTTTCCTTTTCCCCTATATTTTCCCCAGAAATCCAAATATTATTTTTCTTTATCCCCCACAATAAGGGTCCAAGAAGGCTGGGGAAGAAATTCTGTAATATAGTGAATAGTCTGTATTGACTTGCGAAAGGGTCGTGGCCATGAAATTACAAATAGCCTACCTGTAGCTTCCTTGTTTCAGCAGCAGCAGAAATAGCAGTAATACAGATTTAAAAAATGAGTTTCCATTGCAAAATATTTTATTCCTTTTTGCAAAATATACCACACCTGTCTCTTGAGTGAGATTCATTCATCACAGGACATTGTTCAATAGTTTTTTGACTGAAAATGGAACTGCCATAAGACCCAGCAGTCCCACTGCTGAACATACACACTGAGGAAACCAAAATTTAAAGAGACATATGTACCCCAGTGTTCACTGTGGCACTGTTTACAATGGCTAGGACATGGAAGCAACCTAGATGTTCATTGGCAGATGAATGGAAAAGGAAATTGTGGTGCATATATGCAATGGAATATTACTCAACTATAAAAAGAACACATTTGAGTCAGTTCTAATGAGGTGGATGAAACTGGAGTGTATTATACAGAGTGAAGTAAGTCAGAAAGAGAAACACCACTACAGTATATTTACACATATATATGGAGTTTAGAAAGATGGTAATGACAATCCTATGTGCAAGGCAGCATAAGAGACACAGATGTAAAGAACAGACTTTTGGACTCTGTGGGAGGAGGTGAGGGTGGGATGATTTGAGAGAATAGCGTTGAAACATGTATATTACCATATGTAAAATAGATGACCAGCGCAAGTTTGATGCATGAAGCAGGACACTCAAAGCTGGTGCTCTGGGACAACCCAGAGGGATGGTGTGTGGGGGAAGGTGAGAGCGGGGGTTCAGGATGGGGGGACACATGTGCACCGGTGGCTGATTCGTGTTGATGTATGGCAAAAACCATCACGATGCTGTAAAGTAATCATCCTCCAATTAAGAAAGAAAAAACATTGCTCAATAGTTTTTTGAAAAAGAATAAGAGGGCCCAATATTTAGGCATAATTTCCCATCTAGTAATACAGAAACAAATATGAAAAAAGAAAGTAAAGTTGGATTAAGTCACAAATAAAAAATTGAAATTTTAAATTATGGTTTGGGGTTTTTTTTCAAGGTACTTCAAATTTATATCTTTGAAATCTTTTCCCTCTTTTTACTTCTTTTCCATGTCAGCTTCGAGAACTGCGATCCAAGATGCTTTCTAAAGAAGCTTCCTGTCAAGAGTTGAAAGCTGAGATGGAGAGCTACAAAGAAAACAATGCCAGAAAATCGTCTCTCCTCATCTCTCTGAGGGACAGAGTTCAGGAGCTAGAGGAAGAGTCAGCGGCTCTCTCCACTTCTAAAATTAGAACTGAAATCACAGCTCAGTCTGCAATCAAGGAGAAACAAGAGTTAAAGAAGAAAGTGGTAGAACTGGACGAAAAATTACAGTAAGGATGTTTCAATATATTTCTCAATGGAGTTAGTGTCCTGATAGCAGGATGTGCCGGAGAAGGCTATGGCACCCCACTCCAGTACTCTTGCCTGGAAAATCCCATGGACGGAGGAGCCTGGTAGGCTGCAGTCCATGGTTGCTAAGAGTCGGACACGACTGAGCGACTTCACTTTCTCTTTTCACTTTTATGCATTAGAGAAGGAAATGGCAACCCACTCCAGTGTTCTTGCCTGGAGAATCCCAGGGACAGGGGAGCCTGGTGGGCTGCTGTCTCTGGGGTCACACAGAGTCGGACAAGACTGAAGTGACTTAGCAGCAGCAGCAGGATGTGCCTCTGAAGATACTGGCATTTTGCATTATTTGGCCCTGAAACTCAACTTGGGGAAAAAAAAATCATATATATATATATATATATATATATATATATATATATATATATAAAATCTGGAAGATTTCCTCTAAGTAAAGGTATAACTGGAGTTGTAGAATAGTACACAGAGCGAGGGGGTTATTCAGAAGCTAGTTATAAAAATACTTCAGAAGCCCAGAACGCCCCAGACCACCCTTAACACTCCTCATTAAGTTTTATTGCCGGTTTATGCAGAGAACTCAGGAAATCTAGGTTTTCTACATGTAGTTCTGCCAAAAGGTGATTATTGAGATAAAATTGGGAGCTAACTGTTCTTAAAATGTACTTTATAATTCTGTGTATAATAACTTAAATCACTTTACTAATAAAACACTTGATATTTATTTTACTTATTTCATCTTAAAAAGATTTTAAAAACAAAAACCCAGAGCTTCCAGCTCCTGTCCTCTTTCTCTCCTTCCATTTAGAGCAAAATTCCTTAAACATGTTTGTATGTACGCACTGTGCCAGTTTCTCGAAGCCACTCATTAAGGTGACCAGTGATTGCACACTGCAAATTAGATGATCAGTCTCATCTGATCTTCCAGTACGTCAGTCAACAGTTGGCTTTTCCCCCTGAACCACTTTCTTCTTTTAGCTTCCAGGGCACTGCGCACGCCTGCTTTTGATCTTGCCTTTCTGGCCGCCCCGTCCTGATCTCTTGCTTTATCCGCCTCATCTCCTTGACTTCCAAGTATTGGCAGGCCCCAGGGCTCAGTCCTTGACTCCTTGAAAGTGAAACCCGCTCAGTCGTGTCTGACTCTTTGTGACCCCGTGGACTATACAGTCCATGGACTTCTCCAGGCCAGAATACTGGAGTGGGTAGCCTATCCCTTCTCCAGGGGATCTTCCCCACCCAGGAACTGAACCAGGGTCTGCTGCCTTGCAAGGCAGATTCTTTACCAACTGAGCCATCAGGGGACTCTCTTGTTTCTGTCCAAATCCAGTCTCTTAGTGCTCTCATCCAGTCTCATGACTTGAAGTATGACCTAAATGCTCATGACTCCCACATTTCTTCATAAGACCTGCATATCTTATGACTTACTGGGCATCTTCACTTAGATGTCCAACAGGCATCTCAAATTAACATGTGCAAATTAGTATTTCCGCAAATTCATCCTGTGGTTTTCCTAATTTCATTGAATGATAATTCCATTCCTCTAGTTGATCAGGGCAAAAATCTTGGATCATCCTTGCTTTCCTTTCCTAGATGCTTCAGTAAATCTCATCATTTATCTCTACCATCAAAATAAATCTAAATTTTTACTACTGTACATTGCCACTAACCTAGTCTGTATCTCCGATTTACCCCACTCCCCCTAAATGTTTCTTACTCCCTTTTCTGATTAATCTTTTCCTTCATCTCTATAATAGACTATACATTTTTCATACATTTATTTTTTGATTATTGTCCATCTTCCCAATTAGGACATAAGTCCTATGAGGGCAAGAATGTTAATCTGTTTCATTTACTACTGTATATTTAGCACCTTTAACAAAGCCTGATGCATAGTAAGTGCACAATAAATATTTATTAATCAAATGAGTAATAAAATGATATATTCATTGTAGGAAAGTTTTTAAAGATATAGTACAGTGTCAAAAAGAAAGTTACTCAAAACCTTACGATTCCAGAAAAACTATAGTTCACAATTTGTTGAACAGATATTCAGACAGTTGTACCTAAATGGCATCATGTAGTGAAATATTTTTCCTGAATAATATGTTATAGATACTAAAAAATTCTTTCATGATAGCATTTTTTCAGTAATATTCCATTGCATGTTAATATCATAATTTACTTAACCAGTTCTTTTTGTTGTTTCCTTTAGACACTTAGGTTAGTTCCACTCAAAAAATTATTGTAAACCAAGATGCAATGGGGATCCATATGTGCTCATATTTTCACATTTATATGATTATGTCATTATGGTAGATGCCTGGAACTTTGTTAGGTCAAAGTGAAATGCAAATAGAAGTGGTAATAGTTTAGAAGTTCCTGGAATAGAGAAGTAAGACTGAAATCTTGGAGTAAATGTATCGAATCACATACATAAAGTAGTCAGAACCATGGCATTTACCGTGATTCATGAGTTAGAGAGACTGAATACATACTACCTTTCATATGTTGAAAATGAGAACTCAGAATATTGATGTTGGTCTTTTATTGTTATACATTTTTCTAAATAGAAATATGGCATGATTTTGAGTATATGCAATTACATACTTTGTTAATCTTTGAATTGTGTGAAAGAATTTGCAGTAACATTTGAGCGTTGTAAACACTTAAAATGGTAAAAAGGGAAAGCAATAATCATGTTTATTATCTAGGGTACTAAAAATGATGCCAAATTATTGAAATGATTCTAATTTGCCTTTAAAATATGTCTTTTTTTATGTTCTCTTAGTTTTTAACATTTAAAGCATTAGAAATAGACCATGCTATTTCAGCAAACCTATCTGAGATTTGAAATAAAATATTCACAGCAGGGCATAAATTGACTGATTTTCCTTGATTGGCCCATTTTAGTACTCTTTAAAAATTCTAGATGTACAAAAACTAGTTGTGATCTTTGCTGATGACTGAACACCTCTCTTCTCTAGAGGTGGGCACATCCTCTGCTTTTGATGTATTTTTTAATTATATTTAACCGACTTCCCTGGTGGCTCAGATGGTAAAGCATCTGCCTATAATGCAGGAGACCTGGGATAGATCCTTGGGTTGGGAAGATCCTTTGGAGAAGGAAATGGCAACCCACTCCAGTATTCTTGCCTGGAAAATCCCATGGACGGAGGAGTGTGGTAGGCTACAGTCCATGGGGTCAAAAAGAGTCGGACATGACTGAGCGACTTCATTTCACCCTTGGTTATGAATCAAGGAATGCTCTAAGTAACCCTTATGGATCATTGTATAGTGACTGAAGCTTGGTCTCTAAACCCGCTGTAGCATTACTTTCTTCCCCCCCATGAAGCCTCAATAGAGTCATGGATCCGTGTTTGATCTAGAGCAACAGACTCCAACCTTTTTGGCATCAGAGACCTATCTCATGGAAGATAGATTTTCCATGGATCAGGAGTGGTGGAGGTGGTTTCATGATGATTCAAGCACATTGCATTTATTGTGCACTTCATTTCTAATCTAATGCTGCCACTGATCTGACAGAAGGTACTGGTCTATGACCCAGAGGTTGGGGACCCCTGATCTAGAGGACCACCTGCCACTTCTGCTGATCCTAAAAGGTCAAGGACAGGAGGCAGATAACCTGTCTCCCTTGCTAAGATGACATGAAGATCTTCCTACATTTTTGCAAAGTATAGGTGCTCCAGAGTTGCTTCCACTTTTCTCCTTCTTTAACTAGGCTTTTAAGACAATTATGTGCTCTGTGTCTGGGAAACTATGTTGTGTTGAAAATGATGATTGGTTATTTCCCAACAGAGAGCTCAAGTGCTGAACTTTGATGAATGTTATCTTCTTTGGTGTTAAAACTTATTTCTTATTTGACCAATAGAAAATGTTTAAAGGAAAATGAGGAGAATAAGAATCAAGTCTCACAGAATTGCAGAAAACATGAGGAATTTCTGGCTCAACTTCGTGACTGCTTAGATCCAGAGAAGAATGAAGAAGCATCAGATGAAGATTTAATTCTCAAGGTGCTTGTATGAAGACTAAAATGACTATACATTGAATAGTTGTTCTGATGTGTGCCATGGAGAGGAGCTGAGGTTAAGTCTTGGGGTGCAGGAGAGCAGGACAGGAGCCCATATAGCATTAACCAACTGTGTGTTCTGGGAAAAACCATACCACCTCTCTGAGCCTCAATTCCAAGATTCTTTCTAGCATTATTTGGGATTAATTTTTCTCCAGAAGTTCTCTCTGGCTCAGATGGTAAATAATCTGCCTGCAGTGCAGGAGACCCAGGTTCAATCTCTGGTTCAATCTCTGGGTTGGGAAGATCCCCGGGAGGAGAAAATGGCAACCCACTCCAGTAGTCTTGCCTGGAGAATGCCTTGGATAGAAGAGCCTGGTGGGCCACAGTCCATGGGGTCACAAAGAGTTGAAAATGACTGAGTGACCAACACTTACTTAATCTCCAGAAGGGATTGATTTTTTTCCTTAAAATATATTTAGATTGTCAAATAAAATTAATTATTCATTTAAATGATATGTTTTAGGAAGATTTTTATTTGTTTTAGGTACAGTCAGAAATACATGCACACAACTAAAAACCAGAACCAGCTGCATGTCATTTTGGGGATACTTGTCTGTCAGGTTAAGATTAGCTCTATAGTACTTTTAAATTTTACTCTTAAGCCAAAAAATAAAACTCCTGCTGTGATGGTAGGTTGCCATGGAGATGAAAATTAATGATATCAACTGAATAATTTACTTGGCTTGCAGTGATTCATTAGGGAACCTGAAGGTATCTGAATGGACACCATATCTCTGCACCTACCCTTGCTTCTGAATGGCTTTCCATGCAGCCATTCTTTTTTAAAACAATGTTTTATTTATTTATTCTTTAAAATTGAAGTATAGTTGATTTACAATGTTGTATACATTTCAGGTGTACAGCGAAGTGATTCATATACATATAATTCAGTTACCTATACGGGTGTGTGTGTGTGTGTGTGTGTATTCTTTTTCAGATTCTTTTCCCTTATCAGTTCAGTTCAGTTCAGTCGCTCAGTCGTGTCCCACTCTGCGACCTCATGAATCGCAGCATGCCACGCCTCCCTGTCCATCACCATCTCCCGGAGTTCACTCAGACTCACATCCATTGAGTCCGTGATGCCATCCAGCCGTTTCATCCTCTGTCGTCCCCTTCTCCTCCTGCCCTCAATCCCTCCCAGCCTCAGAGTCTTTTCCAATGAGTCAACTCTTCTCATGAGATGGCCAAAGTACTGGAGTTTCAGCTTTAGCATCATTCTTTCCAAAGTAATCCCAGGGTTGATCTCCTTCAGAATGGACTGGTTGGATCTCCTTGCAGTCCAAGGGACTCTCAAGAGTCTTCTCCAACACCACAGTTCAAAAACATAAATTCTTCGGTGGTCAGCCTTCTTCACAGTCCAACTCTCACATCCATACATGACCACAGGAAAAACCATAGCCTTGACTAGATGGACCTTAGTCGGTAAAGTAATGTCTCTGCTTTTGAATATACTATCTAGGTTGATCATAACTTTTCTTCCAAGGAGTAAGCGTCTTTTAATTTCATGGCTGCAGTCACCATCTGCAGTGATTTTGGAGCCCCCCAAAATAAAGTCTGACACTGTTTCTACTGTTTCCCCATCTATTTCCCATGAAGTGATGGGACTGGATGCCATGATCTTCATTTTCTGAATGTTGAGCTTTAAGCCAATTTTTTCACTCTCCTTGTTCACTTTCATCAAGAGGCTTTTTAGCTCCTCTTCACTTTCTGCCATAAGGGTGGTGTCATCTGCATATCTGAGGTTATTGATATTTCTCCCAGCAATCTTGATTCTAGCTTGTGTTTCTTCCAGTCCAGCGTTTCTCATGATGTACTCTGCATATAAGTTAAATAAGCAGGGTGACAATATACAGGCTTGATGTACTCCTTTTCCTATTTGGAACCAGTCTGTTGTCCCATGTCCAGTTCTAACTGTTGGTTCCTGACCTGCATACAGATTTCTCAAGAGGCAGGTCAGGTGGTCTGGTATTCCCATCTCTTTCAGAATTTTCCACAGTTTCTTGTGATCCACATAGTCAAAGGCTTTGGCATAGTCAAGAAAGCAGAAATAGATGTTTTTCTGGAACTCTCTTGCTTTTTCCATAATCCAGCAGATGTTGGCAATTTGATCTCTGGTTCCTCTGCCTTTTCTAAAACCAGCTTGAACATCAGGGAGTTCACAGTTCATGTATTGCTGAAGCCTGGCTCGGAGAATTTTGAGAATTTCCCTTATAAGTTACTATAAAATATTGAGTATAATTTTCTGTGCTATACAGTAGATCCTTATTTTATATACAGTATTGTATTTATGTTAATCCCAGACTCTAGGGGTGAAAATCTCTAGGTCCATCCATGTTGCTGCAAATGGCATTATTTCATTCTTTTTTATGGCTGAATAATATTCCTTATATATAGGTACCACATCTTCTTTATCCATTCCTCTGTTGATGGACATTTAGGTTGCTTCCATGTCTGGGCTGTTGTGAATAGTGCTGCCATGAATACTGGGGATATGGCCATTCTCAAAGGCCTCTCCTCAGTGGTTTATTAGTAAACATCCCATGTGTACCCTCTGAGAACTGTGAAATGATTTCATTTTACTTCAGGAAGTTCCACCTCACTGATGAGTTTCTGTTGCTCAGGCCTAGGTCCATCTACTTCCCTCAAGGTGCTAGATGCAGCTCTTTCTCCTTCTCTCTGTTGCTAACATGTGGCCAGGAAGCCTGGCTGTAAAAGTCTACTTTGCATTGTAGTTTGGAAGCTTATCTTTAAAGCAAGTGGTGGGAAAAAGAGAAGAAAATTAAAATGCTTCTTCCTTAAGACACCCTTTCCCACCTCACAGGCGATCTCCAAGTATTAATCTGTGTTGAAACCATACTTTTCATTTTCTGTTCTTCTAATGCCTTGACATCTGGGGCCTTGCTGACTTTGGGTTCCAGGGTGAGCCAGTTCCTAGTAAATGACTCTCCTGGGTGCCCAGCTTTCCTATGCAAACCACTGAACTCAGAGAAGCCCACACCCCAACCACTTCTACCAGGTTTTTACACTCTGGGCCACTATCCAACCAATCACCCCAGAGCCAGGTGCCGGATGACTAGAGATGGCTCCCACACTCCAGAACCCACTGAAATTCTTCAAACTAGGCAACCCTAAGCCTGCCCACGCTGTCTCACCTCTTTCTTCCTGTGGAAAACATGTTTTCACCCTGGCTCCCTCTGTCTCCTGCCCAGCCCTGGTGCTCCCTGGGTGGCCCTACATGGCATGGTGTGCCCCTTCCACTCAGGAACTGTGAGCAACAAGCTCTCTTTCAGTCTCTCCTGATTTGTTGGCCTCACTGTACCTGCATGATAGTATAACCTATATTTTTAAACAGTTACTAAGACCCTTGAGCTTTAGCATCTCAATCACCTGAGCAAGTCCTCACCTTATTTATTTTGGCTGCACTGGGTCTTTGTTGCAGCACATGGCGGCTTCTCTAGTTGCGGTGTATGAGCTTGGTTGCCCTGAGGCATGGTTCCCGACAAGGGATCTAACCCCTGTCCCCTGCTTTGGAAGGCAGATTCTTAACCCCTGGATCATCAGGGGACCCCCGCTGCCCGTCTTGCATAGAAATCACTGGTCAAGAGTAAAAAGCCTGCTGTCTTCAATACTCGCTAGGTATTCCCTGAGGTTACCAAAACCTCTCCAGTTTCAAAACCATTCCCTTATTCTCTTTACCTCATAAATACACCCTCTAAGGAAACCTGCCTCTTGAGAAATCTGTATGCAGGTCAGGAAGCAACAGTTAGAACTAGACATGGAATAACAGACTGGTTCCAAATAGGAAAAAGAGTACATCAAGGCTGTATATTGTCACCCTGCTTACTTAACTTGTATGCAGAGTACATCATGAGAAATGCTGGGCTGGATGAAGCACAAGCTGGAATCAAGATTGGTGGGAGAAATATTAATAACCTCAGAAATGCAGATGACACCACCCTTATGGCAGAAAGTGAAGAAAAACTAAAGAGCCTCTTGATGAAAGTGAAAGAAGAAAGTGAAAAAGTTGCCTTAACATCAGTTCATGGTAAATAGATAGGGAAACTGTGGGAAACAGTGTCAGACTTTATTTTTTGGGGCTCCAAAATCACTTCAGATGGTGACTGCAGCCATGAAGTTAAAAGACGCTTTTGGAAGAAAAGTTATGACCAACCTAGACAGCATATTCAAAAGCAGAGACATTACTTTGCCAACAACGGTCCATCTAGTCAAGGCTATGGTTTTTCCAGTAGTCATGTATGGATGTGAGTTGGACTATAAAGAAGGCTGAGGGCCGAAGAATTGATGCTTTTGAACTGTGGTGTTGGAGAAGACTCTTGAGAGTCCTTTGGACTGAAAGGAGATCAAACCAGTCCATCCTAAAGGAAATCAGTCCTTAATATTCATTGGAAGGACTGATGTTGAAGCTGAAACTCCAGTACTTTGGCCACCTGATGCGAAGAGCTGACTCATTTGAAAAGACCCTGATGCTGGGAAAGATTGACGGCAGGAGGAGAAGGGGACGACAGAGGATGAGATGGTTGGATGGCATCATCTACTCAATGGACATGATTTGAGTAAATTCCAGGAGTTGGTGATGGACAGGGAGGCCTAGTGTGCTGCAGTCCATGGGGTCACGAAGAGTCAGACACGACTGAGTGACTGAACTGAACTGAAGGAAAGATGGTAGAAAAGAAGGGGTTTCTAAGAACTTATTTGACATCCATCCGTCCACTTCCCAAATATTGAGTGAGTGACTACTATGTGATAGACACTATTTTGGGTGTTGGGATACAGCAGTGAATGAAACAAGATGGAGTCTGTGCCCACCTAAGAGCTTCCACTGTTGTGGGTCAAGATGCAGAGGCAATAAACAAATAAGTATACAATAATACCCCACAGAGTAAAAGGTGCAGTGAAGAAGTACAATTCAGGTTTGGGGGAAAGACCATAAAGCAAGTTAGAGGCATGGAATGCTGGTTTAGGTAAACTGGCTAAGCTGTGCCCTCTGGGATGGGGACTTTTAAGGGATATTGAAACCACTGTATAGCAAAGGGAACTCTGCTCAATGTTATGTGGCAGCCCGGATGGGAGGGGAGTTTAGGGGGAGATTGGATACATGTGTATGTATGGCTGAATCCCTTTACTGTCTGGAAACTATCACAACATTGTTAATCAACTATACTCCAATATAAAATAAAATTTTTTTTTAATAAAAGGATGTTGGAAAGGAAAAGTGTTCAAGAGAGAGGGAACAGCCCTGATTCAGGAGCAAGGCACCATGTTGGCAAGTTGTTGAGGCTAAAGATGCGCCACTTCCCCAGACTGTCCTAACACACATGCTGACTGTGTCTTGTGGAGGTTCAGGTCTTCCTACAGGCATCCTTGGGCTGTCTGCATGACTGTTTCCCTGGGGCCCAGGAGCCTGGTTGGTTTTATTTTCCCTCCTTCTAAATCATACAAATCTTATTAATGTTCCTAGCTAGCTCCTCAAATGCACAACGTGAAGAGTGAAAAACCCAGCTAGTCCCAAAGATAAACATGGTTTGAGCATGTTATTCAGGATTTTTTTTCTGTGCTTACATTAATTAGAAGGACTTTCTTTTGAAATAAAGAGTCCTGCCTTCTTCTCTGTATTTCTCCTCTGTGCCAGGTAACGCCTTATAATCAGTTGGTGCCAGCGGACGTGGGCTGAATTGAACTTCCTTGCTTGCCTGCTGTAACTCTGTAGAAACATCACCATCCCTGGAGTATTTGGCAGCCAGGGGCTCGCTGATGCCTGTTCTGTCTGAAAGCTTTAGGCTGAATGCTCATCATTGTTGCCTTGTAGCTACCTTTTGATTAATTTCAATTTGCCTACCCTGTCTGCCCATAACAAGAGAGTTTAGAGGCTGCCTTGGAAAATGTTATCTTTTGAGTGGATGGAGAAACAGGGCCTTTACTGTTTTCATGTGATAATGTGATCACGGGGGTACACAGATCAGAATTGCTTAGAGAGTAGTATGAAAATTATTAATTTTTACAGGACAGCTGTAATTGCTTTCTCTTCAGCTTGGAGAGCTGTGCAAGGAAAATGCATTTGTGAAAGGACAAATTGTTGCTCTTGAAGAGACTATAAATGTCCATGAGATGGAAGCAAAAGCTAGCAGAGAAACAATCATGAGGCTGGCTTCAGAAGTAAACAGAGAGCAGAAAAAAGCTGCCTCCTACATTGAAGAGAAAGGCCAGCTGAGCCAGGTACAGTATGTGGAGCATGTGTGTCCATCTGTGATCAAGTTTATGAAGCAGAAACTGAAAATCAGGTGTGGATAAGCACACTAGTGTCACCGACCACAATTCCCAAAGGCTCCTCTCAGCAGGAGGGCTGGGGGGCACATGGGACTCTGTGACCTGATCAGGCCTCTGGATACAGTTTTTTTCTAATTAGCAAAAAAGAAATGCAAAACACTTAATAAGTAAAACATGTGTACTAATGTGTCTTATTTGGTTGAATTATAAGGAGTAAAAAATTTTTTTAAACAAAGAGGTAATGCATTCACAAGATACAAAATTCTAAGTGGACACAGGAGAATGTGGTGAGAAGTGTTCCCCAATCCCTTCCCCCCAACCACCCAGTTGCTCTCTCTAGAGGCAACCTCTGTTAATAATTTCTTGTATACCTTTCTACAAATATTCTATATATTCATATATTTATTCATAAATATATTCATACATTTATTCTTTTTATTTATTGTTTAACACAAATGGCAACAATTTTGCACACTCAATGTATCTCTGTTTATTTACTTTAAACAATTGGTAAGGTGAAGTGAAGTCACTCAGTCGTGTCCAACTCTTTGCGACCCCATAGACTGTAGTGTACCAGGCTCCTCTGTCCATGGGATTTTCCAGGCAACAGTACTGGAGTGGATTGCCATTTCCTTCTCCAGGGGATCTTCCCAACCCAGGGCTCGAACCCAGGTCTCCTGTATTGTAGATAGACGCTTTACCGCCTGAGCCACGAGGAAAAGTAAGTTACTACACAGTATTATATACAAGGCTGCTAGCAATAATCTATCATTTCTCATATGTGAGACTCTGTGAGCAAGACAAAAATCCTAAAGGCAGACTTGCTGGCTGAAAGGATATAGGGGTTTTAATTCTGAGAGATGTTGCCCAGGGGAAGTGACTCTTACCTCTAAATTTTTATTTATATAATTAGTTGCTTGATCTTTCCAAATGAGCGAGAACCTGTTTGAGCATGGGAATTAATACTGTATATTATTTTAAACACTATATAATTCTTTTTAAAATTTTCTGTCAAAGAAACTAATTATGGGATTAATGATAGGGGTTAATTTCCAAAACCAAAAGTAAGCTAGTGCCATCAGTTAGTAAAATACGTAGGAGAAAATTGAAGAGTAAAGGAGATGGAGTTTAAAATGAAAGAATGACTAATGCTGAGAAAAAGAGGCTTCCTGAGGGGTGAAGTTTCAGTGGTGTCCCACAGGCTATGAAGGGGGTTCTGGAATTGGCAGGACGCAGTGAAGGAGCTATCTTTGTGGGAAATCCTGAGGTCTTCCATGTCTATGGTGACATCACTGCCAAGGTGAGGTGAGATGGGAAGTTGGAATGTGAAAGTGATCCGGTAATGATGATAATTTCTACTTCTCTCCAATTCTGTGTATCAAAGAGCCCTTCTGACCACTAGATTCCTTCTTCTGTCTCATTAACCTTGTGAAAGGAGCAAAGGTTTTACCACCATTACCAGGTCACTCCAGTCATTTCAACACCTTGTCAGTCTGCTTCAGCTCTCATAAGAAAATGCCATACACTGGGTGGCTTAAAAAACAGACATTTATTTCTCGTATTTCCCGAGGTGGGGAAGTCCAAGATCAAGGGGGTAAGGGTTCTCTTCTTGGCTTGCAGACAGCCACTCTCTTGCCATATCTTCACATGGCAGGCTGAATTAGTGAGATCCCTGGTGTCTTTTATAAGGGCACCAATCCCAACACAAGGGCCCCACCCCCATGGCTTCATCTGAAGATAATTATCCCTCAATGGTCCCATCTCCAAGCACCATCATACTAGATGTTAGGGCTTCAACATTTGAATTTTGAGGGGATACCATTCAAATAATTATTTTTCTCCAGCTTTTTCTTAGGAAAAATTTCAAACACATATAGAAAGGGTGAAGGAATACAATGAACATCCATTTATTACACATCCAAATGTAACATTTGTTACCATTTGTCTGTATTTGCTTTATTAGCTTGTACACATGCACACACACATGCACACGTATTTGCAGAATCACTTGAAAATAGGTTTAGATGTTATATGTATTGTTTCTGATCACTGAAGCTTAAGAATAAGGACATTATCCTACATAATCATAATATCATTATCACATCTAAAAGTCAACAGTGATGCCACACTATCGATTGCTCACGGAGGTTTCCAAGCCCACAAGCTTTTTGTACTGCTTGAAAGGTGAAGTTTAATCTCCCTCCCCTTGTGGGCTGGATGAAGTGGCTCACTTCCAGTGACTGGAATATGTCAGAAGTGGTAGAATCTCACTTTGGAGATTGGGTTATGAAAACACTGTGGCTTTGGTCTTAGATACACTCTTTTGAATTCTCTTGAGTCACTGCTTTTGAGGGAAGCCAGGTGTTACATGATGGGGCACTCAGGTAGGCAGTTGCATGGCCCAGGAGCCCAGGAACTGAGGCCTATCACCTACCATATGAGTGAGACTGGAAGTGAATCCTCATTCAGCTGAGTCTTGAGATGATAGTAGCCCTGGTCAACAGTTTGATTATAGCCTTATGAGAGACCTTGAATCAGAAACATCCAACTAAGTCAGTCCCAGATTTCTGGCCCATAGAGCTATGAGATAATAGATGTTTGTTGTG